>NW_012267304.1:8799925-8819515 GCF_000151885.1 Dipodomys ordii
AAAGAAAGAAAGAAAGAAAGAAAGGAAGGAAGGAAGGAAGGAAGGAAGGAAGGAAGGAAGGAAGGAAGGAAGGAAGGAAGAAAGGAAGGAAGGAAGGAAGGAAGGAAGGAAGGAAGGAAGGAAGAACAGAAACCTTGTGATTTCTTGGCTATACATATCAGCATAAATTCATCTCTCTATATATTGCCACACAGAAGCCTAGAACCTGAGATAATATTAAGAGCTTATAGACCTATTAAAAATAGACTGGCCTGGCACCTGTAGCTCATTCCTGTAATCCTAGTTACTCAGGAAGCTGAATGACAGGGAGAAAACTGGAATAAAACCTGCATGAAATTTTGTGAAACTATCTCCAACTAACCCCTACAAAAAAAAAAAAAAAAGCTAGAGCTGGGCGCCGGTGGCTCACGCCTGTAATCCTAGCTACTCAGGGCGCTGAGTTCTGAGGAACACGGTTCAAAGCCAGCCTGGCCAGGAAAGTCCGTGAGACTCTTATCTCCAATAAACCACTAGAAAACCTGAAGTGGCACTCTACAATAACAATAATGTAAAAAATTAAAATATACTTGGAGATCCAAGACAAGAACCCAAAAGACTTGCACTAAATTAGATTTAACCTTCCTCCCTCCCTCCCGTTCTCTCTTCTTTCCTTTTATTCTTTACTTCACTTTCTTCAATTTGTCTTTCTTTTGTTACCACTTTTTTTTTTTTACATTTTTGCTCATTACTTTATTCAATTATGCATTGCCTTGAGCTGAAGAGCACAGGGACATCGCCCAAGCCCAGAGTTCAAGCCCCACGACCGACAAAAACACAAATAAAATAAATAAAAAGAAGTTGAAAGGAGGTGTGGCTGAAGTGGTTAGAGTACTAGTCTTGAATAAAAATAATTCAGGGACAGCTCCCAGGCCCTGAATTCAAGCCCCACAACGGACCAAAAAAAATTGAAGTATTTTATTTACAGATTTAAGATTGTCATTTCTGTAAGATTTTCTTCCCTATGCTTGTGAATATTTTCATGGCTGGTATTACATACTTTACTTATTATTAAACATATGGGTTACACATATTTTGAATTCCTAGTTCATGAGTACTTACCAGTTGTTCTCTTAACAGGTAATTCCTTTGCTCTTTTCATGTATTACTTTTTATGTGTTCTATTTATTCATTTCTTCTATGCCAATAAACTAGATTTTATAGATTAAAAATCATGATGTTATTTAATTTTCCTGATTTGTTTCCATATCAATATCTGCTCTCAGCTGTCATTCTAATTTTAGAAATGAAATGACAGTGAATTTTTTTTTTTGGGTCCAGTCGTGGGGCCTGAACTCTGGGCCTGGGCGCTGTCTCTCAGCTCTTTCAGCTCAAGGCTAACGCTCTACCACTTGAGCCACAGCACCACTTCCGGCTTTTTTCTGTTTGCTTATGTGGTGCTGAGGAATCGAACCCAGGGCCTTGAGCATGCAAGGCAAATGCTCTACCACTGAGCCACCTTCCCAGCCCCATGACAGTGAATTTTTAATACTATATTCTGCTTACATTCTAACAAAACTACATAGATGATTCTTGCTGTTATTTGAATTTCATTCAATATATTTTACATATTGCTGATATTCCTCAGTTATATCACTCACTTAGCTTTCATTATGCTTTAGTCCATTTGACACATTTATGAGCCTTTGGGAGAAGAAATTGTATTACCAACATGAATGTATGCTATTTTGCTTGGAATGTACCCTATATTCAACTTTGGCGATTTCACTCACAAATGTCCTTCTTTTTGTTCACAGAGAAAGTAAAATTTTCTTGGTAACTAGGGGAACAGTCGCTTGAATAGCTAGATGTTCTTCTACAACTTTTACTAAATAGTATGAAGCAGTAACAAAATTAAGATATAAAATACAAAAGAGTTGTTAATATATGAACTTCATCTGAAATTCATTCATATATGTGTTTCTTCATATTTTGGTTTTGTGAAGCTCTGCTAATTTTTTTACATGACTTACAAAGTGATATTCTCACAATTTTCTATGAAACTTGTCCATGTGGATTTTCTTTGTCTTTCTTTATATCATGGGGGTGATTCTTAGCAAACCAATGTGATGGGGAGTCATACACAAATAAATAAAATGTTTATTTTATGTAATTACCTTGTGAATCCCTACATGTTCTGTAACAATATTCTCATTGCTACAAATCTGAGAGGATTTCATTTAGATTGCTGCCATCAAAGCCAGTTGATTTTATCAGACAACAAAATAACTTTCATTACCTTGTAATTACATCTCAATTCAGACTTGATTTTGCCCACTGAGATGACATTTATTTTCTACCCATTTTGTGACTTGATTGCTGTCTAGAAACACTCTCCATTTTCATGCTGTATTCCTACTTTTCCTAGCTACGTGTTCAAAAGCAGTGTTTTGAAAATAACTATGCTACAAAGTACAATATATGTAACAAATATAAAATTTCAGCGTTAAGATTTATTTCTGTCCTAATGATAGTTTACATTGCAAAATAAGTATTTATTGAACAGTTAATTAAAGAGCAGTATGTTTTTTAGTTCTAGCTAACAAATATTATGGAGAGTGATTAAGGGAGAATTTTTTATATTTGCATTGCCAATTGTAAATTTTAATATCTCACTTAAAATAAATTTGGAGTGTATTTCATGAAATCTTCCAAGAAAAGGAAATATTTTTGTTTGCCATTGATGTTTTTGCTTTCTTTTCCTTTTGTCTTGTTAGTTTGTATTTGGAAAGGTAAGGAATGGTACAGAAAACATAAAACAAAGATTAACAAATATACTAGACACTATGGAAAATGAACTGTATATCTTGTGTGTGGGGATGAAAGGGAAAGCCTGGGAGAGAATGAGGGAAGGGGACATGTGATTCAAAAGCAATTGTACTTATTATCTGATTCATGTAACTGTAACCCGTCTGTATATCAACTGTACATAACAATAATGTAAAAAATTAAAATATACTTGGAGATCCAAGACAAGAACCCAAAAGACTTGCACTGAATTAGATTTAACCTTCCTCCCTCCCTCCTGTTCTTTCTTCTTTCCTTTTATTCTTTACTTCATTTTCTACAATTTGTCTTTCTTTTGTTACCACTTCTTTCTTCTTACATTTTTGCTCATTAATTTATTCATTTATGCATAAATACTAGTAGAGTTGTTCCAGATTTTTCTAAGAATGAAATGGGCAAGGGAACTAAAAAGAGACTTATCACAAGAATTGATAAAAATGGCAAAGAAACGCATGAGGAAATGTTCATCATACCTGTCTGTAAAGGAAACACAAATAAAAACAACACTGAGATACCACCTTACCCCAGTCAGAATGGCCCACATCCTAAAGTCAGACAACGACAAATGCTGGAGGGGATGCAGAGAAAGAGGAACCCTACTGCATTGCTGGTGGGAATGTATACTAATACAACCACTTCGGAAAAAAGTATTGAGGTAGCTCAGAAAGCTAAATATAGACCTCTCCTATGTATGACCCAGCCATACCACTCCTAGGCATGTACCCTGAGGAACAGGAACCAGTATACAAAGACACATGCACCTCCATGTTTATTGCAGCACTGTTCACAATAGCCAAGATGTGGAAAGAACCCAGATACCCCACTACTGATGAGTGGATCCAAAAATTGTGGTACCTATATACAATGGAATATTATGCAGCCATTAGAAAGGACAAAATAATGACATTTTCAGGGAAATGGATGGAACTAGAGGAGATTATTTTGAGCTAAGTAAGCCAAGAACAAAGAGACAAATGGCACATGGTCTCCCTGATATGTGGATGCTAAAGCCAAAATACAAGAAGATATGGCAAACAGAACTCAATAAACAAAGAACAGCCACTCATTTTGTCATGTCATTGCTAAATGACTCCATGTTCTAGACCATATATATGATAGATATATGCACGCAACAGAGGGAAGCTAGGTGGAGGAACAGAGTAAGTGGGAACAGCCCACACTAAGCAAAAGGAAAGAAATGTAAACATCACCTGATGTGAAAAAAATAACTTGCATTGTCAAAGCTTATAGAATTCACAAATTGTATAGACCATGATAATGACATTTTGCCTTGTGAAACTTAAAATATGTTTGTGACTTTAAGTATCACTATTGCACAATACTGTGAAATATGTGTAATCACCTAATCTCAATTAAAGGAAAAAAAGTGAGAGAAGGGATGGGTTAAGAGAGCTGGGTGACAATGTTGTCAGACACTTTGTAGTTATATACTGTTTTGTAGAATGGGAACTTCTTTGTACTTAAAGATAATAAAATAAAAAAGAATGCTTTTGTTCTTCAATTTGTCTGTTTTATAAATTCATATATTTTATAGAATCCAGTAAGTATTAGGTGGCAGAGGAATTTAAAAATATCCAGGTTTACTTAGAACATTGCATGTTAATACTCAAAATATTTTCTATGTGTTGCTTCTTCAAAGGCTCACTAGATGACCAATTTGCTCTGGGTCTTTCTCACTCTTCTCTGCAATATTTTCCATATCCCTAAATGCTTAGGAGCTTCTCGTGATAATTCCCAAGTTAAAAAATTAAATTAAATCAAATGTTTTCTACAAGTAAATTGATTACTCAACTTTGTCTTCACTCTTATAAGTCAAAATATTTGAGTATGAGCAAATTGATCATCTTCTTGTTTCCAGATTCTCTATTCCTTCTGTTGGAATCTTCATGTAGTTCTTTGCTGGTCCTACTCTTCTACCCTCTAGCTCTTAGATGAAGGCAGATAATCATTTTTAGGAATTTGACTATATTTTCTACTCATTCTGTTGTCATTAATGTTTCAGAACTGTTGCTCTCTTGATAGTGATAGTAAATTATAAAGAAAAAGTTCTCTATTTCTATAGTTACTCATATATCTTTTATAGTTCAAGAAAATACTAAGTCCAGTCAAAACTTTCTTAACAAAACTGATAAACGTTGATGCAAAATGTCTCAGACTTTTTAGGAAGATGGAATTAATACTGGAAGTAAAGAAATCTTTGGAATTTAAAATAAAAATAGCTGTCAGTAGCTACCTATTCTAAAGGACTGAATCTGACAGGTGTACTTGAATAGAAATCTAACAAATCAAGAAAATGTACCTGCTACACTGAATGTTGGATATAAATATAAGAAATTGGAGATGAAAAGCAGTGAATATGTTATAGTTCTATAAATAATAGCATAAGCTTCCCAACAGAAGAAATGAACTTTCTTCCTCCTTGGCATTTATGAAAAATGAATGACTTCTATATAAGTTGATATGTTTTTGTAGTTTACCTTCTGCTCTCCTCCACTAAAGTTTAATTGGATTATTTCACTCATGCTATTATCACAGGTTAATGTGTTATTATATTCTCTTATTGATAAACAAGCCCAAGGAAAAATAATAACAATAGCATTCTAATTAGTGTAGAGCTTTTGAATTTTTCAATACTTGCCATTATCTGTAACTTCATTCTCCTTAAAACTTCTCTGCTAGTTAGGGAAAGCGAGTATGACCTACACTTTATTGATGAGAATATTGAATGAAGCTTAGAAGCTATGACTGGTGCATGAACACACAGGTAATTAGTGGCAGACCTAGGATGAATATTTTTTGCATGGCTATTGTACACCATGCTGTTTCTGCCAAAAGCAAAATAAGAATGAAAATAATAAGAGATTACTGATTTTTTTACTTCATGTTCCTATTTAAAATCATAGCTGACATAATTATACAATCAGCACATGCTAACTATTATCATATACCAAGAAATTACAATGTATACCAACTTGTTTACAGATTCTGGTTGACTAGTGACCAGATAGTTCAACAGTTCTTCCTGAGAAACTGATTTAATTTCACAGAGTAGCTATGGTTGAGAAGAACATGAAATCAATTGAACCTTTATTTTAAGGTACCTCTGTCACACTAGTTTCTACTTTAACATTTTGCATACTTCAAGTTGGAATCAATGCAAGAGAAAAAGCTAGCATTCCATATATTATTCTCAAAATCCAGATCAGAGAGTTTCCCATTATAATAGGAAATGTTAGAAATATATTTATTGGTGGTATTTAAGAGCTGTAACTGATTAGAGAATGAATGAAAGTCTCACTAATGTTTTTAATTTAATTTAAATTAATTGTAAAAGTGATGTACAGAAGGGTTACAGTTACATAAGTAGGTAATGAGTATATTTCTTGTGGAAAACTGTTACCTCCTCCCTCGTTTTCTCCCACTTTCCCTCTCCCCTGAGGCCCCCTGCCAAGTTTTAAAGTTCATTTTCAACATAGTGTCTTGTGAGTATCGCTGTTGCGTTGGTTCACCTTTTGTCCTTTGTCTCACGAATTTGTTATTCTATTTACCTTCCCTAAATCAGATAAATATATATACAAGCACAGGGTACACATATAAAAAACAGTGACATCAGGGAAACAAAAACAAAAACAAAAGAAAAAGAAATAACTTCACCCAGTACATTAAAAAAAAAAACAGGGCTGGGAAGGTGGCTCAGTGGTTGGTAGAGCGCTTGCCTTGCATGCATGAGGCCCTGGGTTCGATTCCTCAGCACCACATAAGCAAAAAGAAAAAAGCTGGAAGTGGCTCTGTGGCTCAAGTGGTAGAGCTCTAGCCTTGAGCTGAAGAGCTGAGGGAAAGTGTCCAGGCCCAGAGTTCAGGCCCCACGACTGGACCTCCCCCCCCCAAAAAAAACAACACAAAGCCTCTTGCTTCCATATATTGTAGTTCATTTTGATTTGCATAATTTTATATGGTCATATATGTATTGTGGTAATGTGACCCTTTGCTATGGAACCAACCTTGATGCCCTTCAGCAGATTAAAGGATCAAGAAAATATGTTATATATACACAATGGAATTCTATGCTCCACCAGAAGGAATTACATCACTCCATTCATAAGGAAATGGAAAGACTTGAAAAAATCATATTAAAGGAAGTAAGCTAGACCCAAAGAAACAGGCTTAATGGTTTCCTTCATTTGTAATAATTAATATAGGTCTAGATTAGTCTCACTAATACTTGAAGAACCAGGTACTATCAAAGAATCTGGAAAATTTAGCAATCTATGGGTCTCTCTGTAAAACTAAGTCCCTAGAATCATACTGATTCTTTATTCTTTCTATATCTCACTTCATAGTCTTATGACTATAGAATATTCATAGAAAATTCTACCACTTGGTAATAAGTACTACAATGGTTTTTCTTGCTTTAGAGTATCACTGTGCCTATCCAAGAGAAAATCTTTGGTGTATGATATTGAATGGGAATATATATCCCACTAAATGCTACATCCAAATAATTCCTTTTAATATAAGAAAATTATGATAATTGTTAAGTACTAAAATTACTGAATACATTTTGAACAAAGTTCATGATGTTCTAGGTACTCTGTTAAGTATAATGTCAATTTTCCTTTAACTTGATAGCTATTCTATTTTTAATTCAATTTTATCATTTTTCTAATACAGAAACTGATGCTTAGAGGGATTGGGTAAACGGGCCAAGATTTCTCAACTAACAAGTAGTAGAGCACAGGTTTATATTCAGATCTCTCTATTCCAAAATGCACACATAGCTCATTTCTGCCAAATTGTATGACTATTACTTTGCTAATAGCATGTATTATTTCAGGTGATATATTGACACAGATTTTAAAAATAACCCAATGAAAAAAACAGCTTTAGTATTATTTTCTTGTGTTTCAAATAAAAATTACTCATATCCAGCTCACTTTCATTCATAGTACTAAATTTCTTTTGTTTAATGAATCTGTTTAAGCTCAAATTAACTTCTGTGATGACATATTGATTGCTTGTTACCCATCTTCTCTCAGTGAGATATTAATATGATGAGATTTCTTGACTATTTGTGTACACAGTAGGAGTCCAATAAATATCAATTATGTGAATGAATGAATTTATGGGTTATATTTCAAAGATAAAGTCTAAATTTGGTGCTAATAATTATGTGACATCTTTCTATCAGTTGTTAGGCTTTCTTTTTAGTATTAAAGAAGACAGGATGAGAACATTTGGCAGAAGAAAAATTTGTACTTAGAAATTATATATACTCTTTATGACTTTGGAACCTTGAATCTCTAAGCTGTTTTTCATTAAGTTAGACAATTAAAATCTATAAATGTGTTGAGAAAACATTAAATAGATGCACAGCTATTAGGTAAGCTATGCCAATCACGATGAGTGTAATTATCAGTGAATATAGGTATTTTTTAAATGCAGAAATAAAATTCAATTAAAGAACAAGGCTCTAGCAAAGCATCTTATCAAGTCTGTGTCATTGCTCTTAATCTTATTTCAAATGAGAGGATAAAATGCAATCAGGTCTTTACAAATGATATAGATACAGATAACACAAAATGCAATTTTAACACAGTAAGAAATCAATTTGAGTTTGAGCAGAGAGGATAAAATCATTTATAAATAGGAAATTCAGTTGTCTAAAAATAGACTTTGCTAGTCACCCACCTACTGATTCAACCACCATCAATTGAAAACCCACAGTGAAGAAAATAATGTACAAGGCATCCTGTCAGACACTGACCTAATGAAGCTTTCTTCTGCTTTGAGAGCAATCACACTCTAGTGAGAAACTGACTTAAATTTCTTAATTTCTATTTAAGTTAATATGAAATAAAAGCTGAATCAGAGAAAAGAATCAGAAATTTCATCTAAGAGGGATGAGAAAACAAAGAATATTTTTCTGTTGGTGATAGGTAAGTGTTCAAGGATGAAGAATAATATTTGTGCAGTTGTATAAACTAAGAATAGATGGTGAACTAAATTGATAAAACTGAAAGAAGTCAGTATGCTGAAACTGGTTTCATCAGTATAATATGGAGGGTTAGGTAGTACTGTGAGATAATTTTAAATACATACGTAATTAGATTAAACTCACATCTAGAATTGGAGAGGCCCTTTTTAAGCAATAAATAAATTATCTATGCAAATTGAATATTGGAAAGTTTATTTAGAAGGGAAACAAAAATCACACATTTGAAATTTGAGAAGTTTGACAAGCATTATAAGAAAGAAAAAAAACATATTTACTAAATCATGGCTTGAACACTTTTCTGAAATCTTCAATTAATACAGGTTTTACTTGAAAAGTATTGTTTTCCTATTCATAAGAAAGGAATAACTCAATAGCTATGTACATATGACCATATAAGATGATGCTAAGTGAAACGAACTCCAAGATATGGAAACAAGAGGGTTTTCTTTGTTGCTGTTTTTTTAATGTACTATGTGATGTTATTTCTTTTTTTTTCTTTCATTTTCCCCCTTTGTGGTTTATCCACAGTTGTCACTGTATTTTATTTTGGTACCTTATATATTGTTTATATCTTTATCTTAATTAAGGAAGGAAAGGGGAAGAACAATATGGTGAGACAAAGGACAAAAGGTGAACCAATGCCACAGGGATACTCACAAGACAGTATGCTGGAAATGAACTTTCCAACTTGGTGGAGGAATTGGAGGGGATGGAAAGTGGGAGAAAATGAGAAAGTGGGTAACAACTTGGACAAGAAATGTATGTAACTGCAACCCCTCTTTATATCACATTTACTACAAAATTAAATTTAAAAAAATAGAAAAGAAATGAATTGGAATACAAGTGTATACAAAGACAATAGATAAACTTCTATTCATTTTACAATTGCTAGTTTCAAACAGTTCTGTTAGGTTCCTAACCCATCAATTATGTCAGGTAAGATTTTGAAATTTTTATCTCAAATTTGGAAAAACTCCAATCAAACATTTATAAGGGAGCTTAAAGTTTTCTTGTCATGTCAAATTTACTTGTGAAATGACTAATTTTAGATACCCTTTGAATTGATGACACTCATTAGCAAATTGTCGTGAATGTCCTCATAGTAATAGCAAATTTTAAGTTTTATCTGTTAGCAAGAGATAATTTGTCAACTTCCCAGTTAGTAAAACTGTAAGAAATTCTATGATTAATACCATCTGAAATGAACAAATATCAGAGTCATTGAGAGAGTGGAAGTGTGACATTTTGCATATTTTTTATAAATATACTACCACATAAACACTCCTACAGGACCTGGTAAATACCTCCTGAAACAAAGGATCTAAAGATTAAGCTCTTATTATCGTCTCAGAAATTCCACTTCCAGGTTAGACTTTTGAGTTCATTGGATGCCAGGATGAGGAAACTGGACCTAAAAGATACATTGGAAGAAGGAGAAAGATATATTGGATAAAGGATTTCAACTAAGGAACATAGAATTTTTTAAACATAAATTTTAATAAGGGAAATATAATAATACATATGTAATAATACAAGGGATACATTTAATTTCCTTGTTAAGAATATATTCCTGCAAATAAAAAGAGAAACCTTAAATATTTTCAAAAATCTTTATGAAAGGAATATTTACATTTATTGGATTATTTGTGGAAATTTTTGCACTTTTTATTATATCCAGATATTGTATCCCAATATTTAGGAGCCTGAAATTCAGTGACTACTACCTCAATTTGTGACTTCACAGATAAATATTATGCATGATTTTCACTAACAATGTTGCTGAAGCTGAAGAACAACCAGAAATAGCTAAGGGAAATGTTTCCAATGGATTAAATCATATAAGGTTTTATCACCTAACTTAACCCTGAGCCTAAATTTTCATGGAAGAGCAAACTCTGGATAATACTGTAGAAGAAATGCTTGGAGCCAAGTTTCACTAGAGTATAGTTCAGGGGAAAAGAATAAATTGAAAACATTAAATGTGTTAACCACATCAGTGTTACCCATTACATAACTCTAGAGAATCTATCTCCCTTCTGAAAATCAAAGTGACTTTTTAGTTGTTTTTACTTTGTTTTTCTGTTATTTTGTTTTATTTTACATTCACTAATATTGAAGCTTAGCAGGCACACTCAAATTATGTTATAATGTTTATTAGTATTTACTGAACACAGGTAATTAACAATCTAAGCATCTGCAATGAACTATTGTAATTGGTTAATTTATTTTCTATCTTTCTGTTTCCAGGCAAAGACTCTGAATTTAAGTTGCAAATGTATTCACCTAATGGCATATATAGCCAAAGATAAATGAAATAATTCATTCAGAATCAAAATGTCATTAGAGAAATAACCAAGTGTATTGTAAGAATTGTTTTGGAATGCTGATTGGGACAAAATCAGTTCTACACATGTTTTGAGATAATCAGATTAATTCAAATATGATAATATGGGTCTGGAGGAAGATGGCAGAGGAGAAGCTGGGGGCTAAACAATCTTTCACATAGAAAACAGTTTTAGTGTTCCAGTGAAAAGTCCAAGGCTAGAGAATCACAACAAGTGTGCCATCATAGTACAATGAGTTTGCACAGAGAGGAGAAATTCAGGAAGCTTGGTTAAGGAGATAGATTTGAACACACTGGTGTGTGCTTCATTAGCAGTGGCAGCTACTACTGCAGCCACCATGTCAAAAGAGAGAGCCCAGGACAAAGGTGCCAGAGGGAGTATACGAGGGGATTCTACTCATCAGCAGCAAGAGCTGACAAGGACCAGAAATCTTCATCTTGCTGAACACAGATAGTTGCAGACCTTAGACATCATGGAAACCAAGGGAAAGGTGTGAGTACTACACAAGACATCCTCACTCTTTTTCACAGACCAGTGGTGAGACCCATGACTGGAGAACTCCATCTTGGATAGTGACAAAGACTAGGCTAGAGTAGCTAGCCCATAACTCAGGACTTGAAAGAAAACAATAGGAGCCACTTAACAGGTCAAAAGAACTTGACTTGCAGGGCTCAGCTCACCACAAGGAAAATTGCTCTTCCTAGGCAGAGGAAGTTCTTCTGCCCATGGAATACTGACTTTCTTCACTGGGTAAACAGAGCCAGAGGATGCCCCACCTCACTGCAGCACAGGCAGCAAATCTAGCTGAAGAAGGGTAAAAGAAAAAAAAATTGGAAACTCAGTAAGCATAAACCTTGAGAATGGTTCCAGACTTGGCTGTGTGTGTCTCAGGACCTAACCCCTCAGGTAAAAGCTACTGTTTGCTTAGAGACTTCAACCCTACCCACAACCTAGCCTCATCACAGCAGCTTCAAGCTAGAGGAAACAGCCATCTGCCTCTTTTCTGATATTCAAAGCAGATCACCCTCCCATTGAACTAGCCTGGGAGGAGGGTCATAAAGTCCATAGTAAGGCAGAGATTCATTCTGCCTGTTCACACAAACTGATTTAAGAAACAAATCAAGCCACAGAAAAACAAACACCACAAGCAAACCAGAGACTCAAACAAGTTACTAGTTACAGCCACAGGGAAGACACAAGATACCTCCCCCCCTAAAAAACTTGAAGAACTCTTTTTACTACTTAATTTTTATTTACATTTTAAAAATTGTTTTCTATTTTATTCATCATTTTTATTTTTAGGTTTGTTTTAATTTTAATCCTAGTTTTACTCTTGTGTTTTGGTCCTTTTGTTTTTTGTTGTTGTTTTTGTTTTGGTTTATGTAATTGCTATTCTGTTCATCCTAATAGATAACTGTCTTCAATTATTTGACATTATCCTTCATTGTGTGCATACTTAATTCAGATATCGATAACTCAGTTCACAAACTCTCAGCCCTAACTACTTTAATTGTAGTATTTCTTTATACTTATATATAATTTTTAACTGTTTCATTATTAAATTTTTCCTTTTTCCTTTTTCCTTTTTCTATACCACTCTTCTCCTTTACTTCTATCTTTTTCTTCTCTCTGAATGTAGGTCTTGTTTATATTCCCTCTCTCCCATTCCCTCCCCACATTCCTCTAATCTTATTTTCTCTTGACAATTGTCCCTAAACTTATTAATTTCTGGTATACTGACTCCTTTGATTTTCTTAGTCCAATGATCCTTAGTGGTTTGTTGTTGAACTAGATTATATTTGTTGAACTAGACTGTATCTGTCCTAATTTTGACTGTGTCAAGCAATCTGTGCAACTACTGGGCTCTGGTTGATGCTTGCCTTAAAATACTGTTCTAGCATGGAATTGGTTTTGCTTTCATGCACAGATGGGCAGAACAGGCTGGAGAAGCACAAGAAAAATGGCATATCCAGGTATCTCAACACCCACTCATGATAATCAGGCTACAGAGCAGTTAATGAATAACCCAGAGGAGAGTTCCCAAAATGCTCTACAAACACTACTGGTAACCATGATGAATGAAAACATTGAAAGCCTGCAAAGGACTCTGTGAGGGTGATAGGGAAATTTGTGATCATGATGAGGATAAACAAAGATTAATATACGAATTTCATGAGCAGGAGAGGCTAATCAAACACTAACTCAGTAATTGCCTGAGCAGAATGAGAATAAAGATTAATAGAGGCATTCATGGAATCCCCAAACAGAAAGTTGGAGGAATCCATGGAGTCCACAAAGGAAATGTTGAATGAAGCCTGACAGAAGGAAAATGAGTCCAATGAAACTATAACCAATAAACTAAGGGATTTGAAAATGAACACTGTAGACCAAATTAAGGAGGTAAAGAAGACCATACAAGATCTAAAACAAAGTTCTAACAAACAATTTGAAGCCATTAAATCTGACCAATTGGAGGGAAAGGAAATAAAAGACAAAGTAGAAAGTCTTGAAAGTATGTTAGACCATGCAGAAGATTTATTCTCTGCAAATGAAGACAGCCTAGACATTATAGAGAAAGAACACACAAGTATTCAAGACAAACCCAAGAAATATGATAGATCTAATCAACATTTAGAGGACATCATCAGAAGGACTGATTTAAAACTAATGAGTGTAGAGGATGGCCTAGAGACAGAAGTTAAAGGTCTAGGAAATTTATTTAACAGAATCCTAGCAGAGAACTTCCCAAACATGCAAAAAGATAGGCTGATTTAGATACAAGAACCCTTTAGAACCCCAAATAGACCAGATCAGAACAGGACATCCCACTGTCACATTGTAATCCACACAGGATCACTAGCTCCTTAGAGCTGTCATGGAGAAAAAAATCTATCACCTATAAAGGGAAAAATATCAGAAAAATTTCAGATTTCTCAGCAGAGACAAAGCCAGGAGAGCCTGGAATGTTATATGCCACACGATAAAGACAGACAAATATTAACCAAGAATACTCTACCCAGCTAAACTCTCCTTCATAACCTCAGGTCAAATAAAAACCTTCCATAGCAAAGAAAAACTGAAACAATACATCTCCACCAAACCAGCCCTATAAAAGATTTTTAAACATGTCCTATACATAGAAGACCAAGAAGAGCTCAATAAAGGGCAAGAAACAGCACCTAAACAGAGAATCAAAGAATCATAAGAAGAACCCAGTTGGCACAGCCCCCAAGAATGTGGATAACATAGCAGTAACTACCAAACACCTCTCAGTCCTAACTCTCAATATTAATGGAATTAACTCTCTAATTGAGTGACATAGATTGTCTAGTTGGATTAAAAAGCAAGATCTGTCTATCTGCTGCCTTCAAGAGACACACCTTGCCCACAGAAACATATTCTGAAAGTGAAAAGCTGGAACAAATAGCCCCCATATACAGGAGAAAGTCTCAATCTTAATATCAAATAAAATAGACTTAAAATTAAAATTAGCGAGAAGAGAAAAAGAAGGTTATTGCAAACAAATTAAGGTTTATCTCTTTCGGAAGCATATTACAATTCTAAATATGTATTCACAGAATAAGGAGCACCCAAATTTATCCAAGAAGCAGTACTTTCCCTAAAAGCTCACACAGATCCAAAGACATTAATTGTTGGGGATTTTAACATACCACTATCCCCACTGGATAGATCAACCCTGAAAAAACTCAATGGAGAAACCTCAGGTCTAAACAACTGCATAGATCAACTAGACTTAACAGACATCTACTAAATATGTCAAATGGCAGCATCAGAATACACATTCGTCTCAGTAGCAGAGTATAAAATTAAACTGCAAAAATCAATGGCTTTTCTATATGACAATAACTAGAAGAGCTCAGCTGAAATCAGGTAAGCACCTCCTTTTTTAATAGCCTCACATAAAATAAAATACCTAGGAGTTAACTAAAGGAGTGAAAGACCTAAATGGTGAAAACTTTGAAAACCTGAATAAAGGAAATTAAAGCAGAATTAAGGAAGTGGAATAACCTCCCATGTTCCTGGATAGAAAGGACTAATTTCATGAAAATGGCAATACTGCCAAGAGCTATCTACAAATTCAATGTGATACGTATCAATATCTCAACCTCATTCTTCAAGGAAATAGAACAAGCAAACCAAATACCCTATGGAACAATAAAATAACCAGAATAGCAAAAACAATCCTTAGCAGAAAGAACGGTGCTGGAAGAATATCAATACCAAACTTCAAACTCTACTACAAAGCCATAGTCATCCAAACATGTTGGTACTGACACAAGAACAGACCTGGGGACCAATGGAATAGAACTGAAGACACAGAAAGGAACCTACAGACCTATAGCCACTTAATCTTCGACAAGGAAGCTAAAATGTAGAATGGAAGAAAGACAACCTCTTCAGTAAATGGTTCTGGCAAAATTGGCTGAACACCTTAGAAAACTAAAGCTATATCCATATTTGTCACCCTGCACCAGAATCAACTCTGAATGGATCAAAGATCTCTTAGTAAAAGCAGACACTGAAAAAATTAAAGGAAGGAATAGGAGAAACTCCAGGGCTCTTTGGTACAGGCCAAAATTTTCTGAATAAAGACCCAGAAACACAACAAATCAAAGAAAGATTGGACAAATGGGATTGCATGAAACTGCAGTTCTGCATGGCTTCTGCATGGCAAAGGACAGAAAGAAAGGACAACAGAAAGCCCACATACTGGAGATGATCTTCACTAGCTCTACAACAGACAAGGACCTCATATATAAAATATACTTAGAACTCAAAAAATTAAATCCCCTAACAACAAATCCTTAAAGAAACAACTGCCCAATTAATAAGTGGGCTAAAGACTTAAAGAGAGGCTTCTCTAAAGAGGAAATAAGAATGGCCAATAGACACATGAAGAAATGCTCGACTTCTCTAGCCATAAAAGAAATGCAAATCAAAACAACATTGAGATTCCACTTCATCCCAGCTAGAAGGGCTTGTATCCAAAACACTAACAATAACAGATCCTAGCTGGGATGTGGCCAAAAGGGAACTCTACTATATTGTTGATGGGAATGTAAACTTGTTCAACCACTTTGGAAAACAGTGCGGAGGTTCCTTAAACGACTCCACATAAAGCTCCCCTATGTCCCAGCAATCCCACTTTTGGGATTTATCCAAATGATCACAAACAAGACCATACTAAAGCTACCAGCACAACTGTTTAATCGCAGCATTTTTTTTTTACCATAGCTAAGATATGGAACCAACCCAGATGCCTCTCAGTAGATGAATGGATCAAGAAAATGTGATATATATATATATATATATATCATATATCTAACATGTATCTCACGTATATATGTATATATACATATACATACATATATATATATATATATATATATATATATATATATATATATATAATGGAATTCTATGCCTCCATCAGAAAGGATGACACTGCCCCATTTGTTAGGAAATAGAAAGACTTGGGAAAAGATACATTAAGTGAAGTAAGACAGGCCCCAAAAACATAGATTCCATGGTTTCCCTTATTTATTAACTAGTTTATGTCTAGGACAAGCAGAAATTTTCAAAAGCTTTGTACATATGACCACATAAGAAAATGTAAAGCGGAATGCTGTTGTTTTTAATTCAATTATAATGTACTACGTGATTTTTTTTTCTTTTGTATGTTTTCCCTTATGGTATAACCGCTGTTTTCACTTTAATTGATTCCGGTGCCTTGCATCTTCTATATACATTTTTATAATTTGGGGAGGGGAAGAGAAATAACAAAGTGCTCAAATATGGATACAGATTGGCCCATTTTAGCAATCAAATGTTTAAGGCACTATATTGGAAACAAACTTTACAACTTTGTGGGGGTGAGGGAGGAGTTTGGCGGGTGAGAAGGGAAGGGATGAATGGTAGCAGAAAGAAAAGGAGTGTGTAACAATGCTCGATATGAAATGTACTCATTACCTTACTCATGTAACTATAACCTCTTTGTACATTATCTTTACAATAAAATATATTTTTAAAAAATAAATATGATAGGGGGAAGATGGGAAGGGATGGGAAGGTGAAACAAAGGAGGAGGCTACAATGCTTGATAAGAAATGTACTCATAATCTTGACCAAGTAATTGTAACCCCTCTGTACAGTATTTTCACAATAAAAAAATAAATATGATAATATGGAACTAGTGTTATTTTGGAGGATATAGTAATGGCATGATGTATACTTACTACAAAGAATAATATATGTGCATGAAATGACATTATATCTGATGTATTAAAGTAATATACAACACACAGAATTGAGATTTGATAGAGAAAATGATTGAAAAAATTTCATAGACTTTGCTAACAGGTCTGTGAAGAGAGAGCTACAATATTCTCTTTGCATTTTGGTATTTTCTGTTTTATTAATATATATTTTTATTGTTATTGTAAAGCTGATGTACAGAATAGTTATAGTTATATGTTGGCTAATTAATTCGTTTTTTATAGTTTTCATTAAATAGTTCTTTTACATCTTTGGTTAGGTTAATTACTAAATATTTTATTTTTTGGGAGGTTATTGTGAATGGGGTTGCTCTATTTCACTCTCTTCTTGTACATTGTCAGTGTACAGGAAGGCAACTGATTTTTGAGGTTGATTTTGTATCCTGCTACTTTGCCGAAGTGATTTATGATTTCAAAGAGTTTGGGGATGGAGTTTTGGGGATCATGAAAGTATAGTATCATGTCATCTGCAAAAAGGGATAGTTTAACTTCTTCTTTCCCTATGCAGATCACTTTAATGTCTTTTTCTTGCCTTATTGCCCTGGTTAAGGGTTCCAGGACTATATTGAAGAGGAATGGAAACAGTGGGAATCCTTGCCTTGTTCCTGATTTTAGGAGAATTGGTTGTAGCTTTTCCCCATTAAGTATAATATTGGCTATTGGTCTGTCATAAATGGCTTTTATGGTTTTTAGAAATGTTCCTCCTATTCCTATTTTCTCCAGAGCTTTTAGCATGAAGGAATGTTGAATTTTATCAAAGGTCTTTTCTGCATCTGAGGCCATAATCATGTGATTCTTGACCTTGGCTCTGTTGATGTGTTGGATTATATTTATTGACTTACTTACGTTAAACCATCCCTGCGTCTCTGGGATGAAGCCTACCTGGTCATAGTGTATAATTTTTTTTATGTGTTTCTGGATTCTGTTAGCTAGAATCTTGTTACGGATCTTTGCATATATGTTCATCAAGGAAATTGGCCTGTAATTCTCCTTTTTGGTTGGGTCTTTGCCTGGTTTGGGGATGAGTGTGATATTGGCTTCGTAGAATGAGTTTGGGATAGCTCCCTCCTTCTCTGTTTCTCTGAAGAGATTGAGGAGTATGGGTATTAGTTCATCTTTAAAGGTCTTATAGAATTCTGCTGTGAATCCATCTGGTCCTGAGCTTTTTTTTGTTGGGAGACTTTTGATAGCTCCCTGTATCTCATTGTAGGGTATTGGCTTATTTAATTGGTTTACTTCTTCTTACCTCTGTTTGGGAAACTTGTATATCTCGAAAAATGCATCCATTTCTGCCAGATTTTCTTCCTTTAGAGAGTATAACTTTTGAAAGTAGTCCGTTAGAATTGTTTGGATATCTTGGGTACTTGTTGTGATTTTTCCTGTGGCATCCCTGATCCTGGTAATATGGGTTTCCTCTCTTCTTTTTTAATTAATATTGCCAACAGGCCATCAATTGTATTTTTTCAAAGAACCAGCTTTCGTTTGGTTTATTTTGGCTATAATTTTCTGATTTTCTAATTGGTTAATCTCTGCTTTTAATTTGGTTATCTGGCTTCATCTAGTAACTTAAGGTTCCATTTTTCTTGTTTTTCTAGCTGTTTTAATTGCAACATGAGATTATTTACTTGGTCTGTTTCCATTCTCTTGATGTGGGCACTGAGGGCAATAAATTTGCCCCTCAGGGCTGCTTTTCCTGTGTCCCACAAGTTTCTTTGTGAGGTCTTTTCATATTCATTGAGTTGTAGGAAATGTTTTATTTGTTCTCTGATCTCTTCCATTACCCAAGCATTGCTAAGGAGTGTGCTGTTCAATTTCCATGTATTAGAGAAATTTCTACGGTATGCTTTGTTATTGAGAACTAGCTTGATTCCGATAGGATACAGGGGATTATGTCGATCCCTTTGTATTTGCTTAAGTTCCTTGCATGAACTATGATATGGTCTAGTTTGGAGAAAGTTCCATGAGCTGCTGAGAAGAATGTGTACTGTGTTGTTTTAGGGTGAAATACTCGGTAGATATCAGTTAATTCCACTTGAAGTATGGCCTCACTTAATTCGGTAGCTTCTTTGCCAATCCTCTGGTTGGTAGACCTGTCCTTTGGTGAGAGTGG
>NW_012267304.1:8819785-8824649 GCF_000151885.1 Dipodomys ordii
TTGGCTGAGAGGTGGGTCTCCTGAAGGCAACAGATGGATGGGTCTTGTTTTCTGATCCAGTCTTCAGTTCATTTTCTTTTAATTGGCAAATTAAGCCCATTAATATTAAGAGGAAGTATAGAGAGATGCATTGTTGTCCCTGTCATTCTGTTTTCCTAAGTTTTTCTTCTTTCCTTTCCTCCTGTGCTTGCTCAGTTAGACTTTGATTAATGTCTGTCTGATCCAGGTCCCAGTTCCTGGTTGCTTTCTTCAGGTTGTGTCCCCCCTCTTAGAATTCTTTTTAATGCTGGCTTAATGTTTATGTATTCATTTAGTTTTTCTTTGCTATTAAAAATTTTCAGTTCTCCATCAAATGTGAATGCTAGCTTTGCCGGGTATATCAGTCTGAGTTTGCCAGTTATTGGCTCTCAGGGCTCGTATGGTGTTTTCCCAGGCTGTGCAGCCAGTGAAGGTTGGGGGAGGGGTCTTCGCTCTTCTCTGCTCTGAAATTCTTCTTTTCCTTTCTCTTTTTTGTTATTTTCCACCTCCTGTTTTTCTCTGAGTGTTTGTCTTTTTGTTGTTGTCGGTCTCTTGGGGAGATTAAGCATTGGAACTCGAACTCTCTTTTTGGTTGGGGAGAGCTGTGGCGTTTCCCTACTGCCCCGTTGCCATCTTGGTCCCCCCTCCTGTTGTATAGTTCATTTTTAACATAGTGTCTAGTGTGTATCACTGCTGCATTTATTCATCCTTTCTCCTATCCTTGTATCCAAAACACTAACAGTAACAGATTCTAGCTGGGATGTGGCCAAAAGGGAACTCTACTATACTGTTGATGGGAATGTAAACTTGTTCAACCACTTTGGAAAACGATATGGAGGTTCCTCAAAAGACTAAACATAGAGCTTCCCTTTGACCCAGAAATCCCACTCCTGGGCATTTATCCAATAGATCACAAACCTGGCCACACTAAAGCCAGCAGCACAGCCATGTTCATTGCAGCATTGTTCATCATAGCCAAGTGTCCCTCAGTGAAAAGAATTGATCAAGAAACTGTGGTATATTTACACAACAGAATTCTATGTTTCCATCAGAAAAAAATGATATTGTAACATTCATAAGGAAATGGAAAGACTGAGCAAAACATTATATAAGTGAAGTAAGCCAGACCCAAAGAAACATAGGCTGTTGGGTTTCCTTCATTTATAATAAGTAGAATGTGTATTTTATATTTCTTGTGGACATAGCACCATACATCTCCTTGTAACTCATCAATGTATTTAGTTATGGCCAGTGACCCTTGTCTATATTTAATAGTAGTATCAGCATATCCACTAACATAAGTAGGAATCAATCTGAAAGCTACCTATGTGTACATTATGTACAGGAATCTCCATATACTGCCATGAATGTATCACAAATGTATTCAAGCAATAATGCTTCGTAATTAAAATCTTAGATGATGAATTTGTTAAAAGTTAGTTGTTCATTGTAATGAGACATGTTTTGTTAAGAATAGTCCGACAATAAATTTTATGTTTGAGCATCTATTCAGAACTAAGCATCATAGATATTTATTGTTATTATTAGTTGTATTAGTATTAGTGTGAGTATTATTTGCAATAGTAGGTTTTGAACTGAGTGCTTCACAATTGGAAGACTAGTGTTCAATCACTTGAGTTGGGCTCCTAACCCTGAATTTTGCTGGTTATTTTTGTGATAGTCTTGCAAAATTTCATACCTATTTTGACCTTCAACTTCAGTCCTCCTGCTCTCAACCTCCTGAGTAGCTAGGATGACAGGTGAGGGCTACCAACATGTGGATTAGTAACTTTATTTTCTTAGATTATTCTCATGTAATCCTTTTATTAGTTTTGTGAAGAAAGTGTTGCCATCCTCATCTGATAAATAAGGAATTAAAGTTATCTATTGAATATAATTCTGTGACCCAAATATCTTCTATAGATCGTTACATGTCATCTATGCAATTCATTGATTCTATTTAAAAAGTGAGAATACAGAAAAAATGAATGAACATGTGTTGCTTATCTCCATTGTCTTAACCAAGCCATATTCTGGCCACTTTCAGATGTTACTTGATTTCACAGTAGGTTTGTGATTTCATTATAATCATTCCTATTTTTTCTGTGTTAGAAGTGAGAAATGCAATGTTAGTCTTGTCTAAAACTTTTTGCAAGGTAACACATCTGATGAATTTGTATAATCCTACCTAATATTAATTTTGATGATATATCTATATCTATCTATCTATCTATCTATCTATCTATCTATCTATCTATCTATCTATCTATCTATCTATCTATCTATCTATCTATCTATCTATAGTGGTGAAGATGTATCGGTCTTGGGACCTGAACTCTGGGCCACTTGAGCCACAGTGCTACTTCCAGCTTTTTCTGCTTATATGGTGCTGAGAAATCGAACCTAGGGCCCATGCCTGCAAGGCAAGCACTCTACCACTGAGCCACCTTCCCAGCCCCGTTTTATATTCTTAGGAGAGTAAGCAACGTAATCATTAATTGGTAGATAAGCAGTATGTATGAAGTTCTAGAAATACATATGGAGCACAAGTCCTGTGTTAGATGAAGGAATGAAAACAGGAAAGGTTTGAAAAAGTTATTCCTACATTTATAGGTACTTGTCATTTAACTGATAAAAGGTGGAAAATACATGGCAACCAATAATATAACAATGGATGTATTACATTGATAATTTTAGGGAGGGAAGTGGGGTCTCACTGTGTTGTCCATGTTGGCCCAATCTCCTGGAACAAATGATCTTTCTGCCTGAGCCTCCTGATTTGCTGGGATTACAAGTTTATATCATTGTGCTCACCTGTGGACTAAAAATTTTTAGGAAAATATGTGCATTCCTGTTACAATGTAAATAGCAATTAAAGATCTCTATTGTTTAAATCCTAACAGTAAACACTGAGAAATATTTTAGAAACAAATATTGACAAACCAAGTATTTTTCTATGACAAAGTATTAATGAATTATGCATTTTATATTTTTCCACTTTTTAGCAATTAATGTTCTTCCTAGGAGTTTATGATCAAAGTGTTTTAGAATAAAATTGAATTATACTATTAAGAAACCTTAAATCAATAGTTGAATAATGACAAACAGCTTAATATTGAACATTGGAGTTTGCTCAATTCAATTTCTCTGGAGTATGAAGACATTAAGGTTAAAGTAAAATACTAGGAGAAAATGTGGTTTACTTTGGTCCCAATATACACATTCTTAGATATTTTCATTTGAAACAGGGTTTTACTACAAAGTTCAAGCTGGCCTGAAACTCACAATCTTTCTGCCTTTTAAGGGATTTACTTGCATGAACTGTCATGTCTGAATTCTGTTTTGTCTTCAAGAGAAGTTCCACTAGTATTACTTTGACTAACATGCATTGTGATTACCATTTTTGCATGTTTAGGGAGTATATTTTTGAGACAGAGCTCTCCTCTTTAGTATTATCAGAATTCCCATATTTGTAGCCAAATGATGAATGCACCTAGTCAGTGTGGGGATACTTGGGAATAACAACATTATGGTTTAGCTTAAAAAAATCATTCTTTGATTTTTAACGAAAAGAGAGCTTTGGAAGAACATAACATCCCATTTCCAGTGTAAGGATAATGAAAAGTAGTAAGGGAAAAGAATAACAAAAGGCAATTTCTCCATCTCATTTTAAGGACGCTTTTATTCCACAGTTAAAATTAGTAGTAAAAAATATTTTTCTTTCTATTGTACTAAATGTCTATGAGTTTATTTTTCAGTCTCTAAAATTATGCTTTCTTTGAAAACCAAGATAGCATCAATGTCTCTTTGAAAAGGAATGTAATGGGTAAGTCTGGAAATACATGATGTTATATTTTCCAGTACCAAAGAGTAAGACTCAACTTCAGTGGATTATAGGAGTACTGTCATTTCTCACTTACTTATGGGGGCACATTGTGTTTTGTTGTTATGCACGTCACAGAGTGTATCACCTGGATAATATAGTTCACTGCAATTCTAGGACATATGCATCATCTCTTGCTTCTCAGTTATATATTGGCTCAACATGTTAATTGTACTAAATACTGTAAAGTGACTATAACATAATGATGAGAACTTGTATATCTAAACATATGTGAACTTAAAAAAGAAACAGTAAAGATATTAGGTGATGAGATTTTTTTAGTTCCATTTCAATGAACCCCAGTGATCAAAGATTGACTGAGATGCCAGTACGTGTTACACAATTTGATAGTAACTTTTCAGCATAACGAACTTCAGTGTTCGTTGATTCATAGCACAGTGGGTCAAATGATCCCCACAACTAACCACTTAGTCATATGTTATGCTCTCCACCCAATACTATATGGAATAACTTTGAATGTTAGTGTTATTTCATTCTGCAGACATGGGCATTATAATAGTCTTGACTCCTTATTTTGATTTATTGAAGTGAGAATCACTTTGTCAGTTCATTTTGTATTTTATATTAGGTTTGTAAAATGACTAAGGTTCTTTAAACCAATTCACGTTGAACAGACACTTTTTCTAATTTACTGGAATGGATTTTAAAAAATATATGGCTACCCCCTCTGTACAGTATTTTCACAATAAAAAACAATAAAAAAATTACAAGAAAAAAATCTATGGCTCCAAAACTGAAGTAAATGAGCATTATTATGGCTGTTCTCTAGCATTTATACATGTCACCTTGAGTGCTATTTCGCTTTCTCCTGCTTAAAACAAACATGGCAGTTCTTTTTTTTCTTATTTAATTTTATTTTATTTGTGAACATACTGTACAGAGGGGTTACAATTGCATGGGCAGGATAATGCGTACATTTCTTACCAAGCATTGCAGCCTCCT
>NW_012267304.1:8831154-8849793 GCF_000151885.1 Dipodomys ordii
AGTCTTGGATCCTGGGTCGTCTCTGGTCTGCAAACTGCAGGGTGCAGGTGTCTGCTCCTTGTCGGTTCTTGCTGGTGTTGAGTAGAATCCGCTCGCCCGCTGTGTCTGGCTCCTTCGTCCCGGACTCTCTGTGTTAGCGCTCAGGTATCGCCCGGCTGCGGTCTCCACCGTGACCCTGCCGCCGCCGCCGCCACCGGTGGCTGCTGGCTAGTGCTCAGATGTGTATTCTTGCCTTGGCTTTCTCTCACTTGTCTAACTCTCTGTCCTGTGATGGCACACTTGGTGTGTTTCTCTGGCTTAGGACTGTTCACTGGAACTCTAAAACTGCTTTCTATGCGAGAGCTTGTTCAGATTCCAGCTTCTCCTCCACCATCTTGTCGCCTCCCCCCAAACATGGCAGTTCTAATCAGTTTTCTCCTTAATAATTTTATCCTTCCAGGATGAAAATTTTTTGTGTAGGTGGCCTTCAGTGCCTTGTTTTCTGTATAAAACATTAAAATTCTTGCTGTTCTCAAACATGGATCCTGTCATAGATCTAGGATAAAATTATGCAAATGTGTTGGTTAAAAAGTGATATTTAGATGGCAAGTACAATACTTTAATAAATTTAACAGAAATGCCAGGCATTTTGTCCCTTTTGGAAAACATTGTTTATGCCGATTCCAAAGCCTTCCAGGCAAATTTTCTCCTCAACAAACCAGGAGTATAATATTTTGGAATGTTGCAGGATTATAGAAGTACACATAGAATTCAATTTCTGAAATCTGCTTCTGTCCAGACTGAGTGGAGATAAAAACAACTTCCAGCAACCTCTGTTTAGCTACATTCCTTTAGACTGCCTATGAAAGACACAGATGCCATCCCCGTTGTTTCATTACTCATACACAAGCTATCTGAAAGGAAAGATATTTGAAAGCTTCCTAATTTTCTGCACAGCTATCAGTTTGTTTCTTTTTATGTGGCATATTCTTTTAATCTAGCATATTGCTTTGAAATTCTCAAATCTCTTTATGGTATTGCTACAGAAATTACTCTGGCTCTAACTTGGAGTAACATGTTGACAAAAATGTCTTTCTGACCATCATCCTTGAGACTAATAATATAGCAAGTGTTTAGTCTGTTAGAAGACCTGGAGAAAAAATAGAGACTATCTTAAATGTTAGGTTTTCTCAGCTACAGGAATATGGGTCAGCTTTATTTATTTGTGTAGGTTGAGGCAGTAGATTGTCCCAAACAGGTATATGGTTTCTTGTTCCTCATCCCTTTTATGTCTTTTGATATTTCATATTACCTATTTCAAAGCCAATACTAATATTAACCAAGTTTTCTAATAAGGAAGCTCTTCCCAGGCTAACCAGAAGCCACATGTAAAACAGAAAGCATTTTTAGTAAATAAGAAAAGGGAAAAAAATCAGAACAGAGTTTTCTAAGCTGGACTCATAAATGTAGCTAACACCTGGGTTTAGTGCACCTGTTGCTGAGTTTGCTGAATGTACTCAAAATTTGTTTTTCTTTCCTGGCAGAGAGATATAAGTGAATGAAAAAGTATTTTAGAAGTTGTTCCTCCTATGAACAGCAGCCTAATGAAACTCAATATCCAAGTGTTGATGAGCCTCTGTTTACTGTCAGCAGAACATATTTATCACTGCCAAATGCAGTACAGCTCCATGAGCCTGCAGTATAATTCTTTAACAGCTTTGGTTGATGGAGATCTCATACCTAAAGCAAAGAGGGTTTATAATTTATCATTTCTTACTTAAAACACAGAAGGGAGAAAAAAGAGAAGCCATATTTAACTGGTACATTTTTAAGAGGCTTTGATTCTAGTTATTTGAATTTCTATGTAGTGACAATTAGGAGAAATGCTATTTTACTTATTTATTTCAGAAACTTAATTTTTTAAAATATTTATTATCATGGCAAAATGGAACAAAGGATATTCCTCATATATAACTTGCTCCATACAGACATCACATCTTCAACTCCTCTCATTTCAATAGAATACTTCTCTTCATTTTCCCCGTCTCCCACAGAATGTACCATTCAAATATCCTGACTTTGTAATTAATGAAGGATTTCATTTTTTCATTCGTTCTTTTTTTTTCAGTGCTGCAGTTGGAACCCACGGCTTTGTCTTTGCTACGTAAGCTCTCTAACACAGAGCTAACATTCTCAGCCAATTAAAGTTGGTTTTCAGGCTTTCGTGTTAATTGAAAATCCATTCTGCTTATTCAGAACACTTTTTGTAGAGGAAATGGATTTAGGAATTAAAGCGAATAACTGCTAACCTCAGGTTGACCACTTGAGTTAGTTTTTCTTTTTCTTTTCTTTTTGGCACCTTAAGGATTAAACCTTTGACTTATTTTCTTGCAGAGCAAATAAACTATTCCATGATGTGAGGATGTTGTTTAGTCTATCTGTGCTCTTGTTAGGAAATGTGTTTTTACTATATACCCAGATAGAACTAGATATATACATTACTATATACAGAGATAGAACTAGGGCAGGATGATTGGGACTTTGTCCCAGGATATTAAAATTAAAAGGAGTAAAAATATACTAAATGCTAATTTAAATACTTAGCAACTAACTTTTATAGGATTCAGCCAGAAAACGGGTTAACATTATTTTGTGACCTATATCATGAAATTTAATTTAAGTTCAACTATCTCAATTTTAAAGAATTGTGTTTAGTATGATTAACTTCTGAATAAATTCCCTGATTTTCCTTCCTCCTTCAAATCCAACTTTGACAATATTCAAATGTATGTCTACAGGCCAGTTTTTTTTAAGATCTTGCTATGCTATTCGCTTTAATTGGTTCTGGATAATGACTTAATCTTAGAGGGAACTTTTTTAGTGGAGTTGAGTGAATTAAAGGAAGATTTCTTTCTGCAAAGTCTAGTATTGTCATTGCTTTATAAAATTTAGCTACTTTAAGTGTAATAAAAATAAGTACAATTTTCCAGTTCATCTGGCTAAGATTTTATAGATTGGGAACATACCAATTCTTTCTTTGTCTTAGAAGGATATGAATTCAAGAATAATGCTTAAGCCCTTGTTGCACTAAGAAATTTATAAACATACTCCAACAGAGACTCAGAGAGTAAATGGTATCTTTCTTGTGGAAGTTTTAAATATGGCATTCAAGAGAGAAAAAAAGAATACCCTTCAATCAACAAACTTATCAGGTTAAAACAATCTAACTAACCCCAAACTCACAAAATGTTATTTAACAATTCTTAAATAATGACTGATTGCGATCATTGTAGACTAACATCACCATATTCAATCCTGACATTCCGATGTCCTTCAAAGGATGAACACCTCTCAAAAAAGACTTCAAATAAACAAATGTAATACATTTAAACTTTATTTCCTGCTTGCAGTGCACAATTGTACAGACAATCTAAACTGAGATATGGCAAGGAAATGTTGTAGGTAAATGACTACAATTTTACATGAATGTGGGATATAAGTATTAGCATATTTTCTCTGCAAAGAAAACATCTAATGAGAAGTAATGTTTCTGCAGTAGGATCTAGGACATCTTGCAGAAGGGCTAATCTCAATGAAGTAAAATATTCACAGTTACACCATCATATAAAACCACTAATAAAATCAAAAATAAATAAAACACTAGATTTTTGCAGACATTTGTCATCCTTTTATAGTATTAGTAGAGTCATTTGTCATACATATCACAAGAGGAAGATTTCCTATGTAACTAATTTTATTATAAATTCTCATCGCCAAACTGTACTTCTAAAAATCTTTTTCTGCAAAGATGTGCAAATGGCAACAGTATAATCTTTGATATCAAAATCATATCAAATGAAGCAGGAGAGGGCTTCCTATTAGGAACAATGTGTTAAGAGATACAAAGCTAATATAAGGCCTTAAAACTAAATAATAAAAAATGCTTTTTTTAAGGTTTAGAAAATTTATGATAAAGCAAAATACTTTGAAAAGGACACTGTTTACAAAGTTTGTAAAAAATTATTTCCAAAAACAGTCATGCTACATAATCATCAACATCAAAAATCCACACTCTGATTTACTATAGGTATGCAATGAGTCTTAAAATTAGGTACTCTGTCTCAGGCATATACTAGTAATTGCAAATAAGGGAAACTGTGGGACCTATGTTTCTTTGGGCCTGGCTTACTTCACTTAATATAATTTTTTCCAAGTCTTTCCATTTCCTAACAAATGGGACAATATTATTCACTCAAATGTTTTTTTTCTTTCTTGCAATTGTTTCTAACATATTTATAAGATGATTTTTTGTTCCTTTATATGTCCCTCCCCCATGGTATCACCCCTGTTTTCATTGTATATCATGTTGGTATAATCTGTGGAGGGGAAGGGAAAAAAACAAATTGTTTAGATAGGGATACAGGTGGACCCATTGCACCAATGAGATGTACAAGATGTTATGTCGAAAATTAAATATACATCTTTGGCCCTGGGCTAGGGGGTGTGGGGATGGTGAGGGGAGGGAGACGGGAAGGGATGGGAAGGGAAAACAAAGGAGTAGGCACCAATGCTTGATAAGAAATGTACTCATTACCCTGTCCATGTAATTGTAACTCCTCTGTATGGTATTTTCACAAAAAGAAGCCATCAGAAATATAAAATAAAAAAATTGGGTACTCTGCTTGTCTCATATTTTTAAAAGAAAAGGTACATCTCATTGTTGCAATGGGTCCACCTGTATCCCTATTTAAACGATTTGTTTTTTCCCCTCCCCTCCACAAATTATACTGACATTAAATACAGTGAAAGCAGGGGTTATACTGTGGGGAAGGGACATACATAGCCCATTGCAACAATGAGATGTACAAGTCCTTATGTCGAAAACGAACTTTACAACTTTGGTGTGTGGGGAGGCAGGGAGGATTGGGTGGGGGGACAAGGGAAGGATGGGAAGGTATGGAAAGGGGAAACAAAGGAGGAGGCTACAATGCTTAATAAGAAATGTACTCATTATCTTGCCTATATAATTGTAACCCCTCTGTACAGTATTTTCACAATAAAAAATAAAAATAGAAATAAATAAATAAATAAAAGACAAGGTAGATATGCTACACATTCTGATGTACTAGAGTGTGACAAATAAGTAGATCAATGAGACAAACTAGAAAGACCAGAAAAGACCTAAACAAGTTATGATCATTATTTGACAAAAATATAAAAGCAATATCAGAAAATGGTAGTCTATTATCAACTGAATATTCATTGGTAGAAACAAAGTAAAGGATAAGAAGGCTGAACATGGTGGTTTATACCTGTAATCCCAATGAAATTGGGAGCCTGACATGGAAAGGATTTTAATTTGAAGATAGTAATCTGCGCAAAAAATTAGTAAGTCTCTCCACAAAGAAGGTGGGCATGGTAGTTTTCCTGGCTACATGGGAGGGATAAGTTAGAAAATAGCAGTTTGAAGGGCAGAAAATGAACTGAGAGTATTACTTATATACTAGGGCATATTCTTAGCCCTGAATTCAAATACACTCCCCCCCCCCCAAAAAAAAAAAAGGAAAAATGTACAAGATAAGAATTCTTTCTTTGTGCCAGTCCTGGGGCTAGAGATCAGGGCCTGGGTGCTGTCTCTAAACTTTTTGCTCAAAGTTAGTGATCTAGCACTTGAGCCACAGCTCCACTTTTGGGTTTTAGATAATGAATTGGAAGTGAATCTCCGGGGCTTTCTTGGCTACGTTGGCTTTAAACCTGAACCGCAATCGCAGCCTCCTGAGTAGCTAGGATTACAGTCACATGTCATCAGTGACTGGCAGAAAAGAAAGACAACATAGAGTATGATCTGCAAAAGGAAAAATCTGAAAATTTTTATCAAAATTAATAATTTTTATTTTATGAAAACACTTATGGCCATTAAATTCAAGCCATAGGTTTAAAAACACTTGCAAATTATATATCCAACAGTGCACTTCTCTCCTACGTATGTGAAGACATAAAATCAACAGTCAAAAATACTGCAATTAGAAAATATGTAAAATAGAAACAGGTATTTCACTAAAACTGATATACAGGTGATCAGTAATCATAAGAAGAGATGTTCAATTTTTTAAAAATATTTTTATTATATTAGTTATACAAAAGAGTTGCCATTCAGCAAAGCAGTTTATGAATATGTTACCCCTTTCATCCTTTGCATCCAACCTCTCAACCCACCCTTTCCCCTACTTTTCTTAATTTTCTAGGATATACATTGGATTTATTACTGTGTTCTCCTGTCCTTTATCTTTTCATTCATCTACCCTCCTCTCCTTGACACCATCTCACCCACTTCAAGTACATGTTTCCTGGTGTTTATTTTGTTGAATGATGATTTTGCCTTTCTAAGGAATTACACTGTTTTATTTTTTACCTAACTCTACCATCTTTCAATTAATACATTTATGCACACTTATTTATCACCCAGAGAATTTACTTATATATTTATAAACCAAATGTAGGTTCACATATGATAAAAAATCATGCAACTTTTCTCCCTCTGGGCCTGACTTACTTCACTTATCATGATTTTTGAGTCCTTCCATTACTTTGCAAATAGTACAATATCATTATTTCTAATGGATGAGCAAAATTCCATTTCAAATATATGCTTTAAGCATTACTAAAAGAAAAATGACTAACAATGATGCTAGTTTATTGGTTTGGTAATTGTAGTATACTTTTGAGCAGGATCAATAAACTTTTTGTTGCTGTTTGAATTTTTATGTAAAGGAACAGAGGAAATTCTAATCAGAAGATACACTCTATTGGTATTCTGGTAAATGGTGGTGTTCATATACATAGACTAATTAGACTTTTACTTTGAAAACTTAGAGGGTGCTGAGGAGGCATGGATGATTTTTCTCATAGCTGATGGATTATTAGCTAAATAAAAGATGAGCTTGTCATTGTGGAACATGACTTTAATCCCAATATGTAGAAGTTGATGTAGGAAGACTTTGAGATGAAGACCAACTTGGATTTCATAGTGAAATGAAGATCCACCTGGCCTTTATTGTGAAATATGCCTCAAAAGCAAGTGAAGAAAAATAAAAGAAAAAAGTAGGGAGCCAAATTCGAGGATTTGGGTAAGGAGAAAAAGTCTAAGACACCTGAGAGGGAGAGGAACATTGAGTTTTCTCCTTTCTATCCATTAATGACAGTATAATAAGCAGCATGTTGTGCTTAGAAGAGTGGAAATGAGTTTTATAATTGTACTATTGCTTAGTTAAAGATCACTAGTCAGGTGAAGGCCACATGAAAAGTCTCTATACTACTATTGCAAATATCAAGTTAAAATAAAATTATTTCAAAATAAAAGATTACAAAATGTTTTATTGAGTGAATGAATTTATTAAATGAGTGAATAAATGAATAAACAGGCCTGCAACTATACTCAAATGTCAACCAATGATGCTTTAGTTCACATTACTTTTTTCTTCACATCCAAGATGCCACTTTACAGTCAAGATTTACTATTTTGGTATCACTAGCAGTCTGGTAGAACCAGAGATGTTAAGTATCGGGCACATCATTGCTACCTCAGAGATGGGCTGACGATGAATAAACCATGGAGGTCTTTGTTAGACGTTTTCTGCAAGCAATTGCTTAAGTCAAGATGTGATGTTAGGGAAGCAGTAGGAGGCCCCAGTAACATAAGAGGGGAGAAGGCAGTATGGATAAATTCTATTGCAATTCTAAATTCTAATGAAAATAAATTTGTACCATTCTAACACCTTTAACCAATGTTTAAAATGGCATGTGATTAAAGGAAATGTGCATTTATTGCTAGAGGATTCCTTTAAGTAGCATACTGTATAGTTGCTACAGTTAGTTTTTTTCCATTAGTGATGACTGTTTTCTTGTCCAACCGATTCATTTTCTATTCTGCACTCCATAAAAGTATGTATGGAATCAGAGAATTAGATTCTCACCATAAAGGCAAAAAATGGTGAAGACTGCCACAGCAAGCTGAGAAGAATGGAAGAACAGCTCCATGCTTCAGATGGGGATCATAGGTTAAGAAGTTAGTAATGCAATGTAAATGTATTTGATGTGTTTAATGATCACTCTTTCAAAAAGAGGATTTTGTGACATACTATTTAACTTTTACAAATTTTATCAAAGAGAACATTAATGATTTTGATAAAATCAGTGAGCAAACTGAATAAGTTAAACATTTATTATATGGTTACAATTTTTTCTTGTTGGTCATGGGGCTTCAACTCAGAGCCTGGGTGCTGTCCCTGAGCTCTTTTGCTCAAGGCTAGTGCTCTACCACTTTGAGCCACAGCTCCACTTCTTGTTTTCTAGAGGTTAATTAGAGATAAAAGTCTCATGGATTTTCCTGCCCAGGTTGGCTTTGAACCACCATCCTCAGATATCTGTCTCCTGAGTAGCTAGGATTACAGGTATGATCTACCAGAGCCTGGCCTTGGTTACAATTTTTCACTTACTGGGATAAACAGTCTGTATGATATGTTAAAACATATAAAGTATCAAGTTTAATGAACTTGATAGTATATAAGAGAAAGAAAAAGGCAATATTTCATTTTTAAAATGTTACAAATACTATAGAGCTATGAAACTTTAAAAAGGGGAGCATGATATAAAGGTACACCATAGGATATATAAAGATACACACACACACACACACACACACACACACACACACACAGAGGATACATATATGGTCTGCTGTCTACAAAGAAGAGGAGTCATTTATTCTTGGGAAGGTGGAAGGTCATTTCAGGCTAAGTAATTAGTACCTACAGAAGATTTAATATAGCAAAGAAGAGCTTAGAGGATTAATGGAAGTGAAAATGTGTCTCAAGTGTAGTAATTTAAGAAAAAAAACAATAACTAGAAGTTAGTAAGATAGATATTTTCTTTCTTCCTTTCTTTTTGTGCCAGTTCCAGCGCTTGAACTGAGGGCCTGGGCACTGTCCTTGAGCTTCTTTTGCTCAAGGATACCATTCTACCACTTGAGTCACATGAGTGGCACTTGAGCCATAGTGCCACTTGAACCACAGCACCATTTTTGGCTTTTTCTGTTTATGTAGTACTAAGGAATCAAATCTAGGGCTTCATGCATGCAAGGCAAGCCACTCTACCGCTGAGCCACATTCCTAGCCCCAAGACAGACATTTTCCATATACGGCTTGATCTTACAGATCAGGAAAGAAATTCAGATCTAACTTTTAGTACAACAGGGGATCATAGAAGAATTTCCTTCAGAAGAACGACATGATCAAGATTATTAATTTTTAAAAACTTTGCTCAGGCTGATTTCCTAATTTCTACAGGAATTAGGAAAACCACTGAAAAAGAAATTTTGGGATCTTTGTTTTATTTCTCTGTATTTTAATATTTTGGAAAAGCACAATATTCAGTTAAGATCATTGGATTTTTGCAATAACTTCATCCATGATAAAATGTATATGTGGGAAAAATTAATACAAATACCTCACATTTATTTCCTGCTTCTATTTTTGCAATATATTTGTTATACATTTTATTTTATCCCATAACAACATCAATAATGAAATAGAAGAGATTTTATCATCATTTGAAGAGAGTTAGGCACAAGTAAGTATAATTGACCATAAAACTAGCTAATGGCTACCTCAGAGCAAGTTCAATTCTTTACCTACGTATACAATGCTGTGTTCCATATTACCTCTCTCTACTTGCATGTTCCCAATTATCTAATAGAAATAATCTCTCTATTATCTGATGATTTATAGGAAGTGTATGGTTCAAATAAAAAAAGATTCTACAAATTGTTCTAAAAGTATGAAATTGTATCCAAACACATTATCTTGTCATTCTTAAACCCAGTACAAAGAAACAAAGACTAGTCAGAATTAAGGGGGACATATAATTTTGTTCATGAAATAATAGGAAGAATAAGTTATCCTCAAAGAGGTAATACTACTTGGAACAATTTTTATTAAAAACTGTTAAATAACATCATTCCTTACAAAAGCCAAAATATAAAGTCAACCTATGTGCCCATCAAGTGATGAACTTATAAGGAGAATGTGGCAAATGGAAACAATGCAATGCTATATGGTTATATTAGGAAAGAAATCCTCTAATATACAGAAACATGGATGGAACTGGGACTCATGTTAAGGGAAATAAACCAGGTACACCTAGACATATATTGCATGGTGCCACTCATATGTGAATTTTTGAGTCATCCTCCCAAACAGCTATAATTACAAGTTCATACCACCACACCTGGATCCAGGAGAAATTTTAAAAATTCTTACAAAAAAGAAATAGTATGTAACATACTGTATATGCTAAAATTAGCAGTATTTGGCTTTTCCTCAATTTATCAAAACCTCTCATGTCCAAACATCATTTTGTATACCATAAATTATATTATGTATCAAATAAATTTAAGAAAAAGAAGATTGCCCTAAGATTCTAACCCTGAGTTAGAGTTTTGCACAAATAAGTGCTACTTGGGCCTATTATCAACTTCTGATAAGAGCTTGAATCTTACATTTATCACCCTTGTACCCAGTGTATGCCCTTGAACATATTAGGCATATAGTAAGTACACATTGGACAGAATAAAACTCCAGGAGATTCTTTTCTAGCCCCTATAGAATAAAACAAAAGACATAATTTATTTGACAACATGACATCTTTTATTTCCGTACAATTATGTTACTTTTCATTAGTAAATTTTAATTGTTCAAAATAATAAGCTTTATTATGACATTTTTATATATACACATAATTTATTTTGGTCATATTTATCCTATCTTGGATGTATTTCTTAAAGTGAGTTCTAATGGTCATTGATCCCAAAAATGTTAATAGGCATATTGAGAAAAATGGTTTCATGTTCAGTAAGCTCAGTAAATTAAAAGTCTACATTGTTAGCTGAGAGATTCTCAAGGCATTAAAAGTATATGTTCTAAACTACAGTGGCATAACTGTAGCTTACAATTTATATATGTATATATATATACAATTTATATATGTATATATATATATATCAAAATAACTACAGGAAACGGAATAAAGGCTGCTATCCATGGACATATTAATTACCCTTACTTGAGCTTTAGAGTTGTACACATGCTGATCTCCATAAATACATACATGTATTGTGTGGAAATTAAAATGTTAAAGCCTCAATAATTATTTTTATTTATTGGTTCCATTTATATCTCAAAGTTTCCTACAACTCCAGAATTCATTTTTCCTTTTGTATAAAACACAATGATATCTGTGCACTTTGGGGGGTAGCATTGTAGGAAAAGTTCTTTATGCCTTTTCTATACATTCCTATGTAAACCCCATGTAGCAAGAATAATAAAATCCACTCTGTGATATCACATACTTCCTTCATTCCTTTCAGAGAAAGGACTAGAAATACTCTTAATTAGGAATTTCCTATTTGAATTTTTTCTAGCTAGAAGGGTGAATAGCAAGAGGCATTCATGTCAATATTCTGGCCCATTCTTTTCTAAAGCATCAACTAGCATGACATGTAACAACACTAATTATATTTCATTTATGTTACTGCAATTGACTGGGAAGTAGAGTGAGATGAATGACATTTTTAGAACTGAACACATCTCTAGAGAAGTATAGTTGTAACATAACTTTTAATCAGAGTAAGAAAATTCATATAATTTTATTTATAGCATTTAATTGATGATAGTATTGTATTGTTTTCATTACTTTATAAGTATTAGTCCAATAAATTTTCACTGCAGTCCTATGAAATAGATTTCAACATGATTATCAGCGTTGTTTAGCAGATAAAAAAGTTGAGATCAGGGAACTTACTTGCCTGATTCACCCAAGATCACACAGCTTGGAAGTAGTGAAACTAAGCTCTAGTTCAGTTGTCTGATTCCAGAGTCTATGTTCTTCACTATCACATTATGCCTCTTCATTTTCAAAAACTCAACCTCATATACATACATATTTAAAATACATTTATGAATGCTGACTACACAGAGAAGATACTAGCTGCTAAGTAGTGGCTTCTGTAGTGTATATTCATTGGAAAATCATGTATGTTTAAGTAATTCAGATTCTATACTCATCAGATTTTCTATACAAGGACAGTAGAAGGTTCATCAGCTTGAAATTACTTTTTAAATGATGTAAATGAATTTGGAGTCAATTTGAGAGGATTAAAGGATAATAGGGATTTGCTAAATACTTTGAGATACCAAGAAACCACTAGGGTACTTACAGGATTACACAGGGTATTTAACAGCCTGAATTTTTAATTCTTCTCCTTTATTTTTGAAACTAACTCTAGAGAGAAATGCTGGCCATACCAATGACCAAAGCATAAGCGATAATTCTGAAAGCTTATATATTTGTACTAGTGGTATTTTGGTTACTTGTCATTCTTTACTGCTTTTGGATGCCCTATAAGGTTCCATAGTAAAAAGAGGGATGGGAGCCTCGAAAATTGGCAGAGTTCTCTAATGTACTCCCCAGTTAAGACCAAATAAATGGCTGGATTATCTTTTATACAATGTAAGCTTATGCAGAATAGATTGAACAATTTGTTTCATGGATTAAAAGCTCATGAACAACACTAAATGTAATTTTATTTTCACTTATTTCATTTCATTGAGGCTATACATTCACATTTGTTAGGAAGGCTATTATTTTAAAAAGAATTCAGCAATCAAAAAGTGCTGATGAGGATAGGGAGAAATTGGAACACTTGTGAATTATTGGGAGGGAAATACAAAATGATAGATGCTATGAAAAAAATCACACACAATTACCAATCCATTTAGCAATTTTATTTATGAGTATTTACCAAAATGCAGTGAAAGCAGGGACTCAAATACTTATTTATAAAGCTGTGTTAATAGTAGCCTCCATAACTGCTACAATGTGAAAGCGATCCAAATATCCATCACAGAATGCATAAAAAAGTATTATATGTGTACAATAGAATATTATCTGGCCTTATAAAGGCCATAAATTTGAACACAGACTACGATATGGGTGAACCTTGAGGACATTATGCCAAGTGAAATAAATAACTAAACCACAAAAGAACAAATATTGTACAACTCTACTTATATGGGATACTGAAAGTAGTACAATTCATACTGAGAGAAAGAAGAATCATGGTTGTCAGGGGCTGGGGTGGAGATGAGAAAGAATGAGGAATTGGTAGCTAATAGATATTGAGTCTCATTTAAACATTCTGGAGATGAATTATAGTGTGGCTGCACAACAATATAAATGAGCATAGAATTAATAAAATGGTGTATATATATATATATATATATATCTCCACAATAATTATATATATATATATATATATATATATATATATCCACAATAAAAATGTGTTGACATCTCCAGTGTAACAATTTAAACATACAGGATAAAGATGAAAAACTTACTAAAGACTATGAGAAAGACATTTATCTGGAAAAGACATTGCCAAGGAAAAAAATATTTGTTAGAAAGTGATTGCTTTGGATAAGGATGTTGGGGTTTCCTTAATAAACAGAATAATTAATAAACATTAAGAATTAAAGGATTCTCTAAGTAATACATAGAAAAATGCATTAATTTAAAATAATACATCTTTAGCTACTCACTAGACAATTAACATTAAATTATTCATGGATGCTATGGCTAACTTTGTTATCCTAATTCACTAATCGATTTATACAGAACAGTTAAATCAGATCCTGTGCTTGGGTACAGCTCAATTGATTCCTAATAGGCTAAAATTGTTCTTGAATTTCCTTCTAGCTTCAGCAAATGAATCTTGTTTCAGATCCCATGATTACTCACCATTAAAACATTATTTTGTTAAGAACATTCCAAAGCCATGACTTCCAGCCTTTAGTACTATCAACCCAATTTGGAATGATTTAGAAAAGGAAATTGAGGATAGGAAGGGGAAACAAAGGAGGAAGCTACAATGCATGATAAGAAATGTACTCATTATCTTGCCCATGTAATTGTAACCCCTCTGTACAGTATTTTCACAATTAAAAAAAAGTATTTAAAAAATTTTTAAAAAAAGAAAAGGAAATTGAAATCGAAATCGAAACACCATGAATTATCCAGTGTTTTCCAGGCTTTTACAAACCTGGAAATAAAACCACACCTTTTAAATCTGAGAAAATTCTCTTTCCCATGGTTAACTGAAGCCTGTATTACACACCACCAAGCAGAGAGTCTTAGGATACAATTCACAGTATATTTGTGAAAAAATAGATTTTAAGAATTGATATTTAATGGCATGTTAATGAGCTACCAAAGAAGGCTAGATTGTTTCAAATGCTGCTCTACATTATACAATATCTTACCTGCTTCCTGAAAACTAACTATAATTGTGGAAAGGTCTCATATCTTTTTCATTTCCATATTGTATAGGAAATAGAGCTAGAAATTGGCAAACTGAAACAGGAATTATTAAACCTGAATTAAGATTCAAGGATTCTTTCATATATGCAACAAATAGGGTCTTCATAGTAAAGGCTTTTGTTTGTAGCCAAAATACTGTACCATTTTTCAAGTTAAATTTAAAATTGGTTTTACTCCTGATGACTTTTATTTTTAAAAGCTTTATTTGACATTTTTCCTTCATGTACTAATGTTCCCACTTCAATTGGAAACTGTAGGACAAGATGATTTTGAGAATATGGGAAAATGCCAGAGTTCCTCAGTGGTTCTTTGAGCATAATGCAAAATGTAAGACTAGGAATTGGAGCCCAAATACCTAAATCAACAATTGACTTTCAGGTTCTCTATATTTTTAATTTGTGGTTTCTTTGTTACTTTTTAGGTTAAAATGAATTTATTTAAAAATATGCAACACATTGTCATGATTCAAAATTAAAAATTAATACAATATATAAAATAAAATGTCTCCTAGGTACTCAGGAGGCTGAGATCTGAGGATCACTGTTCAAAACCAGCCTGGACAAAAAAGGTCCATGAGACTCTTATCTCCAATTAACCACAAAATGCTGAAAGTAGAACTTTGCTTCAAGTGGTAGAACACTAGCCTTGAACAAAAAAAGCTCAAGGAAAATAAAAAATAAAAATAAATAAAACTTCATCTGGTTTTTATTTTTTAAGCACCCAGCTTCATTCTGTAGAATTCATTACCCTCGTATTATTCTTGCAGAGAAAAAGAGTATATTACGTTCATGCATATGCATATATAAACACATAAAACCAAATATCAAAAACAACTATCCTTTTTTAAGTCATAATTAAAACACTATAGAGACATTCATGGATTTCACCTTAAAATATATCTTAGAGATTGTCATATTAATGCAAAAATTCCATGTATTTATTTGAACTGTGTGCTATTCCAAACTATTGTGGTAGATAAATTCATTTCAGTTTTTCCAGATAACAATTAGGTTGTTCAACATGTTTTTTTTCTTTTACCAACAATTTTTGGTGGACATCTTGTCTCTACATTATTTTCTTCTGTATTTTCAAATGTAGCTGAAAAATTAACTTCAATAAGTAGATGTGCTATGAAACAATGGTTGAGCCCTCATGCATGCTTGATAAAGCAGATTTCCTTTATCTTATCTTTTCAAGTGAGTTTTGAAGGATTACACTTTTCTGAAATGTTCTTCTTCTTCTTCTTCTTCTTTTTTTTTTTTTGGTCCAGTCGTGGGGCCTGAACCCTGGGCCTGGGCGCTGTCCCTCAGCTCTTCAGCTCAAGGCTAGCGCTCTACCACTTGAGCCATAGCGCCACTTCTGGCTTTTTTCTTTTTGCTTATGTGGTGCTGAGGAGTGGAACCCAGGGCCTCAGGCATGCAAGGCAAACCCTCTACCACTGAGCCACCTTCCCAGCCCTGTTCTTCATTTTTTTATGGTTTTCAAATTTGTTTTCACAGTCCAGTAAATAGTTTTAGTTTTTTAAGTTTTACTTTTCAAATGTTTCTTTTTAACTGTTGTTGAAAAACAGAAATATGAATATTATTTGGATAACAGGTGACATTTTGTTATATGTACACATGGTTTAAATCATTAAGTATACAAACATTTATTATTTTATGAAGAAAATTTTCAATATATTTTCTTCTAGTTGTTTTCAATGTATGCTATCTGTACTCACTTTATTATTATAGTAGTAGTAGTAGTAGTAGAAGTAGTAGTAATAGTAGGAGGAGGAGGAGTAATCATAGTAGCATTCCTATCTATAGTCACTCTACTGTTCAATAATACATAAAACGATTTTATTCCTAACTTGGTATCCATTGATTAACTATTTTTCTCCATCCCAGGTATTAATCACTCCCTGCTGTTATTTTAGCATTTTTTTTCTTGAGTCAGGATCTCTACATTAACCCTGCCTGACCTTGAATTCATGACTCTTCTGCTTCAGATTTCTGAGTGCTGTACAAGAGTGTGCCATCTTCTCCAGATAATTTTAACATTCTTTATTCAAAGAACATTTCCAATATTTTCTTTGATTCCCTTCATTTAACATTTCTATTTTTATTTTTTTTAATTGTTTAAAATTGACTAATTTTCCTTTTAATCAACCACCTTTTAACTCTTGACTTTAATTTCTCTTGGCATATTTTTGGTTTGTCATTTTACTTTCTTTTAGCTTGAATTCACATATTTCAATTTTTGTATATTTTGCTCAAATAAGTGTAAAAGAGTATGGAAACTACCTTAGTCATTGCTCTAGCAAAATCACATAGTTTCTAAAATGTAATATTTCTGCTCTTATTGTTTGTTAGATTTTTTTTTTGGGGTCCGGTCATGGGGCCTGAACTCTGGGCCTGGGCACTGTCCCTCAGCTCTTCAGCTCAAAGCTAGCGCTCTACCACTTGAGCCACAGCGCCACTTCCGGCTTTTTTCTTTTTGCTTATGTGGTGCTAAGGAATCGAACCCAGGGCCTTGAGCATGCAAAGTAAGTGCTCTACCACTGAGCCACCTTCCCAGCCCCCTGTTTGTTAGATATTTTTAAACTTTAGGAAGTCATTTTTTTGAATAGTTTGAGAGCAAGTAATTCATGTTTTTTTGTTTCTGGTTTTTCTTTTTTCTTTTTATTGAATTGTGATTAATAGAAACGTTTTACAGTGTTTTATATTCCTTACTTTTCAAAAGCTGACATTTTTCTTTCAGCAAATTTCAGTCCTTTTATGGTGAATGTTCCAGGTATCCTTTAATAGCAAATATATTTTATATTTAGTGATATGAAATACAATGTGCAATCAAATAATTGCAGTTCTTGTTAAGCTGTTCTATAAGTTTTATTTGACTACTAAGTAATCAAGTAAACTTACTGCTAATGATATACTTCTGTATATAATTTTCTTTTATATTCTTCATTTAGTATGTTTTGACTACATATGTTTTAGCCAGGTTATTTGGTGTTAATATATGTGTTGTATAAATATTTATAATTGGTATAACTTCATTGGGAATTGTAACTTTTAGCATAATGTAATAAAACTATCCATTACTTAAAATTTCTATATTAGATTTAAACTTTTCTTATATCAAAGTTATGTCTTCTTCTGTTTTCTTTGTACACTTTTTTCCTATGCTCTTTTTTCAGTTTTTGAAAGCTCTTTGTTATTAGCTTTTCTTCACAAATTTTGTGATGGCACTTAATAGTCATTCCCTCTCAGGAGTGTATTTAAATAATTTACTTTGTTAAAATTTTATGTAGTGTTTTCTCTGTGTACATGTTCTCAAAGTTGCTCATTATATGGATTATTTGCTTTGTTTCTTATGTTTGTTCTGATAAAGAGAGTTGTATTAATTGCTATTTAACTAAAATTTAAAAGAACATTATTTATTACTATCACATAGAATAAATATAATTCCCTGAACTGTTCTTTTCTGGTATGTATTTGTTGATATTGGTCAAGAAAACAAAAGGCATTATACAAATTCTTTAGGAACTTGGATGTTCACAAAGCCTTTGTAAGAGCTGGGGAAGTGAATGTTAACAAAACTACTGGATTTTACAAGATCAAGAAGTGGCAGGTTTTAAGGAAATCTATTTGATTATCTTACTCACCTGCAGCACATAAAGCAGTAATATATAGAAAATCACCTGGAGCTAAAATAAACATGAAGAAACTAAAAGGAAGCTGCTGTCACTAATCTTATAGTTTCTAAAGTGACTATTCTCATGGTTCCCTGAAACCATTGTAAATCTTCCATCTGTTATATGGTAGTATGAATGCTCTAATAATTACTATTCGACTGTCTTCATTTAGCAAATAGCTGTCTTTCATCTTCATTATTTCACACAAGACCCTTTTTTTAGAAAATTTCAGAATGTAATGACACAAGAAAGAGATTCTCAAAAATATATTTTCTAAGTATATTTTGTCATTTTATGTATAAAACAACAATAACTTGCATTAAAATAGTTCCTTCTTGGAATACTAGAGAGTTGGGTTTTTTTTGTTTTTTTGTTTTTTTTTATTTTTTGTGAACATACTGTACAGAGGGGTTACAATTACATGGGCAACATAATGAGTACATTTCTTTTTTTTTTTTAATTTTATTTTATTTTATTTGTGAACATACTGTACAGAGGGGTTACAATTGCATGGGCAGGATAATATGTACATTTCTTACCAAGCATTGCAG
>NW_012267304.1:8850755-8851128 GCF_000151885.1 Dipodomys ordii
TGTGTCTATTGGCAATCTTTCCTTCCTCTTCAGAGTAGTTTCTCTTTAAGCCTTTAGCCCACTTGATTTTTGCCGTTCTTTCTGGGGTGAGGTGATATCTCAATGTTGTTTTGATTTGCATTTCTTTTATGGCTAGGGAGGTTGAGCATTTCTCCATGTGTCTCTTGGCCATCCTTCTTTCTTCTTCAGAGAAGTTTCTCTTCAAGTCTTTAGCCCAATTATTTATTGGGCAGTTATTTCTTTGAGGATTTGTTGTTGGGGGATTTAATTTTTTGGGTTCCAAGTATATTTTAGATATGAGACCCTTGTCTGTTGTATGGCTAGTAAAGATCTTCTCCCAATCTGTGGGCTTTCTATTGATCTCGCTAGCTAT
>NW_012267305.1:0-20960 GCF_000151885.1 Dipodomys ordii
GGGGGCCGCGGGTGACGTCAGCCGCACCGCTCCACGCCCCCCTCTCGCCCAGTCCCGGGTGACCCCCGCCCACCCGCCCGCCCACGTCCTGGGCGTCAAGAACCGGATTTCTAGGACCCCAGGCTCCCCCCAGCCCGGCCCTCCTATCTGGAATCAGCTGCCCGACCCCGCCCCTCGGGACTTAGGATGCGCACTTGTTGCAGTCCCTGCAAGGCCAGGGATGGCGGGACTTCTACTCAGGACCTCCAGAAAATGGCCCACGGCTGGCAGCAGGGACTCGGGGGCTTTCCAGGCTCTCCCTCAACTTGGTCCCATCCCAGGCACTGCTCCAGTCTGTGACCTAGAGGAGCAGTGCCTACCTTCCCCCTCCCCCCCGCCCCCCCCTCCCGGGCAGAGTGGGGGACAGGGGCAGTGTCCCCTGGAAGGGGTTGCACTTATGCTCCCGTGGGCTGCTGCTGCACAGCCGGCGATGTGGGTGCTAGCAGTCTGGCTGGAAGATCGGGACTCCTGGCGAGTCTAGGCCTGCACTGGTGCCACCATCCCACCTGGGCTCCAAGGGCTTTGCCGCCCTGGGGCCAGGGACCAAGGGACAGGATCACAACCCAGCGCTGGGCTCTGCAGGGGCCTCCCCAACTCTACTCTGGGTCCCAAGTGACTTTCCACTGGCCCCCTGCAGCCTGTATCTTCTTGTGACACACAGGGTCAGGTAGGATCTCTGGGACCTCTGCCCGCATGTGTAGAGCAAGAGGCAAACTGCAGGAAGCACAGGGCCTCAATTTCCACTGCTCTTGGGCCCCTGCAGCTCAACCAGACTTGGTACATGCACTGCCCTCTTCTCCCTGACGATAGTGTGGGGGTCCAGTCTCCATCTGTCTGGCCTCCTCAGCAACCCACAGGTCCCGGGCCTTTGCCTAGCTGCCTGGGCTAGTAGGCACGGCAGCAACAGAGTGCCAGTGCCCCCTAGGCTGAAAGGGGCCTTGGGTCCCTACCTTGGGTCACACTACCCCGACTCGGACATCTTCCAGTAGGCCTGCGCCATGTGTGCAGCCCCTCTACCGGCCCGGGGGTGAGGGGGAAGGGGAGCCAGGTCACTCACACCTCTGGCTGTGGTGGCCTGCCTGCTGCAGCCCTCTCCTTCCTCGCCTGGCACGGCACACTCTTCGGGCACTTTCCCATCTGCCAAGGACCTGGCCCCAGCCACCATGTGGCTTCCTAACAATCAACTCCTCCAGAAGTCATTTCAGCTTCTCTAAACCCCCATACTGGCTTGGCTCAGGAGATTCACACTGGACTGCTCTCCCTTGGAGCCCTGCCTCCTTGACTCTCTTTTTGTTTCTCCCTGATGTCTTAAGAGGACAACTTAACCTCGCCCGGGTAGAACTCCTTGCGCCTTCCACTCCCAGCCATTCTCAGATTTCTTTTTTCGAGACTGTGGAGCTTGAATTCCAGGCCTGGGCGCATCGCTGAGCTCTTTCACTCAAGAACAGTACTCTACCACTTTGGGCGGCAACTGCACTTCTGGTTTTCTGATGGTTCCTTGGAGAGAAAGAGTCTCATGGTCGCCAGGCACCAGTGGCTCACGCCTGTAATCCTAGCTATTCAGAAGGCTGAGATCTGAGGCTCGCGGTTCACAGCCAGCCCGGGCAGGAAAGTCCGCGAGACTCTGATCTCCAATAAACCACTAGAAAAACGGAAGTGGTGCTGTGACTCAAGCGGTAGAGCGCTCGCCTTGAGCTGAAGAGAGCAGGGACAGCTCCCAAGCCCACAGTTCAAGCCCCACAACCAAAAAAAAAAAAAAAAAAAGGAGTCTCACAGTCATTCTTTCCTGCCCAGGTCGGCTGTGAACTGCAATCCTCAGGTCTCAGCCTCCTGAGCAGCCGACAGGCATAAGGCACCAGCTTGTGGCCAGAACCAGCCGTCCTGTCCGTGGGGAAGACGTCGGCTCAACTGACCCCCCAGCTCCCTACTATCCCCACAACACATGTAAACCTTCCCAGGAGCGGATGCCCATTGAGGTTTGAAGAATAAAGTGTGAGCACCCTCATGTTCTATGATGTAATGATACCCGCATTCCCACAACACAGGCAAGGCAAACCAGGTCTACACGCTCACATGCAATGTTTTAATGTTATGGGCAAGCAAGACAACAATAATGGGAGGCAAGGACGAATGCTTCTTTCCCCCATTTCTTTATGCCATGATCTCTTCTCGGCCGGGTCCCTTCCATCTGCAAGGGAGATAAGCTACTGTGCTGCTTTTGTTCCACACCCCGAGAGTACACAGATTCCCAATGGGCTGAACAGTGAGCAAGACTCACTCCGCCCTCAAAGTACAGCCACAGCAATCAACACGAGACTACTGCCGTCCGTGACCTCCAAGGAGGAAGCTGGATAGCGCTGCCATTGAAAAGGACAGCTGAAACAAAGGTCAACTTGAACATCACCCCAATAGGTGTACCCCATGAATTCCCAAACCCAGACTGGAGCCACACAACAGACAAGGTGGACTCCTCTGTCCAAACTGAAAAGCAAACAATGGGCCTCATGTGACACCAGGCAGGGACAGACTACTGCCTGTGGCCCTGACCCCTGGCACCCCCCTGTCCCACTGGTCCCCCACCCCCCTCCGCGGAAGGTCACCTAGCCCTGGCCACCATTCATTGCTGGGTGGCCTCTCTCTCCTTCCTCAGAGCCTCTTTGTACAGGGATGAGAAGGAGCTGGGATCGCGCCCGCTGAAATTCACCCACTGCTCCAGCACCTTCATCTTGCTGGTTTCTGCCAGGGCCCTCGGGCCCCACTGGTACACATAGCGAGCGGGATCACTGTTGGGCACGTGCCGGTACTCCAGGTACTGCTCCTGCACAAAATCTTCCACAAGCTTCCTGGGGTCCCCGTAGGTGTAGTGCTCCCTGCCCGGACACACCCCCATCTTACTCAGCGCCTCCCAGAGCACCTCGTCAGAGACGTGGTTGCCCTCCCTGAAGACAATGCACAGGACCATGATCAGGAAGCCAGTCTTGGGCACGCCCTGGACATCACTCAGCAGCCCATCATACGTGAGCCCCAGGGACGTGGCCAGCACGTAGGCATCTTCGCCGGGCGCCACTTCCTTCAGCTCAATGCCAAAGACCAGCAGCATGCACTCACAGGCCGTCTTGAAGATCATAGGGAAGAACTCCTGGTGCTCTCTGCTGACAAGGTTCAGAAGCTCCCCTCTGCTGGTTGGCTCCTTCAGGTGGTACTTGCGGAGCAGGAAGGGCACCAGGGCCAGGCCATCTTCCAGCAAGGATTTGGGGTCTACCCGGTCGGCCCAGGGGAACAGACGAGGAATCGCCACGAAGCTTCTGGTGCCCTGATTGACTTGGTTCCACGGAGCACAGACCAAGCCGGTGCGGGGAAGGCAAGCGCTCTGAGGACCAAGGCAGGATGGTGCCAAGCCGGTGCGGGGAAGGCAAGCGCTCTGAGGACCAAGGCAGGATGGTGCCAAGCCGGTGCGGGAAAGGCAAGCGCTCTGAGGACCAAGGCAGGATGGTGCCAAGCTGGTGCGGGAAAGGCAATCGCTCTGAGGGGCAAGGCAGGATGGTGCCAAGCCGGTGCGGGGAAGGCAAGCGCTCTGAAGACCAAGGCAGTGTGGTCCCCAAGCAACAGGCTCCTCCCTTGGGGTGGGGGGCAGCACTGCAGTGGGGAGGGAAAAAGAGGCGGTGGCTCTGGCCTCCTCCTGCTCCCCACGCTGTGCCTCCTCGGACGGGGCCCGGAGCACGTCACAGGTGGCGGCAGTGGCCATCGCCTCCGCCGCAACCACAGAGACCAGGCCAGCCACCAGGTCGTGCCCCTCCCTTGGCGTCTGGGGGCCTTCCTCACCCTTCCCGCGCTGGCTCTTGGGAACGTAGGGCATTGTGGCCCTCATTGGACACGGCAGGCAGGAAGAAGCGTGGAAAGCCTGGGTAGAGGGGGAGGAGACGGTGAGCGGCCTCAGCCGACAAGGGCGCCCCCAGCACCTCCCACAAGGTCAATGACAAGAAGGCCAAGCACAAGGTGGCGGCCGGTCCTGTGTTGGCAGTGCGCCTGTCTGCTGGAAGCCTGAGGAAGGACGTGGGGTGGTGCCTCGGGGTCCCAGCAGCTCTGAGCACGTTGCTCTGGCGCTGCGCTGTCTCCTTCGGCCCTGACACCACCCGAGTGTCGTCCCCACTGTGGCCAGAGGACCCCTCCTCCCAGCAAGCTCTTCTAACTCCTGGCCCCTGAAGCTCATGGCAGAGGCACTGAGATACCTTCCGTGCCACCCCACCTTCCGCACGCCCAAGTCTGCAAGCCCACCACTGCGCAGCCCCTCGACGGGATGGGTGGGCTCTACTGTGCAACGGTCTCCTCTGTCCCGGACTGAGCACCCCTTCCGGGCTCACTCTAGGTTCCCAAATGTCCCCTGGAACTGACTGGCCCCACATCTCCCCTGTGCTGGCCTGAGGCCAACCCCGAGAACAAGGGCCACCCCTGGAGAAGGACACAAATCGCAGGGAGAGGCCTCACGTGGGGCAGCACCTGTCTAGGGATCGAAAGCAAGACCAGGCCAAACTCAGGTAGGGGCGTGATGGGGATGGGGACCCTGTCTCCCTGCTCGTCCTGAGAAAACGTCAAGAGCCAGACCTGTCCCCTCTGATGCCCTGAGCACGCTTTCTTCAAGCCCTTGACCACGAGACACACAGTGGAAGAGTTGCTGAGGGGAAGACGGTCCACCCACAGTCACAAGGTTTCCTCGCTCCTCACCTTGGCTCTTGGCAGGCAGATGCTGGCCAGCTCCCTCGGCTCTCCCGATGTCTCCTCTCACTGCAAGGCCTCTGGCTTTCCCAAACCTGGGAGACACAGGAAAGGACAGACTACACTCCGGAAGCTCAGCAGGTGTTTTCCCGACCTTCACCAGTAACCCTCAAAGTGTCCTCAAAGTTCCCACCTTTACTTCTCTCCAGGCCTCGGGCCTTCTCCTCTAGGGAGCCACACATGTGGCTTGCATGTTCAGGCCATCGTCTCCCTGCTTCTTGCCCTCACCTAGTGCAGGAAACTGGCCACAGCATCTGATTCCCACAGTCCTGCCTGCAGCTACCATGGGCTGACAGGAAGGGCAGTTTTCCCATGTTTGGAACAGGGGTCTTTTGATTCCTCCCCCATCCCCATGGTCTCCAGAAGGCTCTGCAGAAGTTGCTCAGAGTGGAAGAGATCTCCCAGACCACAAACACACCAGTCTACTCCTCTCACAGACTATTGCGAGGGAAACCTGGACCCTGGTTTCTATTGCTGGCAGTCAGATCATGAGGCCGATAAATCTTTCTCACTGCCACTACTAGTAGCACCCTCTGTTGTCTTACAAAGGAGACAGGCCCTGTGTCATCCACTCTCCACCTCTTCCTTGGACTCTCATGCTGCTCCTCTTCAAGCAAAAGGCCTTAAACCACAGCTCCCTTGTTCGCCTCCTCTAAATAGAGTGATGAGCTATTGATACTGCAAAGAAAATGGCCGGACTCTGAGAAAACTCAAGTCAGGGCCTACATTAGAGGGAAGGAGGATGTGTCCCAGTAAAACAAAAGCATTCAGTGATATTGTGTGTGGGGTCCGGTCCCCACACAGAGCGTGGTCTCCTACCCCCCCTCCCCCGATTCCAAGGGACACAATGGTATCATCAGCATTTCCCAGCAGAGGGTCTCACGAGACATGCCCCATCAAGCAGGAGCCAGAGAGAGCTTCCTTGTAGCTGGAACACAAGAAGCACCCCTCAGAAGGCCCACATCTAAATTCCCACAGCATCAGCTATTAATGTGGATATTTAACCTTTACACGAAAGAGAAAGTTCTATTCGATATTCAAAATTCTAATAGATCTTCAAAACTATTTTGGCAACGGCATTCATTTCCCACTTGGGATATTTTGGAGGACAATTTATACATTCCATTTCACTTCCATGTATACCAAATAACATTCTCCTGTGTGGCGAAAAGCATGATGATTTAGGTGTGAATCAAGACAGCTTTTTACTTTTTGCAAACTTTCATCTAAATATCCACCCTGCAAACACAAAACATCACTTCAGGAGAACACCGCATCTACTTCCTTCAATAGCTCCAAAGGCATGCAGAGCCCTGCAAATCACATAATCTTGATTTTGAAGGGGGCATTTTAAAATAAAGTAGTTGTACTCACAGTTGGTCTCCATTGAGCCCACTCTCAGGAACACAGCAAGTCACTGATTTCAAAACACATTTTTTTTCCTCATGGTCATTCCCAAGGGCTGAAATCCTAGTCTCTCATGGCTATCACTGTACCAGTAGAGTCATTCCTCCCCTTCTGGCTTTCGGCTAGTTCCATGGAGGTAGGAGTATAGGAAATCTGTCTGCCCAGGCTGGCTTAGAACCTTCTTTCTCAGCTATCCCCCTCCTGAGTGGCTAGGGTAATGGCAGGCATGAGCACCAGCACCCAGCATAGCACAGCTTTTTCTTTCCTTGGGTTTTTGCTTTTGTTGTTTTTATATGCTGATCCTAGGGCTTGAACTCAGGGCCTTGCAGTTTCACTTTGCTTTTTGCTGTCAAGGCTGGTACTGTTCCACTTGAGCCATAGCTCTGCTTCTGGCTTTTTGCTGGTAAATTATAGATAAGATTGTTATGGGCTTGTCTGTCTGAGGTTCCCTTTGAAATGCGGAGGATTCTAAATAGCTGGGATTACAATCTTCTTCTGATTGTTTATGTTTCCCTGTATCTGAAGAACCGCCACACTGGGCCAAGTAGAGGTGATTTTTAGTTAAATTTGAACAAATCCGCCGACAAAACTCAAGGAGAATACAGAAGAGCAACAAAGAGTGCTCTCAGAAAATACAAATAAACACCTAAATGAATAGAAAGGTCAACAGGAGTCATGCAAAAGGAACACAAGAAAGATTCAGAAGTTCTGGAGGAAACAAGACATAGCTAAAATCCTAGAGAGGAAAAAATGCGCTTAAAAGCCTCTCCAGCAGAGGAGATGAAGTGGAAGTCAGACTCTCAGAACTTCCACATGAATGGGACAGTACACAATTCTTTTTGAAGGCAGACATAAAAGAATGGTGAAATGCCTAAGTTCTCCAGTACAGAATTAAAAGACCTAATGTACGAATGATGGGCATAGAAGAAGGAGAAGTGTCAGCTAACAGCATAGGGAACGTTTCCATTAATAGCTGAAAACTTGCCAAATCTTGAGATAGAAGAAACCATCCAGGTATAAGCTGCCTTTAGCGCTCCAAATAGACAAGACCACATGAGAGCCACCGCACAGCTGGCTCTATTGAAACAGGAAGTCCAAAGCACACAGAGTAAAATAGTACTTCCAAGAGAAAAAAAAAACCCATGTTACTAAATAATGCAGGCCCACAAGGGTAACAGCAAAGTCTACACAGAATCTTTCCAAACAAGGCAGGATTAGAGGCCTGCTGTATTAGAGGCCTGAACAACTGCTCACCCACATTATTTCACCCAGCCAGCAAAGATAACATTCATAACTGGGAAATATGAACAAACATCCATGGCAGGCAAAAACTAAAGCAAGTTCAGGACCATCTAACCAGCACTGCACAGTGTGCTCAAGGGGAGAAAATAAAGCTTATCGTGAATGGTAAAGAAGGTCAAAAAGTAGCAAAAAAGCAAATACCACAGAAACAAATAATGGCAGGCGTTACTCCATATCATATATTCAGCATTGACACTGAACAATACTGTCTTCAGTCCCTAGCCAAAAGAAATAGATTAGTGCACAGAACGGAAAAAGGAATCCCAAACCCCTGTACAGACCAAAATTACATCTCACAGACAAAAGCCAACACTGGGTTAGTATGGAAGGTTGGAAGAGAGATCTCCTAAGCACAGGTTATCTTAGAAATTTGTTATGTACTCCTATCTGTGCAAACATGTTACCCAAAGCAAAAGACTGAGTATGCATAACAATTCTCAAGATTTATGTGTCTATTGTCCTTGCCCCCAACTTCAGTTAACAAATGCTAAAGTTAAAAATATACCTAGACTCTTTCCCCCCCCACACACACCCAACACAATCATAGTGGCACATTGTGCAGCCAATCTCACCAAGAGAACGAACACCTATACCTCCGAAAGCATTTTTGAAGAAGGAACTTGTGAAAATTACATGTCATTAGAAGCCAAATTGTGAGGTCAGGTGTCTTCAAAGAAGTTTCTCCAGCAACTGCACAATACACATTCCTCTCAGCAGCCTGTGGAACTTTCTGCAAGGTGAATCAACTTGGAGGACCTCAAGTATGCCTTAGCGAATATAATATAGTTGCAATCACTGCCTGTATGCTTTGGACCATACTGGAACCAAAGGTGAACTCAACACCAAGACAAAGCCTAAGAGATGTCACTTGTAGGCAAAATGGGTGGAATTGGAGATCACCTGCTAAGACACATCAGCTGGTTCTGAAAGACAAAGGCTGTCTTGTTTGTGTGTCACGTGGAGAAGCTATGTCTAAACCATACACACGGGCGTAAACACGCAGAGGACCTCATCTAACTACAGAGGGAAAACATTTATAGCTTTCGGCCCGCCTGACCGCGTGGCCTGCTGCGCCAGCCATCTCAGCGTAAATGGCTTCCTTTCTTTGTGCGCATGTGTAGGGTGGGGTCTCATGGAGGCCTGAGAGGAGATCGCAGGGCTTGGCTTGCACCGGTGAAAAGGCAGACACAATCTCCACTTTCAGCTCCCATCTGGCCCTCCCGGACCTTTCCCGAGACTAGGCGGATGCCTAGATGCACATCCTGGCCGACCTAAGGGGCCTGGGTGGGACCTAGGCCCAGGCCCATGGGATGCTGGGAACACGGCCTCAGGGAGCAGCCGCGGCCCACCTCGGGCTGCCAAGCACCCCAATCTCCAAGAGCCTGGGATCCAGGCTGACCCTGCTCCCCACACCTGCGGATCCAATCAAGTTACCTTAAGGACAGCGACCTTCTCGCATGCAGCACTTGCTCGCGTGTCCTCGCAGAACACTCTGCCAGAGGTAGTGGCCTTAATGGCGTCCCGGCTTTCTGCGCATGCGTAGGGCGGGTCCTCACGTGGGGGCACACTGCATTGGTGTATTTGCCCTAGGAGGCATGAGCGTCTCCATGATTGACAGGCACTGTGCGCCTGCGTGGTACATGATTTCTGGTGCATTTCCCCCCTGCTCCGCCCTGCTCTGCCGCCCCCTCCCCACGCCTCTTTCCTCCTCCCCCCTGCCACCCCTCAGTCTGGAAAGCTGGGTCCTCAGCAGAGGCTAGTGAGCCCCTGGCTTTGCCAGACTGCGCCTGCTGTGGCCTGGGCTGTTTGAAGCTCGCCTGATCCTCTGTTGCTCAGTCCTCTCAGCCCTTCTGTCTGCCAGGGCCTCCAATATAAGAGGCCCCAGGGTGCTGTTTCTGTCCCCCCATTCCATGCAGTTAGCACAAACGGATAGGACTGGCCATCTCCTCTTGCTACCTTCCATCCCTGCGGAGGCTCAGTCCTCTCTTTGTTCTGCCCTGCTGTGTCCACAGTACCATCCAGTGGGCTTGCATGTGACAAGGCCCCTGCTTGACCTTGCCCCCGGGATCCCTCCCATTCTGCCTGTCTGTCCTGTCCGTTTAGCCATATCCACGGGACCAAGGTCCAAGTTGTTTGAACTGTCTGCCCCTTCTGCTTTTGTATTCCTACCAGGCTCTGCACTCATGTGGGGACCACATTGCTCCCCGTGTAATCACCACCAAGGCTACTGCACAGTGCCCTCATTCTCCCTCTTTCCTGTCCATGCGTGCACCTGTGCGTTTTTTCCTGCTTTGTTCCTACTTGCCAATAATGTGGACTGTGCTCATTCTGACTAATGTCCCACGTATCAAGAATTGGACTTCCTCGGTCAGAAGGTAGTTGAATGTTTCATACTGCCCCGACCTTTCCCTTTACACCTTCCTTAACAGCAGGTCACCTCTCCCTTTGTGACAGAGCCTCACCAGCAGGTGGTGTACGAAGATTTAATAAAGTTGCTATTTTCCAAGGGATGTGATAGTTCTTCAGTGTCTATTTTCCTTGCAGTAAGTTTGATCTTTTTGTTTTATTCCTTTCTCTTATGACCATTCTTTTTGTTTTGTTGACATCAAAGTATTCATGTTGTTTGTCTGACTATATTGTCTTTTCCAGAATGTGTGTATCTTTCTTACTTGGGATAATGTTTCATACATTGTGATATTGATATTTTGGCAATGTTTTCCTAGGTCTTATTAAAAAATTTAATTTTGAGATCATGAAAAAGAACAGTAATTTCTAATAAAAGCAGTGAGGTTTCATTTTTCATTTTGTATTTTGTGATTACCCCTAATCCTGTTTTGTGTCCTTGGGTATCATGTCACCATCCAATTTCCTCTTTTTTCTTTTTCCAGTGTGGAAACTCTGTTGTCCCAAATTCAGTGGTTGTATAGTATAGTTGCATATCTTTCTATTATCAGCTTTATTAAAACATAAATCAAGCCAGGCGCCAGTGGCTTGCATCTGTAATCCTTGCTACTCAGGATGATGAGATCTGAGGATCTCGGTTCAAAGCCAGCCTGTGCAGAAAAGTCCATGAGACTTTTTTCTCCAATAAACTACCAGAAAACTGAAAGTTTCGCTGTTGCTCAAGTGGTGGAACACTGGCCTTGTGCTGAAGAGCTCAAGGACAACATCCAGGCCCTGACTTCAAGTCCCTCGGCCAAGAAAAAAATCAATATTAATTTTCCATGGTGAGAAATTTTGATGTTCTTACAATCCTCTGTTTCCTTATATTAATCATTCTCTCTATTTACATGAGAGGTGCATAGTGGGCCTTTGTGTGTGTGTGTGTGTGTGTGTGTAGGTCCTGGGGCTTTGTCTCAGTACCTGGAAGCTGTTCCTGAGCTCTTTTTGCTCAAGACTAATGTTCTACCATTTTTGCCATGGATCAACTTTGAGCTTCTTGATACTTAATTGGAATATGTATTTCATGGTCTTTCCTGCCTGCTTTATCTTCCAAATCCTGCTCTTTTGGTCTCAGTTTTCTGGGTACCTAGGAGTACAGGCATGAGCCACCAGCACCTGGTTCACAGTGTTTTAATTAGGGAGTCTTAGATACATATGATGCGATCCCTGTACATGAATGTTATACTGCAATTTTATCTATGGCTTTGGTTTTTGATATAAGCATTCTGTCACTTCAAACTCTCCCATCATTTCTTGGATTAGATTACTATTTATCTTGGATTTAGCTTTTATTTCTTTGGGCTGGCCTGAACCTCCCTGATCCCAGACTATGCTGTTCTATATCTGCATACACTGCTGCCCACCACCAAGCTTCATGGCTTCTTGGTTGAGGTGAAGTTTGGCCTCCATTTTTTCCCAGGCTGTCCTCAAGCAGTTCTCCTTCTGATCTCTGCCTCTTGAGTTGCTGCCGTTACATAGTTGGGCCAACTGTTATGTCTTTTAGAAGCGTTTGTTCTCTGAAGCTTTGTTCAGTCTTTAAATGTAACATTTGTTTCACCTGTTCTTTCACATATCAATTTCTTTCTTCTGATATGAAAGTTGTTATGACAGTTTCTTGTCATTTCACCGTTTGTACTCATGGGTTGTCCTTGTCCTTCTTTCTCTAACCTAGAACCCTCTAAGTCCCTTGATGGGAGTGCTTGATCGAACACTTGGCATAACATGGTGTGTGTGTGCACGTGTGCGTGCGTGTGAGAGAGACAAAGACAGAGAGACAGAGATACTGGTGTTTAAACTTAGTGCCTTGAGATTTTGCTTGATTTTTCTCTTGAGGCTGGCCCTTTAACACTGAGCTACTACTCCCTTCCTCCTCTTCCAGCTTTATTCTTCCTGGTTGATCAGAGATAAGAATCTTAGGACTGTTCTACTTGGGCTGGCTTTCAATCACTGTTCTCAGATCTCAGTCTCCTGATGAACTAATATTACAGTTATGATATTAAATTTTGAGAAACAGAGCAAGTCTCAGAGATGTGGTGCATCATCACTGTGGGTTGAGAAAAACCTGTAGTAGTATATACAATAGTGGGGTCAAATCCATGGGGAGAAACTGATCCAGCACAGATATACTAGGAAAGAGGGGGACAATGCATTACCTCTCTAAGAGTTGATCTTTTCATAAAGATGGGAAAGCCCAGCTCATTTTTTTTTTTTTGTCAGTCGTGGGCCAGCGCACTATCCCTCAGCTCTTCAGCTCAAGGTGAGTGCTCTACCACTTGAGCCACAGCGCCACTTCTGGTACTGGTGGTTTATTGGAGATAAGTGTCTACTGGACTTTTGTGCCTAGGCTGGCTTTGAACTGCAATCCTCAAATCTCAGTCTTCTGAGTAGCTAGGATTACAGGCGTGAGCCACCAGTGCCCGGCAGCCCAGCTCATTGTTTTTAATAGACTATCAAGAGCCCATCAGTCTTGCATTCTTCTTCTTCTGGGTGAGGTTTGTGGGGAAGGGCATAATCCTGAGAAGTGCTGAAGTGGGGGCAGCAGGTGTAGGAAACTCCAAGTGACAATGGCCCTGCCTGCATTAAGCACACCTGCACCTAAGCTGAAAGTGTTCACATTAAATTAGGACTCTTCACTTATTAAAGGGCAGGACCACCTTCCTTTCCCACCTCACAGGCATTGTCAGTCAAAATGAGGTGTGAGACATGGCCAGCATAAGTAAGTGAAAGGCAAAACTGTCCAATTCTTGTTCTCATGTCCTGAGCAATTGGAGTCCTATCCAGAATATCATTATATAAACCTATATCTTCAATGTCTTTTCTTTTCTATGTTTTCCACTAGTAACTTCAGTTTCTGGTTTTACATTAAGAGTTTTGATCCATATTGCATTAATTTTTGTACAGGGTGAAATATAGGGATCTAGTTTCAGTCTTCTACAAGTAGAGATCCATTTTTCACAATACTATTTGTTACTTATTTTCTGTGTCAAGAGTTTGGGGCATCTTTGTCCAAAATCAGATGGCTGTAGCAGTGTAATGTTTCTAAATTTTCTCTTCTATTCCATTGGCCTACATGTTTGCTTTTCCTGCAGTATGATGTTGTTTTTTTTTCTATGAAGGTGTATTGTAATTTGGTCAGGTATTGTGATACCATTACCATTGACTATTTTGCTCAGGATTGTTTGGTTCTTCAGGGTCTTTTTGCTTAAATATGAATTTTAGGATTGAAGTTTTATTTCTGTGAAAAATGACATTAGAATTTTGGCGAGTACTCCACTTTTGGCAGTTCTCCACATTCACAATAATATTTTTGCCTTTTTTATGCTCATGGGAGGTCTTTTCATTTTTTCCTAACATCATCTTCTCTTTGTTCCTTGAAAGTTTTATAGTTGTTATTGTAGTGGTATTTCATCTCGTCTATTACGTTTATTTCTAAATATTAAAATTTCTGAAGGCCATTGTAAATGGAATTTCCCTGTTTTATTTCTTTAGCCTTTTTATTATTAAGATATAGAAAAAAGTACTGGTTTTGTATTTTGGTTTTTTAATGTTGTTATTTTCCTTAGTGTTTATGAAACCTCAGGGGTATTTTGGTGGAGTCTTTAAAGTTTTAAGTACCAAGTCATGACTTATGCAAGTAGGGATCATTTGGCTTCTTTTCCAACTTGTAACCCTTTTATTTCTTTTTCCTTTTTTCACCTGCCTAATGGTTCAATCATAATATGATTGGGGAGAATCAACATCCTTGGTTTGTTCTTCATTTTAGAGGAAATACTTTTAGTTTTTCCCACTTAGTAGGATTTAGCTATAGGTTTATTATATATAGCCTTTACATTATGGAGTTACGTTCTTTCTCTCCCGAGAATTAAGGAATAGTGAATGTTGTCATTTTTCTGTATTTATTGAGATGATTATATGATTTTTGTCCTTTATTCTGTTCATGTGCTATATTACTTTTATTGATTTGCATAAATTGAAATGTCCTTGCATCCCTGCAATTAAAGCAACTTGTTTGTGCTACCTAATCTTTTTACTGTGTTGTTGAATTCTGTTTAATTTAAATTTATTAAGTTATATACATTTAGGAATTATCCATGTCTTCTAGATTTCTCATATTATTAGAATATAAGTGAATATTGAACTAATGATTCCCCAAATTTCATAGATATTTGTAGTGATATGTCCTTTCTCATTTTTAATTTTGGTAAATTGTGTATTTTCTCTCTTTTGTTTAGAGTGCCTAAGGATATTTCTTCTTTTTTTTGTTTCTTTTTTTTCTGGTCCTAGTTCTTGAAATCAGAGCCTGGGTGTTATCCTTGAACTTTTTTGCCTAAAGGCCAGTGATCTACCACTTGAGCCACAGGTCTGGTTCCAGCTCTTTTGGTAGTTGATTGGAGGCAAGAGTCTCACAGTCTTCCTGTTCTGGCTGGCTTCAAACTGTGATCCTCAGATCTCCTGAGTAACTAGGATTACAGGAATGATGAGCCACTGGCACTCAGCTTGGCTAAGAATTTTTAAAAATCTTTTTTACCTTCTCAAATAATAAACTCTGATTAATTTCCTGTATTGTTATTTTGTTTCATGGTACTCAGATTTGAACTTAGTCTCTTCCACTTGCTGGGCTATAGTTGAGCCAAGTTTTACAGCATTTTTGTTTTAGTTATTTTTTTATAATACAGTCTATTTTTCCCCTGGACTGGCCTGGACTTTGATCATCCTCTTCACATTTCCAACATAGCTAAAGTGACCCGAATGTGTTACCATGCCGAGATATTGGTTGAAATAGTTTCTCAATACTGATCTCTAACTTTATTCAATTGTGGTCTAATAAAACAAAAGAAGTCATTTCAATTTTATCTATTAACACTTGACTTATATCCTAAAACATTATTTTGGAGAATGTTTGAGCTGCTAAGAAGAAATTCTGGGGTGGAATATTCTGCAAATGTCTGTTAAGTATATTCCCTCTATAGTGATATTCAAGTTTGAAGTTACATGTTCACTAGACTTGTCTGGATGACAGAGTTGTGGATTGAAGTCACCTTGTATTTATGAAGGAGTATAATATATGTTTGTATAATCAATAGTGTTTACTTTATGAAACTGGATGTGCCAACATTCAGTGCACATGTGTTTATGTCTTATATCCTCCTGATGGATTTTTCCCCTTATCAATATTGTGTCCTTCTTTGGAGCATCTAATTTGGGTTTGAAGTAAGATTGTCATACACACACACACACACACACACACACACACACACACATACACACACACGTGCGTGTGCGTCACGCGCACGCGAACACATTTGATTCAGTTTGTATTTTCTCAGAAATTCTTGTTCTGTCCTTTCACTTTAAGCCCATGTCTTTGCCAGCAAGGTACCTTTCTTGTAGGCAAGAAATGATTGAGCTTGTTTCTTAAACTCAGTTTTCCACTCTTTCTTATGGTTGGGACATGAAGATTATTTGCATTCAGAATAATGTATAAGCATGTAGTAATTCCTGTGTTTTTATTGAATTTGTAGGGTTTCAATTTTGTTCTTCTCATTTCCTTATCCATGGATCAAGTGATTTTTCCTGTATTTTGTGAGTGTAGAATTCTTTTAAGTACATTCTGTAGTGCTGGTGTACAAGTGATGATTTTCTTTAGTTTTTGTTTATCATATTATATCTGCTTCAAGCATGATAGATGACTTTGCTGGATACACTAATCTAGGTTGTCAGTTACTTTCTTCCATGACTGGAAACACAGCATTCCAGGCCCCTCCCCCCCCCTTGCTTTTTATAAAGGGTTTCTATTTAAAAAGTCCTTTGTGGGCTGGAGGTGAGACTGAAGTGGTAAGAGTACCTGCCTAGAAATCACGTGTTCCTGAGTTCAAACTCTACTACTTCAAAAAAGAAAGAATGAAAGAAAGAACAAAAGAAAGAAGGAAAGAAAGGATAGAGAGAGAACGAAAGAAAGAAAGAAAGAAAGAAAGAAAGAAAGAAAGAAAGAAAGAAAGAAAGAAAGAAAGAAAGAGAAAGAGAAAGGGAAGAAGAAAGGAAGAAAGAAGTCCTGCCTTGCCTTAGGATGCAACCTTATTTGGAGATAGGATCACTGTAGATTTAATTAGTTAAATTTAGATGAGGTCAAACTAGAGAACGATGGGTCCCAGATCCAATGACTGATGTTCTTTTGAAAGGGACAATTTGCACACAAATACAGACATCCACGGAGGCCAGATGTCATGTGAAATTTTCTCAGATAGTATTTCATGCCAAGGAAAGCCCAAGGCCCCCAGAGATAGGCTGAAAGGAATGCAACGGATTCTCCCTCAGATCTTCTAGCTGGCATGAATCTTCCTGGCACCTTAATCAGACTTCTAGCATCCTGTATGTAATGTTTTGTCTTTTTGATTCTCCAGTCATTCAACATGTACCTTCAAACAAATTCCCATGGATTTACTCACAAGCACAACTTCATGTATGTTCACACATTTACTTATATGTATACACATGCACTCACACATATACTCAAAATAATCATGTGTATTTTTACAATGTTACTTTACTATCACACATCTATTTACACACATTAACACTCATAAAAACACTTGTACCAGTGCACACATTCATTCACACTTGAAGGTATATACATAATCAATTGGACAATATATTCATTCACAGATCATCTCACACACTCACATATTCACATTCACTTACCCATACTGAAATGTATTTTTAAACTCCTAATATATTCACACAAGCATAGTCATTAGCATACTGTCTCACTAACTGAAATACTCATTCATAATATCCACTATCTAACATAAGCTAATATAATATCCACTGCTATTCAATCAGTAACTCAGAAGTTCACACATTTTCATACATCACCTCACACATATTCACATACAAGGAACAAGGCTGACACTCCAGATACGATGCCCTGAGTTCCACCAGCAGTACTAGCAAACATGAGCCATCTGCTGCAGCCTGATGACACCCATTGTACCTTTAATGTCATGCCTGCCTACTTACTTTTGAGGAGCTCCCTGGTACCTCGGTGATTCAGAGATCATTACCTATATCCATTAATGCCCTGTCAACTGCCAACTTGTTCAGCTGGACTTCTTTGACTCTATAAACCATTATTTCTGAGTTGTGAGCACCTCTGCATTTAGGACACTCCACAGTTCTTGTGAACCCTGCCCAACATATTTCTCAAAATTAGCCCAGTCCGTTTTTGTTTGTTGTTTTTTATTTGTTTTGTGTGTGTGTGTGTGTGTGTGTGTGTGTGTGATCCTGGGGCTTGAACTCTGGGTCAGGGCACAGTTCCTGAGCTCCTTTTGCTCAAGGCTAGCACTCTACCACATGAACCACCGAGCTACTTCTAGCTTTTTTTATGATTAATTGGAGATAAGAATCTCATGACTGGCTTCAAACTGTGATCCTCAGATTCCAGCCTCCTCAGCAGCTAGGATTACAGGCATGAGCTACCAGTGCCTGGTTAATCCAGGTGCTTTGACCCCTCGATCCAACCCAACTCATCCAAGCAGAGGCAGGACACAGTAAAAACATTAATGACATTTATATAATAAAAATGTTTGCTGAAACCATTGAGAAAAAGAGTGAAAGCAAAGAGAGGAACTCTCCACAGCTGTCTTCAGGATCACCCACTGTGGGCTGACCCTGCCCATGGTCAGCACAGGACAATTCTGAGATGCTAGAAAGAACAGCAGAAAATACCCCCACTGGGCAAAGGAAACTGAGTCACAATGAGCCACAGGAACAAAACATCAAAATACAGTCATCAAGACAACCCACAAATCCCTGGTCTGGGTCTTCTTGCCCAAATTTAAAATTCAGGTCACAGAAGAGCACTCCTCATCGTCCATCTTTCCCAATGGCTCCTGGGACTGGGCTCAGGGACTCTGGGGCGGAATTGCTCAGAGAAGAATATAACCCACACATGTGCACACAGGTCCATGAGAACCAGCGGCAAGGCTGCTGTTCTAGATCTAGACCAAGAAAGCAGAAGTTGAGCTCATGACACTGGACAAAAAGAGGAGCTTGGACGCCATGGGAGGAAGCTCATGGCCTGTGCTCAGACCTTGAAGTGGCTGGCCAGGTGAGTAAGGGCCTCTGCCTGGGCTTGACACACACCTCATACCTCTGCACAGGAAGGGTGGTTAGTGTGGGGGGCAGGCTCTTGTCTGACAGCTGGGGTAACGAAGGGGCCTACAGGTAAGGGTGGGCTTATCCAGGAAAGGAAGTAGCCTGTCTGGGGAGAGGCAGGCAGCTGGCAGTTTTCAAATGGTGTCTTCTCCCATATGAGTTCCAGGCACCCTTATGTAGGCTGGTGTCTTAGAAGATGCCTCCAGCTCAGCCATCCAAGTTGGCAGGGTTTGAGCTGGTCTTGGCCTTATCAGCTGCTAAGTTGTAACTTGCCATGCCAGGCTCTGGAACTCCCTGCTCGTTATCTCCGGTTCTGCAGTCTCCCTGCAGGAACAAAAAGAACCAAACGACCCCACGCCACGTCCTCCCTCCTCTGCTGCTTCTGTTAGAACAAAGGCTGCCCAACACACCCACTCCTTCCCACAGCAGTTCTACAGAACTGTCCCAGGGAGAGTCCCGTGTCCCTGTAAGTGGGGAGAGGGGGTGGTCTCGTGAATCTTCCCACACAGCCTTGTCAGGCTGCAGGGGAGGAAACTGCCTCTGGGTGGCTCTGGCCTCCCAGGGTCTTTGGGTCTAGGGACCCAGGTTTTACTCACACAGGGGCTCCAGGATTCGGCCCTCCTGGGCTTCCCCTGGAGCAGTGTGGATGATTGTGAAGACAAGCTGCAGCCTGGGCTTTCCATCTGGCGTCTTCTCTCTGTGTCCTGCAGCACTGGCTCTTTCTGGCTGGGGCAGGCCTGTCTATGCCCAATGCAACCTCACATTTAGTGAGTAGGCTTAAATCAGAGCTTCCATGGTGGGCATCTGGAGGTGGCCATGTCACTGGGTTGACACCCAGACCACAGCCCCCAGCCTCACTATCTTGGGCCTCTGCTTCATTGAGTCCTATAGTGGAGTTTTTGATGCCTTCTGGGCCAGGAGGGTCCGTTTCTTGCATGTGTCCCTGACACTTCATGGGGTCCCTGTGTGTGGCCTCCAAAGAGTTGGGTGCCATTTGGTCTTGGTTGGTGGCAGCTGGTGAAGGGTGAGGGGGTCTGGCCTGGGCTTGGCAGCTGTGCCCTTCTGCCCCCCTCAAGTCTCCTGCTATTTGTCTGGACTGCCCCTTTCCATTTTTCCAGTATGTCTTTTGTCTGCTTAACCTGTGGTAAAAGTGGGTGCCTTCTTCTCTGGAGCCTACTTGGCCTGGGGCTTGGGTTGGCTCTTATCTCAAGCCCGGTTTCCGTTTCCCAACTTTGCAATTGCAGCCTGCTTCTTCTGCTTCACCAAGCGCAGGTTGGAGGGGTTGAAGCACTGTACCCTGATGTGGCCATCTTCTCCACAACTGTAGCAGAATGTGTGATGGTTCCGGTTTCCTGCATCTCCAGAGCCAGCTCCCAGCACACTTCCCTTCCCACCTCTGCTGCCCCTCCTGCCACGGCGGCGTCGGCGCAGGGAGCCCTGGGAAGGCCAGGTCTCCACACTCTGGTCAGAGGTAGGGACAAAAGGCCCGAACCCACTGACTCGATTTGGTGATCTTGGGGATAATTCCAGCCCTTCCAGGAACTCCCTCTCTGGACCCATGGTAGCCTCCCACTCCTCCTCTTCCCGCAGGAGCTTCACCAGTGCCAGGAAACCTGGTGGCTTCCTGCGCTGTTTCATCAGCTTAAGCTTGTCTCGAAGTGTGTCAGTGAGAGTGGCTCCACCTAAAATTCGTTTCAGGCGAGTCTGATTCACATTCTTCCGTGGTATGACCTTTTTTTCAATAGCTTTTTGGAGCAGTGGCTCCAAACGGACCACGAAGTTGGAGACTTTCTCTCCTGGCTCCTGATAGGCTTTACAAAATTTTATCTGAGCCATTTTGCCATTCTCTACTGGCCCAAACACCTGCTGCAGAGCCTGCAGGCACTCCTTTACCGTAACGCCAGCATTATTTGCCCGAAGCACGCTGACCACCTGCAGAGCAGGGCCTCGAAGGCACTCTATCAGCCTGCGCCTTTTTTCCATCTCAGGCACTTGCCACATCTGTAACATGTCAGTGGCATGCTCAAACCAGGCTTCAAAGGCTGACATCCCTGGGACAGCTACAGTGTTCCCAGAAAACACTCTTAGCTCTCGATACAACATTTGTTCTAGCAGAGGCTGAACTGTGACCTCCAGGGTCTGGGCCCAGTTCCAAACTTCTGGGTTAAAAGCCAGTCTAGGAGTAGAATTAGTATAGGATCCAAGGATTCTGTTAATGTCTGACACTGTTCTCCTCTCCTCCTCTAACAGGTGGTTCAATCTAGTAAGAAATTCACCATCTGAATTAGGAGGTTCGACAATCACCTCCCAGGGCCCCCCCTTGCCTACTATTTCTCTGGGGACGGAAGAACAGTCAAAATCTTCTGCAAATTCCAGTAGAGAAGCCTGGGCGTTCTCCTCCCTCCTAAACATCCTGCCGATGACCCTGTATCTTCCCAGGTGCCTGAGAGCCGCGTGGACAGTCTCCTGAAAGTCATCCTCACTACAGTCCTCCGGAATGCCCAGGATCAGCATGGAGCGCTGGCTGTTCAGATGCTCCCCTCTACACCAGTCCTGCAACAGCGTCAACGGCATGTTTGCAGTTGCGGCGTATTCTAATTTATGTGTAAACACATCAATCGGAGCCAAAAATCCCCGTCCGGGTCTCCAGTGCCTGCGAAGACTAAGGGGGGCGGGGAGGGGGGGGAAAGAGCGAGGTGAAGGCCCGCCCCCCAGCCCGCCCCAGCCCGTGCCACCGCCCCCGGAGGCGCCCGCGTTTCCTGTCCGGGGGGACCCCATCCGCGCCCTCCCCCGCCAGTGGGCCGATCCCCGTGGGTCGGGTCCGGTCCGGCCGGGTCGGGTGG
>NW_012267305.1:21505-182016 GCF_000151885.1 Dipodomys ordii
GGTCACGGGACCGGGCCGCTGTGTCCGCCGCCACTGCCGCCGCAGGCACTGGGGGCCGCGGGTGACGTCAGCCGCACCGCTCCACGCCCCCCTCTCGCCCAGTCCCGGGTGACCCCCGCCCACCCGCCCGCCCACGTCCTGGGCGTCAAGAACCGGATTTCTAGGACCCCAGGCTCCCCCCAGCCCGGCCCTCCTATCTGGAATCAGCTGCCCGACCCCGCCCCTCGGGACTTAGGATGCGCACTTGTCCAGGGCCCGCAAGATCAGGGAGTGATAGTGTCAGGCACTCAAGGCCACCAGAAAATGGTCAGAGGTGTGGCCAAGGCATGGGAACAGGGACCCTGAGGCTTTCCCAGCTCTCCTTAAATCCGATCCCACTCACAACGGCTCTGGTCCATAAACTAGAGGAGCAGTGCCTACCTGCCCAGTAGGGTTCCCTGGAGGGGATCCCACATGTGCTCACATAGGTTCATGCTCGACTGCCCATCTGGCTGGAAGAAAGGGACTGCAGGCAGGCCTGAGCCTGCAGTGGCGCCACTGTGGAAGCAAAAGAACTTTCCTGCCCTGGGGCCAGTGTCCAGGAGACGGGGGTGACCTATAGCACAGTTTGCATGGCCCTTTCTCTCTCTGCACGACAAGTCAAGGGTGGTGGACTGCATTTGCTCTACGCAGATGAAAGGCCCTTGATATTGAACCCAACACGCTAGGCCTCGTTTTTCCCAGTCTCTGAACCTACTATTTGTTTGGTGTCAGGGACGCAATTGAATGAGGGAGACATTGACTCCCCTTGAGGCACAGTACCATTCACCTAAGTCTTTGTGATCATGCTTGCTTTGAGGGCTAGATCCCAGCCTTCTGTGGGCAGCATTCTATCCTTTTGTCTGCCCACCAGGAGCATGCCTGCTCAGACAGGGATCCATCCAATGAGGTGTTAGAAACCACCTTGTATAGTAATGTGACACAAAACTGTCCACATGACTTGGGTCCCATCCGGGAGGCCTCAGATTTGTATGTGTCATTGTTCTGTCAGTTGTCATGGATTCAAAAGCAATGGCCCCTGATGGTTTTTCCTTGGTCTGATTGAATTTTTAATTTCTTTATGGGAATCATTTTAGTTACTACTCACCAGAACCCTGTAAGGTATGTTTATTAACACTGTCCTTATTTGACTCATGACGCTCAGACAGGTTAAGAGACTTGTGCAAGGTCAAATACTTCATTGTAGTTGAATCAAAACTAGATCTTAAATCCCTGTCCATCTGTCTTTGAGTACAGTTGGGACCATTGCTCCCTGGTTGTTTTAGCCTCAGAATTTATTTTTCAGATTTCCATATATTCAGTATTCCTTCCCACATATATTAGTGAGACTGCTGGTTTAACTTCACATTTGTAGAATTCCCTCTGGTGGAAATATGACGCAATTGCCTTGCTCTGAAAGTGGTGATTTACCTTCTATGCCATGTAGAATGGGACATTGTCACTGGTGCTTTGAAGATCAAGAATGTATGTGTTGGCATGCTCATTGCAGCATTATTTACCAGAGCTGATATGTGAAATCAACCCAGATGTCCTTCAGTAGATGAATGAATCAAGAAGATGTGGTAAATATACCCAATGGAATTCTGTGGTTCCATCAGAAAGAATGGCATTGCCCAATTCGTAAGGAAAGACCTGGGGAAAAATATATATTAAGCGAAGAAAACCAGACCCAAAGAAAAGTAGGTTGAATGGTAACTCTCATTTGTAAGAAATAGAATATGTCTATGATATTCTTAACAGGGGATATCAATAACCCAACTGCTTTGTGCATAGGACCATATACAATGAAGCGTATCAACATGAACTCCAAGACATGGGAACAAGAGGTGCTTATTATGCCCTATATATAGTTTCTATTTCTTTCATTTTTTTTCTCTTACTTTTCTGTACCTTGTGCCTCATGTATAAATTTATTCAATCTGTGGAAGGGAAAGAGAATCACAGAAACAGCAGGACAAAGGATGAACTAATGCAACATTGACATTCACTTGTCACTATTTTGAATATGAACCTTACATCTTGGGCGGAAGGGGTAAGTGGGAATAAATGAGGGATGGGGTAACAGTATTTAAAAACAAATGCATTCCTTACCTTACTTATGTAACTGTAAACTCCTGTTCATCACCTTTTCAATAAAAAAAGAAAAAAAGGAAAATTTTCAAAATTATACTTCAATTCCAGAATTTAGATAAAAATAATCTTAGCTCGTTGAAATAAATGTTCTCAACATCCCAAAAAAATAATGTATGTGTTGGTCCATAAAAATGTTTGAGATCATTCAGAATGCATCTCTGTAGAAAATATTCATTTGGAAATTGCCAAACCAGCCCCTTATATTCTTTTCTTTTATTAGACCTTTTACTTTCTTTCTATTTTCTTTTTTTCCAGAGCTGAGGACTGAACTGAGGTCCTTGCACTTCACAGGCAAGTGCTTTTCCACTGAGCTAAAACCCCAAGCCCATGTTCTGGTCCCACCGTTACCACTCCAAGGGTTCAAATCTTCATTGCTTGAGTTTCAGGGACAGCAAAGGGACACTACAGATATAATGTCAGTGAATAAATGGCAAAGCTGTGAGCTGTCAAGGGGAAACATCCAGTGGTGTGAAGACAAGAGGGTATGTCAGGAATGTCTCCAGATAGGAGACTGTTAGAAGTCCCAGACAGGTAGATGTTGTGTACATCAGAAAAGGATTCAAAAATACCAAGCATAGAGGTGATAGGTAGAATATGTTCAGTTTGAAAAGTTTATGAACGCTTTCCCAATTGAATTTAGTCACTGACCCTGGGGCAGTAGAAATGTTTTATTTGCTTTTGTGTCTCCACTATCTGGTATGGTAGCTAGTACAAAAGCATTACATTTGGGGACCAAATGGATAAACACCACTTGTGAGGTGAAAAGTGTAATAGATGGAGAAGGATAACCAGTGGCAAGTATGACTAAGAGGGCAAGTTTGTGGAGTCCACCTCTGGAAACTGAACTGATGAGTGTAACATAGGCTGAGCAATTGTGTTTACAAGGGCTCCTCATAATTAAATTTAAATATAGAAAAATTCAATGGCTAGCACTGGTGGTTCTCACCTGCAATCCCAGCTACTCAGGAGGCTGAGATCTGAAGATCTTGGTTCCAAGCCAACCTGGGCAGGAAAAGTCCATGAGACTCTTATCTCCAATGAACCACCAGCCATCTAGAAATGCATCTGTGTCTCCAGGGTAGAGCACCATCCTGGAGTAAAAAAGCCAAGCAAGAATGCCCAGGCTCTGAATTCAAGCCCCAAGTACTAGCACACACATACAAAAAATTCAACAAAGTTTAGCATATAAAAAGGTAAAAAGGGGCTGGGAAGGTGGCTCAGTGGTAGAGCGCTTGCCTTGCATGCCTGAGGCCCTGGGTTCGATTCCTCAGCACCACATAAGCAAAAAGAAAAAAGCCGCAAGTGGCGCTGTGGCTCAAGTGGTAGAGTGCTAGCCTTGAGCTGAAGAGCTGAGGGACAGCGCCCAGACCCAGAGTTCAGGCCCCATGACCGAAACCCCCCCCAAAAAAAAAGGTAAAAAGGAAAGCACAACCACTACTTTATCTATAGTAATTTCAAGCAAGAGAAATCAGTAATATCCCCTAACATAACTATTAAACCATATTCACAATCAAATTCAAAGTTACAGAGAAGTAACAATTGACATCCCGCAGAGTTAGCACCATTAAACTGACATTATAGCACTGATATGGTACTTGATAGAGCTATTTTGGAGGTAGACATGGGGAGGATTGTGGTTTGAGGGCAGCATAGGAGAAAAGTTAGCAAGACCAAATCGCAACAAACAAGCCAAGCAAATCATACTCATTCAGTGGTACACTTACACATTCCATATTCAAAGCCACACAAACTCAGACACAGAATGGCATACTCACATGCTCATACACAGTATATGCCCTCACTGATTCACAGCCTTCTCATTTTCAGACACACCCACTCCCCCACATTCTCAGTGACCCACACTCTCGACAACACATAGGCATCGACAATCACATACCTTCACTCTCATTTAGTCTCACATACTTGGAAATTCACCTGAACACATCTGCTCCCGTGCATGCCCACATCATCTATATATACCTTCCCCTACTCCCTCACACCACTCCAGTCACACCTATTCAGCCATTACAGCATGCACAAGCCCACTCTGTCCCTGGGAAAGACAAAGAGCTACCAAAGACTGGTGTTATTCCCTTGCCAGCCCTTACCCTTATCCTGCCATGGAAACTGTGTGGCTCCTGATGGGTCCCATGACCAACACCCTATGCACCCTCTGCCCCCACTTGCCTAGATATCCTTCTGTGGGTACAACTATAATGGCCATATCCTTTATAGCAAGGATGTTGAACATTCATTCATTTATTTATTAGCCATTGTGTTTCTTCTTTAGAGAACTTTGTTCTATTTGTTTGCCCATTTATTAATTGTATTATTTGATTTTGTGCTGATTCATTTTTTATCTCTTAGTATATTCTAGATATTAATCCTTTGTGTGTTGAATAGTTGGTCAAGACTTTGTCTTTTGATAATGCAAACCCTTTTTAATTTGATGTGAACCCATTTGTTGATTCTTGCTTGTATTTTAGGGCAATTGGGGTCCTATTTAAAAAAATAAGTAGCTTTGTCTGCATCTTAAGAGTTTTCCCTGTGAAACTTTTCCTGTAAAGTGTCAAGATTTCAGGTCTCATTGTAGGATCTTTGATCTATTTGGACTTAGTTTTTACACAGATGAAGGAATTGAGGCTTGACTATATGTAGATAACAAATTTTCCTGGCACCATTTGTTGAAGAGGCTGTCTTTTCAGTGGGGTGTGTTTGGACTCATTTGTCAAAAATCAGATAGTCATAACTATTTGGTTTGTTTTTTGAGTCTTCTATTTTTTAATTAATTAATTAATTAATTTTAATCAGTAGTGGGGCTTGAATAGTGGGCCTGGGCACTGTCCCTCAACTCTTCAACTCAAGGCTAGTGCTCTACCACTTGAGCCACAGTGCCACTTCCACTTTTCTGGTGGTTTATTGGAGATAAGAGTTTCACAGCCTTTCCTGCCCAGGCTGGCTTTGAACGGAGATCCACAGATTTCAGCCTCCTGCGTAGCTAGGGTTACAGGCGTGAGCCACCGGCGCCTGGCTGAGTCTTCTATTTTGTCTCATTGGTCTCCATGTCTATTTTTGTGGCCATATCAAACTGTGTTTTGTAACTATGGTTTTGCAGTATAAACTGAAGTCCAGTGTTGCAATACTTGCAAAAGTGTTCTTTTTACATAGAACAGCCTTTGCTATTCAAGGACTTTTAGTTTGAAAGCTGCCTATTTTCACATGACTTCAGTTCAAATCTGAGGCCAGTAAGTAAATCCCTGCACAATGTGTATCATCCAAACTCAAATTTCACACAATTTTTTTGTCAGTCATGGGGCTTGAACTCTGGGCCTGGGCGCTGTCCCTCAGCTATTCAGCTCAAGGCTAGCACTCTACCACTTGAGCCACAGCGCCACTTCCGGTTTTCTGGTGGTTTATTGGAGATAGGAGTCTCATGGACTTTCCTGCCTTGGCTGGCTGTGATCCTCAGATCTCAGCCTCCTGAGTAGCTAGGATTACACGCCTGAGCCACCTGCACCTGGTTCAATTATTTTAAATACACCAAATAATCAAGAGTCAGTACTCTACCCAGAGATTCCTTAGTGTGCTTGTGAATGGCATTGCCAAGTTATGTAAACTCTTTTTTTAATATCTCTGTTCCATAAGAGTCCCTTATACCTTCCTCCCCTCTCAGATGATGCACTTAAGCTCTCCTCGTTAAGAATCTGAACAGTCTCCTCTTGTACAAACTGCTGTCTCCTAATTGATCTCTCTGTGCTATTGCCCCTTGTGGTCATATTTTTCCTTGCTCAGCCTCCAAATCCCTATATATACTGCTGACTGTAATAAAAGATGGGAAAGCCAATTTAGCAAACACCATCCCATGGAGGCTGTTAAAGAGAAGATTATGCATTTCAAAGATGATTTTGGAAGGAATTTACAGGAGCAAAGAGTGCTTTGGCTGTTCTCCTACCCTCTTTGTGGAGGAAGATTTGGAGGCATTCTTTCCAACAGCAAAGTAAACATGTCAGTTTGGATCTTGCAGGAAGCAAAACAGAGTGCAAGAGATTTACTGAGAAAGACAAAGTGGAAAAGCCACAAGTGAAGCAGGAAGAGCCTTTAGATCAATATAGGCCTGATACCTGAGGAGAGAGGGATACAGGAGAAGGGCTGACAGAAGATATTCAGACAAGCCAGGTGCCGGTGGCTCACGCCTGTCATCCTAGCTACTGAGGAGGCTTAGATCTGAGGATTGTGATTCAAAGCCAGCCCAGGCAGGGAAGTCTGTGAGATTCCGATCTCCAGTTAACCACCAGAAAACCGGAAGTAGTGGTGTGGCTCAAGTGGCAGAGCACTAGCCTTGAGTGAAATTGCTCAGGGATAGCGCCCAGGCCCAGAGTTCAAGTCCATGACCGACAAAAAAAAAATTAAGAAGAAGAGGAGATATGGAATTTTGAGAAGGTCTTGGCAATAGCTCGGACTCCTACAGAAGAGTTTTACATTGGCTAGAAATCACCCTAGTACTCTGCTGTGCTAAGCCATTAACTAGCAGGTCCTTAGAAATGGCATGGCCTTGGTTCAAATACTGTCAGCTAACTGTACCCCTGGTGGCAAGGGCTCCCTTAAAGAAACATGTCAGCGGTACACTCCCATAGCTGCCACAGGCCACCTCTTCTAACACAGAGACCCATGCATATGGAGCAGCTCCTCCGTGGTTCCTGTGGGGTTTTCTGAAGGCAAACAGAAGTTGGTAGGACAAAATCCAGCTTCCATTGATATGGTTGGCCCTGTGATTGCAACAAGTATTCATAATCCCATTCACTCTTCTCTTCCACTATCCACTTCCCTCACCCTTAGCTCTCATCTCTGCAGCCTTAGTGACTTTCCTTCATCCCCGGGGAGCTGATTCCTTGGTATGTACACTCATGTCAGGCCAAAATTTCTGTACTTGTTTATTCACAGCCTCAGTCTGACAAGGAATACCAAGGACCACCCACGGAGCTCTTCTAGGTCCCCTATATGTTCCTCCTCCCTGCCTGCCCCGATTTTAACATTCTTTGGTAAATATCTATCACCCCTACCAAGATGGTGAGACTTCCGGTTTGCTCGTCTCTGGACCCAGTGAACCACAGTAATTCCCACTCAGCAGTCAAAGCTATAAGTACAAGGGGATCCTGGCTTTACCTCCTGGTGAAAATGTATTGTCTTTAGGGCTGAGAATCTCTACACAGCCCAGAGGTGAGGATATGATTCTTGGCTAAGTCACTGGGCTCTGTGGCTTATATCCCTTAGTTTCCTGACCAACATATTGCTCCCGGGAACAAAGTGCTGCCTGGAGGTCTATGATTGAGCATGGAACACTGTGGAGAAGCACCCTCCTTCTTGCAGAGTATTTGTGCTGAGCTTGTGCTTTAGCTGCACCTTCATCAGGCCATTCTACCTCTATCACGTATCTCATGGCTGGTGCCAGGTGTGACAGCAGAGCATTCTAGGTCATAGGTCCTGTCACACGCTTCCTTCACTCTGAAGCATGTCCCCTAGTAAGATGCCATCTTCTGGGAGCTTCCAGATCTATATCACACACTTTGGTGGTCCCTGGATAGTGATTCCGACTGAAGTTCTGCTAGAAGGGGAGAAAAAAAATTATATTCAGAATAGGCTTTTATTCTTATAAGAAAGAAAAGCCTGGTCCTTCCAAGAAAGGAGGGACATAATGTGGACTAATGGTGCCATGTCCAATTGTTGATTGTTTCTGATGAGCATTCGTGTATTTCCTCTCATGCTCATACATATGCTTGTGTATCCAGGCTCCTTTATCCTCAGCCATTGAGTCAATTCCTCCATAAACTGAACATGGGCATTTCCCCTTCCCTAGCTACAAGATCACATGATCCAAGACATGAACTGAGAGGAGGGCATTGGTATAACTGTGATGGTAACAAGGAGTCTACCCTGCTGTCCATACAATTGCACTTATATCCCTACCTGGTTTATGTACCAGTTCAATCCTATAACGGATTGCTGACAGGCATCTGATAGAACTCTGCTCATAATAGGGAGTTTGAGACACAAAAGCCACCTGACATCCTATGGTCAAGTATTATTTCTAGAGGGACCCAGAATCTCACCAGAAACTGTTTCTACAAAGGCATATAATTCTTTGATGGGAGTGGAATGGCTGTCCTCCAGAGCCCTAGGGGTCTGCATGGCGATTCTCCCGAGGGGGCTGGACTTAAACCCAATGCTGCATCCTTTCCTACCCAAGCCTCACTCTCGCACCATAGGGCCTGTCAGATAGGATGATCCTAGCACTTCTTCCCCTGCCACCCTGCCTTGTACGTTGCTCTCCTGCTCCTGGCCCCTCAAAGTTCTCAGCTTTCTGTGTCACTGCCACACAGTGTTTGAACCAGAGCAGTCACCCCAGAGTTGTGATATTTTTCTCCCCAGAACCCAAAGCAGCACACCATTGCTTCTTGGGGAGTGGGAGGGGCTCATGATACAGCCATTTGTCTTTTACTTTGGAGAGGATATTAGTATGCCTGATACCAGAGCTGGAAAAAGCTCAGTAAGGTGGCAATTACCTGACGTTTTTAGGACTTATCTCCCACCTTCTAGAATAAGTGTGTCTTACTAAGGTCTCCATTGTTTGGTGTCAGTATAACAGGTCTGCATAATGTTCTGAGTGTTGTATCTCCTTGAAGGGTATTATGAAAGAGGGAAGGAGAGTTAACAAGGCCCTGAAGCAAGGTGTGAATAAAGATTTTTGTTTAGCCCTATGGTTTTGAATTACTATTCTTTTCCCTAATGGGTCAAATCATTGCCTACCTGGGATACACCAAGATGTCCACTCCAAAGTAAAAGACAAATGGCTGCGTTGTGGCCCCCATCCACAAGCCTTACACATAAGGCTTTATGAACCTGCTTGAAAAATGACCCCATGTTTAACATATAGCATCAGAAATGAGGATGCTACTTGGTTTAGCGTGTGGCAGTGGACAGCCATTCTCCAGAAACTACTCGATGTCTGCAAAGTATAGAAGAACAAATTAAAGGGAATTGTTGGAGACTATTACATATCTTTAAGATTTTTTTGGAGTGTTTGTGGTTCTAAGTTTTGCAGTGCCCATTCTAATATTGTTTTGTGGGGAGGAAGGTGCCAATGAGGGGTTTGTACTCAGGGCTTGGGTGCTGTCACTTCACATTTTCGTTCAAGGTTCATGCTCTAACACTTGAGAGCTGCACCTCCACTCAGTTTTTTTTTGGGGGGGTCCGGTTGTGGGGCCTGAACTCTGGGCCTGGGCGCTGTCCCTCAGCTCTTCAGCTCAAGGCTAGCGCTCTACCACTTGTCCACTCAGTTTTTTAAATTAATTGATCTATTTGTATAAAGCTGATGTACAGAGGGGTTACAATTATATAATGTAGATGATGAGTACATTTCTTTTTGAACAGTATCACCTCTTCCCTTGCTGTCTCCTAATTTTATCTCCCATTCCACCCACAAGTTTGGTACAGTTCATTTTCAGCATAGTGACTAGTGAATACAACTGCTGCATTTGTTTACCCTTTGTCCCACTGTTTCAGTGCTCCCCCTTACCCTCCCCAAAGCAGATAAACTTCCATGCAAAACACGAATACAGAAATCAAAAACAGAGACAAAGGAGGAGGAATAAAGTAACCCAAAAAACCCTCTTGTTTCCATTTCTTGGAGTTCATTTTGATAAACATTTTTATGATCATATGCACATAGCTATTGAGCCTTTGTAATCTTCTCCTAAGAATTGTGTGAATGTTTAGAGTCTTGTTTAATTTATCATGTCCAAATGTAATGTTGTTTGTTTTTGCTGGCTGATTGAAGGCAAGTGTTCAGGAACATTTCTGACCAAGCTGGGCTTGAACCACAATCCTCCAATCTCAGGCTCCTGAGCAGCTATGATTATTACAACTGTGGCTCACCAGAAACCTGGCTATTGTGATATTGTATTAAACTTATACTCCTGGCCATGTGAGTGAGTATAGTTTAACACACTTCCACTTGGTTTTCCTGAGTGTTAAGGTAACCTGAAAAGACAGACCTACATCTAAAAACTGCTTTGGATGTTGACACTGAAGTTCCCCCAGCTTCTATCTTTTGCTCCATCTCTGTGTCTCTGTCTTTGTCTGTTTCTGTCCTTCTGTCCATCTCTGTGTCTCTGTCTGTTACTGTCCTCCCTGTGTCTGTGTCTGTCTGTCTGTCTGTCTGTCTGTCTCTCTCTCTCTCTCTCTCTCTCTCTCTCTCTCTCTCACACACACACACACACACAAAAGCCAAGAAAAAATGTCTTTAATTAAATAATTGATAGTTCTGAAGAGAGCAGAACAGGCCTGTCAGCTTGGGTGAGCAGAAAGGAAAGTAGCCTGAGTTTTCATTGTGGTTAGTTCTAGGGAAGGGGTAAGAGTTTTTATGGGGGGAAAAGAATTGCCCTGGTTTGAATCACCATTATACAACAAAAAAGAGAGCACTTCACCTATTTATCAGCTTGCTGAGATGTGAGACTCAAGGGAAAGAGTGAAGGCTAGGTGAAAAGTAAAAGCTATCTTCTAGGGGAAATACATGCTGGGTGGACTCTCTGTGCACTTATATTACTTAGGGAAAAGAAGACTTCAGTAAGCAAAAGACAAAGGACAAAGTAGTCTGAGTTTTGCTGGTCATTAATCAGGGAGGGGTTTTGCTGGAAGTAATAATTTTTCTTTTAAAGCAGAGCCTGTGGGGAAAAGATGCTATTGGGCTCTACTGGCTGCTTGGCACCAATGCCCTAATTGAAAGTGCCTGACTTCTTGTAACTAGACCAGGAACATGCTACACAGAGGGTGATCATGGAGAGTCACTTCTAGGATGTCATTCCCAGTGTAATAATTAAACATTAAAGAACAGAAGTAGTTTCTCTGGGCAATAATAGTAATGTTAGATTTCTAAATGTAATAGAAGTGGTCGCGGTGTCCAAACAGGCATCTACGAGGTAGGAAGTGGGACAACCACCGCGCCTCAGCGCATTCATCCTTCACATTTGAACTGACTGTCACAGGCTCACCATAGCATTGGCAGCAAGAGCCAATCCCAAACTGGAAGCAGTAGAGGGTAGTGAAATGGGCACGAGTTTCAGATTTAAGAAGCCCGGTCCTTAAGCACTGAACCAGCTAAACCCCCAGTATTGTCTATTCATCTATTTCTAGTCCCTCCCATAAAGAGGCCTTCCACGATTCCGAGCTCTTAAGAATCTCATCACCCCACGCCCACCCATGCATGCCCCTCATCAACCACATAGGTTACTAAGTCCATCATCACGGAGCCCCTGGGCATGAGCCAGCTCCTGGTCCCTAAGTCGGGCTGCGCAAAGTTTCCAGTAGGCGTCCTAGCTAAGTCCGCTACGGTCAAGCCCTCTTCTGCTTCTTGCTGGCATAGCGATCTCCCCCTCCTCCTAAGGGTCCATGAGTGCCCAGTCCTTCCCCTCTCCTGACTCTTCCCCCTCCCTGCGCACATCGCATCGTGCTGTCCCTGGGGACGGCTCCTCTGGGCCCTGGGGGCGGGGCGGCGGAGCCCAGCAGTGTGGGGGAGGGGCCACGGAGCGGCCAACACCATTTATGATCCTCGCCTGCCACCTACCGGCCGACGCGGGTACGACCTCTGGAGGAGCCCCATTATGCCGGATCGCGACCGAGCAGCCATTTTGACTTCCCGACCAGCGCCTTTTCCCAAAGACGTCGCAGCCCAAGCTCTCGGCTGCAGGAAATGGCGGCCTGCGCAGGCGCACTCACACCTAATCGGTGGTCTAGGCGCGGAGCGCCCCCTCCCCCAGTGCACACACACGCGCAGGCGCGCACATGCTCGCTGCAACTCACCTAGGAATAGGAACAGGCGCCTAAGGCTCAAGTGAAAAATGAGTTCTCATATGCTCCAGTGAACAAGTTTGGCGTTCAATGCTCAGATTCCTGACAGTGTGTGTGGTTGTAATGTCCCACTCATCTATTGTATAGCTCAAGTCACTATTCCCAGAGATTATAAACACTCTAGTACCATAGCTTAGGCGCAAGATAATAATAAAAAACACCAAATAATTAAAAATATATGTACCCTAAAGGCAGACATGGGGGATTGTTTGTAGTCCAGACCCAGCAAAAACAAGTTTGCAAGACTCCATCTGACCCAATGGCAAGGTGTGGTGACAAGCACCTGTTATCCCAGCCATGGGGTAAATAGTGGGTGGGCACAGAGGTGAACCTGTCATCACTACTGAAACGGAAGACAATCTCAACCCAGACCAACGAGGCATAAAGCTAAATCCTACCTCGAAAATAATCAATACAAAAAAAGGGGCTGGAAGCATGGCTCAAGTGGTGCTACTTTCCCTAGCAAACACAAAGTTCACTATTCACTCTCCCACTCGATCTTTTCCCTCTCATAACCTATTTATATCTACATTAGATAGATAGGTACATAGATACACACATAGATGATAGCTACATACATGATAGATAGATGATAGATATGGACACACAAATAATATGACACATACATATACAAGACCTTTGAGACACAGTTAAAGTCTTGTCTATTTTCCTGTACCCTCCTTTCAACCTTTCCATCCCAGAAGTCTCTGTACATGACACGGGGATGCAAGTAGCCAGAAGTTTCTTCCAGAAGTTTTCTACGGACTAGCAGCATATCATCCATGGTGCTTATCTGTGCCTATAAGCAGAACCTTCGACGCCCTGTAGGATGAGTATACCTGCCCACCATTTTTCCACCACCATGTTCAGGCCTAACATAACCTTCCTTCAGGAGCCCAAAGTAGAGACTGACAAAACTTAAACATCCAAGAAATTTATTAAATAAAATCATTGGTTGAAAACATTGAGAAGGGGTAACAGCACACATGGGAACTTTTAATGGCCAATGGATGCCACAGTTCCCAGGCCTTACTCCTCCTGGGACTGCTGATGAGGTGCCTCACTTTTCCCATGCTGGGGCCCTTGCCACCTTATTCTTCTTGCTGAGGGCCCACATCTGCCTCTTGCTCTGATGATGGCCTCTTGCAATGGCCAGTCACTCCAGGAGATCCTCCAAAGGGATCATCCACCATTGTGTGATCTTGCCCCAAAGCTAGCAAAGGATAGTCCCAGGACACTGGAAATCACAGCAAACAAAGCCTCATGGAGCAGAGGAAACATCAAGACACTTTGCTCAGAACCCCAAGTATCTATGTTCCCGATCTTCCCGATGGAGGCTAATGTCTGAACCACCATGAAGCATCATGCCTTCATCGTCCATCTTTCCTGATGGCTCCTGGGACTGAGCTTGGGGCCTCTGGGGAGGAAGTGCTCAGAGAAGAACATAACCCACACGTGTGCACACAGGTCTAAGTGAACTGGTGGCAAGCAGCCAGCCTAGATCTACACCAAGAAAGCAGAGGTTGAGCTCATGACACTGGATAGAAACAAGTGGAGCCTTGGCTGGCATGGGAGGAAGCTCACAGTACATACCCGGGTATGGAAAAGGCTGGCCAGCTGTGCCAGGACCTCTGTCCAGGCTTGGGACACATCTGTGCCTCTGCACAGAAAGCATGGCTAGTATGGTAGTGTACACTTGCTTGACCGCTGGGTCACTAAGGGGCATACAAGTTAAGGGTCGGCCTTTTCAGGATGAGGATTAGCCTAATGACAGAGGAGACATTGGTCTCTTTGGTGCCAGTGGTAGCACTTGCTACCATTGGTCTCAGCAGTGTGATCATTTCTGTTCTTATTCTTGTCCTCATTCTTTTTGCTACTCCCCCTACTGTGCTCCACATACCCAGAGCCAGGAGTTCCTACCCCTTACCAGAGCCAGAGCCTCTCTTCTCTCACTGCTACCTGAGCCTCTGTTGCCAACGCTTCGTCAGCAGTCTGGATTCTTCTCTACAGCCAGGAAGCCCCACTTTCTCCAATTGTATGTGTGAGACCTCCTTCTGTGCCCACTGCCAGTCAGGGCCAGCAGTCTAATCTCTTTCCATGGTGACTGCCATCACTCTGGCCTCCTACTCAAACAAAGCCCCCTGGCTGCCTGCTAATTTTCTCTAACGCTGTGAGTGCTGCTGCAGAGAACTTCACAGTGTAGAGAACTCCCCTGAAAGGCTAAAAAATGTGGCCTCCAGTTTGCAGAGCTGATTCTAGAAGCAGCCTCAAAGCCCTGGAACAAGGGGTCCAAGAATGCACCTCAGCCAGGCATCTCAGGATTCCAGAACTATGCAGTCTGGGCATAAGGTCCCCTGAGCCTCTCAGTTCTCCCAGAAGCCCCAGGTACATGAGAGAGAAAGATCTCAAATGTCTTTTTTTAAGGCAAATGATTGAACACATGGAGGTGTCAGCACTGCTGTGAAAACAGAACCTATTTGGTCAGGGCTTAATATGGCAAGACTTGAAACTTCTAGGGAACAAGCATTTCCATTGGCTGTCTATCAACAGAACGACCTAGTGGAAGAGCAGAAAGATAGGATAGGTAGTTTCCCATGGTCCCTATGCAAGCACAAGTCTACCTCATTATTCCAAGAACCTCCACATCATGCAGAGACTGACTGTTCCTGGCTCAAAAGCCTCTTTTGCCACCTAGGAATTCGTTGCATTGGAGAATGCGTTTTGAGACAGCCAAAGATGAGGTTATTTAGCACTAAGCAGACATTTTTGCATGACATACAGAAGGTCTCTCTTCCTTCCTCATCTGTAAATGGGCCACAAGAACACTCTTCATGGGCTTTACCTTCCAGTGTGCACAGCAAATGACCACAAGGATCAGAAATAGAAGGGATGCTCAGGCTAACAATGGGGGGAATATAGAAGGTTGCTTGATACAGTTTCATGGTGAGCAATGTAAGAAACGTAACATAAGGTATAACTTTGGGACTGCTTCCCCAATGAACACAAGAACTGGCTGAAGTGACAATGTGACTGTTTCTGTAGGCATTAGTCAAGAGAAGCCTTTTTTCTGCCATGTTTGGGACTATGTGGCTGTTACTTTCTGCCTCCATCCCCCATGGAAAAGGTAATATGATAAGAATTTCACCCAGAGAGCTTGACCTCCTACCTTCCCACTCACCCCCATGGGCTCTGTAAATTACTACTCAGGAATGTAGGCTGGCCCAGAGAATTGCTTCAGAGAACAGAATGAGAGCAATGAAGGCATGGGTCATTCACATATTCCTATTACTTCACATATTTAGGGTTTTCATGGTATGCCAGGTATTGTGTCAAGAAATATGGGGATTGGTGGAAATGTTTTTCCTAAAAAGGCACTATCATTTTCCTGAAGTATGTAACTTCCATTCCTCAGGATTTGAACTGGGCCGTGACGTAATACAACTCTAGTTAGTATTAGGAAAGTTAGTGTCAGGCACCAATGCAATGAAGGTAAGATTTGTCTTTTGTATCTTACAGGTTGTTTCTTTCTGTTGTAGACAATCAGGAGTTTGAGTTCTGAACACCATAAGTCTCTCCCTCTCCATCACCCTTTCCCCCTTTTCTCTCTCTCTCTCTTCCCCTATCCTCTGGAATCATTCACTCAGACAAAAGGACCCACTAGGAATAGGCGTACATAAGCAGAACTAACATGTTAGTGAGCTTTCCATCATTGTGATAAAATCCTGGAAAATAAAAAGAGGAAATGTTTATATAGACTCATAGTTTCAAAAGTTTCATCTATCATGGCAGGGAGGGGGTAACCAAGCACTCATATCATGATGGAAAGAAAGCAGAGAGAAGCAGTAACTTAATAAATGGGCCAGAGCAATATGTAGCATGCAAAGAAATGTTCCCAAGTGACCTTCTTCTCCAAGCAGGCCCCATTTTCCATGGATCTACCACCTTTCAATAGCATTTTCAAATTTTGAGGTCATTAATAGCTTTAAAATAGTCTTAAATTCATTAGAGCAGAACCATAATAATTTAATCATCTCTGGAAATGCCTTCACCCAGTATTGTGCTTTATTAATCTCCGAATCTCCCTTAATCCAGTTCATTTATTTTTGTTGGTTGTGGGGCTTGAACTCTGGGCCTGGGTCCTGTCCCTCAGCTCTTCAGCTCAAGGCTAGCACTCTACCACTGGAGCCACAGCACCACTTCCAGCTTTTTCTGGTGCTGAGGAATTGAACCCAGGACCTCATGCATGCAAGGCAAGCATTCTACCCCTGAGCCACCTTCCCAGCCCTGTTCCTTAGCTTTTTGTGCTCAGTGCTAGCACTCTATTACTTGAACCATAAATATGTGCTTAGGAATCGAACCAGGGACTCATGCATTCAAGGCAAGCACTCTACCACTGAGCCACCTTCCCAGCCCCTTAATCCAGTTCAAATAAACAATCAAGGTATTCCATCACAGCTACAAAGTAGGTATGATTGCAACTATTTTAACTATGATTATAACCCAATGGGAGCTAAGATCACTTTTTTGAAATTTTAATGATAATAACATTTTATTGATAGGAATATAGGAAAAGGTAAGCACCTTTTAAGAATTTGACAATATTTCCCATTGCAACTTATATAATAGTTAACCTAATTATTTTAGCTCCCATTTGCCAAGATGAAAGAACAGATTCTTCTTTCCTGAGGCTCTCTATGAAGTCTCAAACAGAGTTTAAGGTTGAGAAGACATCATTTAGAATCTGATTTGATGAAGGAAAAATGTCACAATTTGCCAGAAAGCTTGAGTATTTGGTTATATTGATCAGGCATTCATGAAAAACTGCTAAAGTGACAAAAAAGATTTTATTGTGCCTTGGCAGTCTATGTATTCTTTTTTAATCACTATATAGGATTATATATATATACATATATATACGTATATTTCTTATGTGTAGATGACTGTTGCTAGTCATGTACCAAATATTTCATTACATTTGTTGTGAGGCAGTATATAGAGCCGCTCAGCTCATGGCAGCCATGAACCAGAGATACAGGGAGAGAAAGAAAGAGAAGGAGAGAATGTTTGTAGTTGTGGGCTTCCTCCTCTTACCCTTTTTAAATGTCATTCATCCCACAGTTTGGGATATCCAGAGAGAATGTTTCCTCCTTAGTTGATTTTCATAAAGACAGCCAGAGGTGTCCTTTATGCTTTAGGCACTTCTAAAACCAATCAAATTGACAGTGAAGATTAATTATCACAGCTAGGCACTGATACCTCATACCTGTAATTCTAGCTATTCAGGAATCTGAGATCTTAAACTCAGGGCCTGAGCATTATCTCTTAGCTTTTTTGCACAAGGGTGGTGCTACCACTTGAGCCACAACTCCACTTCTGTTGCTTTGCTAGCTAATTGGTTTGTGCCTATAATCCTAGCTACTTAGGAGGGTGAAGACTGTGTATTTTTAATTTAGCTATGCATTAATACAATGTTTACCTCTGAATTCCTCTCTGCTGTTTTCCATGATTCATTTTGAGAGCAGAAAAGGCCTGGGTATGCAATCAGGGCAAAGACCCCCTTCTATAGGGACTCTGTTTCTCACCATGGCCTTGATCAATCATGCATGACAGTGTCTAGACATCATCTCATGGCCTCTTGCCCCAGAAAGAGTTACATGGGAACAGTAGACAGGTTGGGCCCTAAAAGTGTGCAATGGAATAGGCACCAAGTCAGAGGGGCTGAACGACATGTGGAGAGCTCCTGCAGGCTGCATGGAGCCTCTGATTGGGTCTGGGGACTGCTATGGGCATGGGCTGTTAAATTATATAGAGTCTTATACCTCCTTCTTGGATATGCACCTTATTCTTCTCAGCACAATCCACTTCCAAAAAGCACTGACTCTTGCTTGGGAACCCTCTCATCTAGTGTGAGCTTTGAGTATCTTTTCCTTCAACAAGTCTTTGCCATTTTTCTTCTCCCTCTGTGTCCATGGACTCATTCTTTAAAACCATCAACACAGGGCCCAATCCAGATGTTGTTGCAGTTTTTTAAATTTTTCCCTGATCTATTTTGTCTCATTGTTTCCATAACATTCTACATAACAGTAGAATGATGAATAGCTTGAATATAGCAAACATTTTACAATACGTACATACATCAAAACTTTATACACACTAAATCTATGAATTTTTTTTACTTTCAACCATACCTCAATAAAGGTTAGGAAAGAATGAATCACCTTAATGAGGAGACTTTACCTGAAAGGCTTTCCGTCAGGAGGAAAGGATAAATGTTGCAATACTAAAAATACTTCTTGATTAGGCAAGAAAGGGGTTTGTTGTAAAGGGAAGAGTGAACAAGGTTGAAAAGAATATAGTGTGAGAATGGGGATTTCTGGAATGTAGAAGAGAATGTTTTACCTGGGAACAGACTATTCTTAGAGGTTGCCTCTATTGCTGTCTGCTGCCTTGGTACAAGAGTGGGCTAAAGTTTGAGTCTAAAAAAAGAAGAGAAACTACCTCAAACCTTGCCTAGCAATGATTTTGATCCTGTTGATGAGTGGTAGGAAGATGTTCAACTAATCATTTATGACACAAAAGAACAAGAATTTAGTTGGGCACTGGTGATTGAGTCCTGTAATCCTAGCTACTCAGGAGGCTGAGATCTGAGGATCGTGGTTCAAAGTTAGCCCAGGCTAGAAAATTCATGAGACTCTTACCTCCAATAAATCAGTAGAAAAATGGAAGTTGCGCTGTGGCTCAAAGTGGTCGAGCACTTGCCTTGAGCTGATGAGCTGAGGGACCGCACCCAGGCCCAGAGTTCAAGCCTCCATGACCCCCCCCCAAAAAAAAAGAACAGGAATTTGAAGGACCTTGGTCTGGGCTTGTCATGGATTATAAGGGAGGCATTCCTTAAATTTAATCTAAGTCACATGGGGAAACATTTCTTTGCAGAAAGGTAGGAACACTGTTTCCATTATCACATGATTCAGGTAAAATTCAACACTGCTATCATTCCTTACCCACTTCTTATACCGTAAGGAAGAAGCGAGAGGAAGCTAGTTTTCTATTAGTATGAAGTAAAGGGAAGTCTGAGTATGGGAGCATGCAGTCTCTCAAAGGCGAGTATGACCTGTTCCCATAATGACTGCCATGATAACGTGATGTAAAATGGTAGGTGGTGGAGGCAAGGAGACAGCACAGACTGGTGCTGCAGGTAATGCATCACATTGAATCTGTAACTCTAGTAGTACTATCTCATTATGCTTTTCCTCATCAGGAGGAGATTGATTTAAAAGAATGTCCAAGGTATGTTCTTATTAGGAATAGCAAGAGTGGAGGTGTATGCTATCCATCTGAGACATAGAAAACAGATGCAGTTAAAGGCTGAGGATGTAGCTGTGATGGAGTACATGCTTAATGTGCATGGGCCCTGAGTTTCACCTCTAGTACTATGAAAATAAATAAAATTATAAACAAGTGTTAATAGCTGTGTCTACAAATGCATTGATCATTCAGTGCTTTTAAATTTTGTCTGCATAAATATATACACGAATGAATAAATAAGGTGGGAAGGCATTTGTGCAAATATGTTGGTCAATGATCCTTAAGATTTGCTTTCAATTAATAAACAAATAAACTTCAATTATGTTTGTCAGTGACAGTTAAAATTTTGTCTGAAAAAGTATGTTTGTCAGTGACAGTTAAAATTTTGTCTGAAAACTAGCAAGTAAATAAATGGGGCTAGTAATTTTGCAAATATCTTGATCATTTGGTTACCTTCAGAATTTTGTCTGCATAAATAAATAAATAAGGTGGGAAGACATGCAAATGCCTTGGTCAGTGGCCTTTTTTGTGTGTTTTTAATATTTTTAATGAGGACATTCTATAAAAGGGTAATCTTTTAAATCATAAATAAGGCCAAAGAAATCTGTTCTGCAATACCTTCGACTTTTGACTGTGAAATGTGTACTTTCAGTGTGTTCATTTGTATGCCATCTGCACAGTCTTTTCCAGGATCGTAATTTGGGGTTGCTGAGTTAACATGGAAGTTTTTCCTTTGTGGAAGTAACTTGCTTGTGAAAGGCAAGAGGGCCGTTTGGGTGCTAGATGGGGCATACCCGATGAGAAAATAAAGAGAATATAATTTCTGTGAGGTTTTTCATTTGTTAGTAAGCAGTGAAAATTTTTGTGTCCCTGTTAGAAGTATTTGTATACAGCCTAATAAAAAATAAGCAAAGTCCTCACCTTTGAGTTGGTTAAAGTCCCCACCAGTCCTACATTTTACATTGGCTTGTATTTTTTGACAGAGCTGTCTTTAGTGGCAGATGTGTATGTGGTCATTGAGTTTGTACTCAGTGCTCCATTCTGCATTTGGCCCTCCATTTTGCTCTCGGCCCTCTAGTAACAGTTTGAATTTACAAGTGCGTGTACGGTCTAAGGAGGGACCGTCCAAGCAGAGCCACAGTGGCTGCTGGGTTGGCAAGACCGTGGGTGTATCCATTCGGCCAAATTAGCTGGACTCAGACACTGTACAATGGAAATCAGTTTGTTCTCTATGCAGGAGGACTCGGGTGGGCGTGGGGGAGGGGAGAACAGGGCAAGATCACCAATGCGCAGTCGCAAGAGGGTCGTGTGCAGCTATGCCGTGGGGGGTGGGGCAGCTAGTATAAATTGCTGCCGCTTCGGCTTGGTGGTTAGTGTGTTCGGTGGCTGACGTGGAGGCAGAAGCGCGAAGGAGCTCAGGAGACGTTTCTAGCCGGTATACTGCTCGGTTCCAGGCCCAACCCTAGCCACAGCACCCAGTAAAGAGCTGTACTATTTTCTGTGGTGCTCTACAGGTCTGGTGGACAGTACCAGTGGCCTGGTACTTTGAGGCGAGGGATTCGGCCTTGGCTGTTCCTGACCCCTGACTCCCTGCTGGGGAATGGCCGTTGATGTGGAGGGGGAGGGGGGTGAGCGGGGGCGGGCGTGCGGCGGTAGATGAGGAAATATAGACTATAGGTAGAGTTTTTAAATATTGGGTCTCACTTTGTTGCCTAGGCTGTGAAGAAAACGGTGGCTAGGGGAACTTAGATGAAGTAATATGTGGTAAAAATGCACATTTTTTTGTACCTGTTTGTTCTTTTCTTTTTTGGAGCGGGGAGGGGTCAGTTGTGGGGCTTAAACTCGGGGCCCGGCCCGGGCGCTGTCTCTGCGCGCTTCTGCTCAAGGCGAATGCTACGGTTTTCTGATACTTTTTTATTGGAGAAAAGCATCTCACAAGTTTCCTGCCCGGAATGGCTTTGAACCGTGATCCTCAGATCTCAGCCTCCTCAGTAGCTAGCATTACAGGCGTGAGCCACTGGTACTTGGCTCCTTCAATTTTTTTATATGGAACTTTCCTGTGTGGCACAGTGTGGAGAAAATGGCAGATGGGGATGGGCCTTATATGAAGGAATATGGATCGTTAGGCAAGGATTCTTTTACTTATTTATTTTTATTTTTTGGACATAGGATTTCACTGTGTAGCCTAAGCTATCGTGCACTTTCTGGATTTGAAGCAACCTGTCTGCCTCAGACTCGTAACCAGATCCTACCACACCCACCTTTGGGGGGGGCAAGGGTTTACCTAATGACTTAGTGTGGGGAAGTTGAGCATGAGTGGGCTCCGGTGAGCTCCACTTTGCATGGGTACGATGTGTAGTAGGGCCAGGAGATCCACTAGACCTTGGGATTCTTTTTGTCTTACCAGCTATCCCATATTGAGCACTTCCTCCCTGTATGGGGTGGGTGGAAACTTCTGTACAGACTCCCCTTTGGTATGCCTTCTCCAGAACAGGAGCACACAGGACGACAAGGCACAAAACCAAAAGAAAAACCACCTGCTTCCTTACCTTGGACAGCTCCAGTGACACAGAGACTGACTACCCGAGTCCAGGAAGCCCATGACCTTCTAGCTCCAGCCAAATTACAGCTAACCACCTCCAGGACAGTCTAGCACTGCAACACCAACAGCGGTGAGGACTTATGCGGCCTAGGGCTGGCACGGGAGGGGACTCAGAAACCCTGACAAATAGCAGAAAGGGGCAGGGGCTGCCTACCATGGTTCACACACTGCTCTGTATGCCCAGACTATAGTGCAAGGTGTGTGTTGACCCTTCTCACTTCTCCTTTGCCTCTCTTTCAAGCTTTCACACACATTGAATCCACAAACTCTTGTTTTCTCAGCACTATACTCTTTCCTCAATACTCATCTCGCCACCCCTTGTTACCAGGATGCTTTATCGTTTGGAGGCCAGAGACTGCACCTGGTACTCTCCAAGGATCTTAACGTTGCTGTATAACATGCTTGCTAATAAAAGTCCACAATCTAAGTTTCCATAAAAACACTGCACTTGGTCTCCCATTCCCCACACCTACTGCTCTTCTTACATTTCTCAGAGCTGTGGCCATTGTTATCACTTATCACACATTCCTCAAAGTGGAGCTCCACACAAGTCCTGTGCCAGGACGATACCAGGTGACCTGCACTCCCACACCCCAACTGGACCATGGGAAAATTTTCCAGAAATGTATGTCCACTACATTTGACATCACACTCTGTCTCTTGACATTGGCCTTTTCCACCACAGGTCTTTATAGCAGTACAGTCCCGAAACTTCCAAGGGCGAACCTTCAGCAGTAGGAGGTCAGCACGGTAGGTTGGGGGGGGGGGATTTCCTGCAAACACCCTGCACAAAATGATTGTGGGATGTGTAGGGAGTAAAAAGTAAATTAATTTCTTTTTTTCCCCAGTCCTGGGGCTTGAACTCAGGGCTGGGACATTGTCCCTCAGCTTCTTTTGCTCACTCTACCACTTCACCAAAGTGCCACTTTGGCTTTTTGTGTTGATGTGGTACTGAGGAATCAAACCCAAGGGTTCAGTGCATGCTAGGCAAGCACCCTACCACTGAACCACATTGAAAGCCTAGAGTCTAAATTTCTAAGGGGAGGTTCTAGCAGAGGGCCGTTAGTAGGGAATGGTGGAATTACTAACTATGCTCTTTCCCATCTGTATTACAGGCTGTGGTGGAAACCCGGAACCCTTCTACTTGTCTTGTTGGCACTGGTGTAGAATTCTTTCTGTTAAGATTGTGAGCTTATTACTGCTGTAGTGCCAGATAATAGTGAGTGGGGACAATGGCTGTGGCACTCTTGGAGGATTGGTGCAAGGGGATGGACGTGGATCCCCAAAAGGCGCTGCTGATTGTGGGTATCCCAGTGCACTGTAATGAGGTGGAGATTGAGGAGACTGTGAAGACAGGTTTACATCCGCTGTGTGAGTACAGGGTGGCAGGCAAGATTTTCAGGAGGGAAGACAATGCTAAGGCAGTGTTCATTGAATTGGTTGATGTTGTCAATTATGCTACGATACCCACTCATATCAAAGGAAATGGGGGGACCTGGGAAGTGATAGTCAAACCCCGTAACCCGGATGAGGAGTTTCTACATAAGCTGAACTCCTTTCTCAAAGATGAGGGCCGGAGAATGGTAGATGTGGCCAAAACCTTGGGGTTTGGCATGATGCCCGTGGAAGAGGGGGTAAGCCCAGAGGCTGCAGGCGACCCCACACCATTATCTTTGCAGCCTCTGCAGGAAAACACATGGTACCGAAAACTCAAAGTGTTTTCGGGAACCATTTACCCAGGTCAAAATGAAGAGCCCTTTGATGTCTGGCTAGAGCAGGTCACTGAGATAATACGCATGTGGCAGGTGTCACAGGGAGAGAAGAGGCGACGCCTCCTAGAGAGCTTGCGTGGCCCTGCCCTGGCGATCATTCGGCCCCTCGTGGCCAATGACAACTCCATGACTGTGGAGCAGTGCCTGGACACCCTGAATCAGATCTTTGGGGATAAAGAGGATTATAGAACATCCCAATTCAGGTTTCTGCAGTCTTCTCAGAAGATTACAGAGAAGATGTCTGCTTTCTTGGTGCGCTTAGAGCCCCTGTTGCAGAAAGCTGTGCAGAAAAGCCCAATGTTAATACAAAATGCAGATATGATTCGTCTGAAGCATGTCCTATCTCAGGTGTCCATGACCCCCAGCCTCCGGGGTAAGCTTGAGCTCTTAGATAAGCGAGGGTGCCCACCTTGTTTCCTGGATTTTATGAAGCTTGTCCGAGATGAAGAGGAGCGTGAGAATACCATCCTAGTGATGAGGGAGAAGCAGAGGTTAGAGGCTTTGGCAAGACAAAGGGGTGGTACCAGACAGAGCGCAGGAGTCAGTGTCCATAACACTACCACTGCTTCTCAGACGGTGACTTTTAGTGAGAGTGGCACCCAGACCACACATGAAATGATACCTGGGACGCTGAAGCGCAGGCGAACAGTGCTTAATGGTATAATAGAAGAAGGGCAGAGTGAGGTTACAAACCAAGGACCTGAGACTGTCCAGCCTAAAATAGAGTTGGGAAACGGGGAGGGGCCTGGGGCTGTGAGCCACCCCAAGCCCTAGGAAACAAGGGCTCAGGAGATGCAGGCCTTCCTTCTCCTTGCAGGCCACAGGCACACTTTGAAAGGAGAACTAGGGAGCCCACACAAGTAACAAGGGACCTAATGGGAGCAGAAGGGCAGGGCAGCCAGGCCCACACCACATCCTGTCACCCTCCACCAACTAGAAAATATGACACTAACCAAGACCAACATTCACCCAGCTCAGTGAAGGCCATACTCAGGGGCCCCTTGAAGGGCCAGGGACATATCCAGGAAGCTGACATACCCAGCCCACAAGAAAGCCAATTCCCTGAGGTAGACCACAGTGAAACAGAGGACCAAGATGGTGAGGCTGAGGGCTTTGGTCTCATCACCAGGTCACCTTCAGATGCTCCCCATGCGGGCTCTGCTTTAAGCCTCACTAAATGTGAGGCCACACTGGGGATTAAGCAGCCTGCCTCAGGGAAGCCACAGCCAGAAAGAGCCAGTGTGCAGGAGCCAGGGCTTCAGGACAGAGAGAAGACCCAACAGGAGAAGCTGCATAGTCCAGCCTATCTTCAGGATCATCTGCACTGCTGCAAGGGAACTCCAGGAGGGCAGAATCCTGGAGCCCCTGCTTGAGTAAAGGCTGGGTCCCTAGACCCAAAGGCCTTGGGAGGCCAGAGCCACCCAGAGGCAGTTTCCTCCCCTGCAGCCTGACAAGGCTGTGTGGGAAGGACACCAAAGATTCAGGAGATGCTACAAATAGGCACGCTGGAGGTGGGAAGCTCTTTGGGACAGTTCTGTAGAACTGCTGTGGGAAGGAGTGGGTGTGTTGGGCAGCCTTTGTTCTAACAGAAGCAGCAGAGGAGGGAGGACGTGGCGTGGGGTCGTTTGGTTCTTTTTGTTCCTGCAGGGAGACTGCAGAACCGGAGATAATGAGCAGGGAGTACTGGAGCCTGGCATGGCAAGTTACAACTCAGCCACTAATAAGGCCAAGGGCAGGTTGTACCCTGCCAACTCGGGTGGCTGAGCTGGAGGTATCTGTAAGACATCAGCTAACCTGGAGGTGCCAGCTAATGAGAACTTCTGTTGGGGCCCAGGCTCTCCTTGCTTCTGTCTAGTGCCATAGTCCACCTCTGGTTTCTTCTTGCAGACACAGGCCAAGCTACCTGGTGTTCTCTTGCATATGTGTGTATGCGCACACGTGCATGTGCGTGCATGTATGTCTTCCTATGTTCACTGAGCAATTCCTTTCCAGAGGCTCAGAGACCAGTCTCAGGAGCCAGCTGAAAGGGTGTATGAAAAAGTACTTACCAGTGACCCAAACTTCAACATTGGGCAAAACGAACTGACCAGGAGTGACTTGGGTGGTGTTCTTTGCTATGCTTTCCAGCGTTTTGGGACTGTCTTGTGCCAGACACAGTGAAAAGGGACTTCTGAAGTGAGGGGGCATGGCCAAAGGCCACTGTATTGGCAAGAGGCAGATCTGAGACTCTCAGCAAGGAGTGTTGACAAGGAGGAGTTGGTAAATAAAAGATGTTGTCAAGAGTGGAGGAGAGAGATGGGTATCCTTCAGTGGCGGTGGAAGTTACTGTCTGCATTGTCATCTTTTCTCAATGGTTTTCAGCAAATGTTTCTCTTCAATAAATTTCATGCATGTTCCCTGCTGAGTCTCATGTTTGTTGGGATGGGAGTGCATAGGGGGCTTCTGGGTTAACGTTGGGGATGCCCAGGACAAGACTGGTGAGGGGCTGTGGGAGCCAGAAAATGAGCAGAAGTCAGGCAACAGCATGCTGATGGTTTTCAGAGCTGGTGACTGCCTGGCTTCCCAGGGCACTTGGGGAGGCCCCAGGTATAAGTGGATCAGATGTTGAAAGGGCACAAGGGTCAGAGGGCTTTAAGATCACTGGCAGCACCATGGGTGTTGGGGGGCATTTGGGGGCATTCAGTGAGATCAGACTGGCCATCTGTGCGATCCCAGGCTGACACTCTAGAGAAAGTTCCCAGATCAGCCTGGGTATGAGGACAAGATGCTCCTGCATGCAGCTGCTTTTATAGGAGCTCAGAAGACTGAAGTGATCTTGCCCAGGCAAACAGTAGACCTGACCTTGCCTTTAGATCCATGACCAACTCCATCCTCCCCACTGAAGTATGCCAGGAGGGAGTGCACAGGTTTTTGGTCATAGTCCCCATCATGAGCCACACAGTTTCCATGGCAACTTGCCAGGAGCCCCTTCAGGTTGGAGCAGCAGGACCAGAGACAAAGGCCGGGAGGGGGCTAACGCCAGTCAGCTAGCCCATGGAAGCTCTGTGCCTTTCCCCTGAGCACAACAGGCCTGTGCGGCATCATGCGCGTGCAGGTGAGTCTGTGACTGTCTGATGGGCTTCCATCAATCGTCCCCCTGGGCCTGAGGGCGGGGAGGTGACAAGTTTGGGTCTGAGTTTGAGGTCCTTCAGAAAGTGACTGTATTTAGCACCGCTGCTCGGTCACCGTGCACCGTGCGTTTAGCTCATGCCACCAGAAGGCAGGAAGCACCAACCAGAGGCCAGTCCTGGACCTCTGAGGTTTCTCCAGGCAAGCTGCAGCCTGGCCTTCTGTGAGCTGCTCCTCTCCCTCTGCTGCTGCTCCTGCTTGTCCACTCTCAAGTGTCTTGTGGTCATTTCCACCCCCTTCCTCCACAGTGGGGGCGACAGGTGAGGGCCTCCCCTATGCAGCCTGACCCCGCATAGGCCCTGGCCAACCGAAAGCCTAGTGTCTGGTCAGAAGGCACCGATCCCTGGAGGCCACCCCATTCCTAAACCTCAGATGTCACGTGAGCAGAATGACTGCGTTTGTCTCTCTCCCCTCACTCTGGGCCCATTGATGGGGCTCACTCCCTCCCAGAACCCTGGCACCTTCACCTGAGTCATGTGGGCAGGAAAAAAGCCTAAGCACCTGCCAGCCAGTTCCTTGGGCTCAGAGGTTGGACCAAGATCCCCTAATGGTGGAGCCTTTGATCTATGCCATCACAGGTCTTTATTGGCCACTTCTAAAACAGGTGTGTGCTCTGCCCTATAAGATTTTCCCTGGGCTGGGAAGGTGGCTCAGTGGTAGAGCACTTGCCTTGCATGCCTGAGGCCCTGGGTTTGATTCCTCAGCACCACATAAGCAAAAAGAAAAAAGCCGGAAGTGGCGCTGTGGCTCAAGTGGTAGAGCACTAGCCTTGAGCTGAAGAGCTGAGGGACAGCGCCCAGGCCCAGAGTTCAGGCCCCACGACCGAAACCCCCCCCCAAAAAAAGATTTTCCCCACTAAAAGCCCTGGTCAATTGTGGTAAACCCCTCCAAAGCGAGGCATCTACTGCATCTCCATGGAGCATGAGGCATGACTTCTCCCCTGGGCATGGTGGCCCCTTATACGGCAGTTGGCCTTGTGAACCCTTTGTGGGTGACAGCACCTGTCCTGCCTGGCACCAGGACCAGTGACCTATTCATTGTTGACCTTCACTTGAGTACTATGATCCTGGAAAACACCAGTAGTTACAATCATCCCCATTCATTGCTATTCTAGAAAATGACGCTGCAAAAAAGTACTGATGTGGGCTCAATTTTCTCTCTTCTCCCCACCAAATTGTATTTTCCATTTCAGACTCCTAATACCTCAATGTGACCTTGATTCATGATAGGGATATCTTTTAATGCCAGTACTAAGGCTTGAATTCAGGGCCTTGTACTCTTGCTTTGCTTTTTATCTCAAGGCTGGCGCTTGGCCACAGCTCCACTTCTGGCTTTTGCTGGTTAACTGGATATAAGAATCTCCAGACTTTTCTGTCCAGGTGGGCATGCTTTCAGTCATGATCCTCTGATCTCAGCCTCTTGAGTGGCTAGGTATGAACTAGCAGTGTTCAGCTTTGTGATTGGGCCTTAAAAATCTAGTTAAAGCCATGTGCCGGTGTCTCAGATCTATAATCCTAGCTACTCAGGAGGCCCACACCAAAGAGGCAATTACCATTCCTCAATGCATGGTTAACTTTGACAGATGAATTTGGAAAGGCTCAAACATGAAAACAAATACCTGAGATGATTAACTTGTAAGGAGGAAAGAGTTGCTTTGGCTCACAGTGTTAGAGGTTTCCTCGGTCCCCTCTATTGGTCCCTTTGCTTTTATACCTGTGACTAGGACCACATCGTGACAGAAGCACATGGTGCAGTAAAACTGCTTACCTTATGTTTTAGATGTAAGAGAGAGAAAGAGAGAGAGAGAGAGAGAGAGGCAGAGAGCAGAGCCCCACAATCCACTTGAAAGGCATGCCCCCATGACTTGAAGAGCTCTCACTAGACTCTACCTCTTGAAGTTTCCACTACTTTCCAACAGAGTCAAGTTAGGGACCAACCCTATAACATATGGGCTCTGGGGAGTCATCCTTGCTCAAAACCATAGAATTTTGTCCCTGGCCTCCCAAAAGTCTACACAGCCCTCTCACAAAATGTAGTGTGATTCATAGTTTTAGATGCTCCAATCCACAATTAGGCAGAGAAACACCAAGTTGGGGACCAAGCTTTTAGCCCATGGGCATTTGGGGGATTCTGTACATCCTCCCCTGGCCTCCAAAGGATCTTATGTCCATCTCACAATATAAAATACACTTAGACCGTCTTCATGAGTCCCTAGTTTTAAGTGTTTCAGCATTGCTCAAAAGTTCAAAGCCAACCTAGTAGCTGGTGGCTCTTTCCTATACTCCTAGCTACTCAGAAGGCTGAGATCGAGATCTGATGATCACGGTTCAAAACCAGCCCAGGCAAAAAAGTTTGTGGGAGTCTCATATAGAATTAGCCACCAAAAAATTGGAAATGGAGCTGTGGCTCAAGTGGTAGAGCACCAGCCTTGAGGGGTAAAGCTAAGGGATAGAGTCCAGGCCCTCAGTTGAAGTCCCAGTACTGGTACCAAAGAAGTTCAAATCCAAAGTCTCCTCTGGGTTTCACAGGAAACTTTTAGATGTGAGCCCCTATAATGACCAATCAAAAATCAATTACATGCTTCAGACATACAGTGGCCCGGAGTAATCATTACAGTTCCCAAAGCAAGGAATAGGGGCATACAAAGGATAGATGGGAACAAAGCCCAATCTAAAACCCACTAGAGCAAATATTAAATCACATAGTTCCATGTCCAGTATGCAGGGAGTGCTGGTGGAATATGAGATCCCAAGAGCTGGAGTACTCCTCACCCTGACCCTGTGATCCTGTGCTTATAGACCACATGGCAATTGTCTCAGTCTTGGCTCTGCTTATTGCCTATAGCTTCCGTTGGCAGGCATGCTGGGCTCCTAGCATCTCTTTCTGGGATCTCCAATACACCTCTGCCTTCACTCACAGCTCCACCCATCACCCTGTCATGGCCCATTATAGCGTGTGGCCAACAGTGAGTGTTCTGGAATTCTTTTATTGCATGAATGAATGAAAGAATGAATGAATGACTTCTTCATTCAGGCTTCAGCTCGGAGGTCCCCTACCCCAGGACACCATTCTTGACCTGAAAATTCTGGTTACATAAAGCTCTTGTCTACTCCTGAAGGGGGTTTGCTCCCTGTCTGTCTCACAAGGAAATGGCCACTCTGTGACTAAATACTCCCTAATGGATTCCCTGTGCCCAATGGAAGACCTGGCACACTGTGAAAGGAATGAGTTGCCTTGCTGGTGGAACTGAATGTAGAGCACCATTAAAGAGGGACCAGAGTCAGGTGCTGATGGTTCATGTCTGTAACCTTAGCTATTCAGGTGGTTGAGGATTGGGCCAGGATTGCCAGCCTGGGCCAGAAAGTCCATGAAACTCTTATCTCCAATTAACCACCAAAGAAGCCAGAAGTGGAGCTCTGGCTCAAGTGGTTGAGCACCAGCCTTGAGCAGAAAAAATAAAACAAAAAAAGCTCATGGACAGCACCCTGGCTCTGAGTTCAATCCCCAAGATCAGCATACACATAAAAATGATGGTTTGGAAAACACTCTCCCCGTGTTTAGCAACTCATACTAAGGCCAAATATCATTTCCTTGGGCAACGCTTTCCTGATCAATCAGCCCAGAATAGGTTGTTCTGTTACAGCATTTCCACATCTTACATGTTCTCTTCTGAACACTTATTATAATGATTTTTAGTTGTAGAATGTTTGATCTATTTTTTCTCTTTCCTTAACGCTGTCAGCACTGGGGCTTGAACTGGGTATGATGACACTCAAGTGGCACATTTCTTGTGGCACTGATCAAGAGTATTAGTGGACAGACAAGAAGGTGACCAGGCAGCAGAGCATTATGTATGCTACATCAAAGCACACTTACAATTGAAGGGCATAAGTTGGTCTGAAAAAGATTTGTTTCCAGAGAGTGTTGAAATGCAGAGCCCAGTGATCAGTGGGCTTCAAAAGTGAAGAGCAAGGCAGAAATGGCTTTCCTAGCCACAGGGCCAATTCTCCAGGGAGGCTTCAAGTGCAAAAGGCTGGGTGGATAGTGATCATAGATCCACACTAAGTAGCTGTTCAGAGAGAATATCCCTGAAGTGCACATTCAGAGCAATGGACAAGGTGACAGAACAACCCTACATATATTTAACGGGACTGAAGTCATGCAAAGTACATTCTCTGACCTACATAGAATGAAGCTAAAAATCTGTTTACAGAAAGTTAAAGAATCTATTTTTTTTGTTGTTTGTTTGTTTTGATCAGTCGTGAGGCTTGAAGTCTGGGCCTGGCTGCTGCCCCTGAGCTCTTCAGCTCAAGGTGAGCACTCTACCACTTGAGCCACAGCGCCACTGCAGGTTTCCTGAATGGTTTATTGGAGATTAGAGTTTCACAGACTTTCCTGTCCAGGCTGGCTTTGAACCATGATCCTCAGATCTCAGCCTCCTGAGTAGCTTGGATTACAGGCATGAGCCACCAGTGCCCCACTAGAATCCATAATATTTTTATTTTGTTTTTCTTTTTTTTTTCCATTGCTGGGTCTTAAGTTTGGCCTGGGCACGGTCCCTGAGCTTCTTTTTGCTCAAGGATAGTGTTCTACCCCTTGAGCCACACTACCACTTCTGGCTTTATTGGAGATAAGGGTCTCATGGACTTTCTTGCCCGGGCTGGCCTTGAATCAAGATGCTCAGATCTCAGCCTCTGAGTAGTTAGCATTACAGGTGTGAACCACCAGCACCTACCTGGAATCCATACTTAATAGCACACTCCACAGTAGGTCAAAGTCAATAGGGAAACTAGTTAATTTTCTGAAACAAATGAAAAGGAAAAAAAACATGCAGCTAACGCAGAACTGAGAGAAAAACTTGCACACACACATTAAAGAAAACAAATTAGTATGCAACTTCATAGCTTCAGGAATGAACAGCAAACTATGACTTCCAAGCACACTGAGGACATAAGAAATTAAAACTAAATCCCAAGTAAGTACTACAGAAAATAAAACGATGAAGATTAGAACAGATATTAAGGAAACAGTAGAAAATAGCAGAAAAAAATCAATGAAACAACAGAAAAATCTATTTTTTTTCTAGGAACAAAAAGCAATACAGCCTTAGTGAAATTAAGTGAAGAAAGCATGCTTTAGAGAAAGGATGCTCACAGGAAGAAGGCGTTGTGTAGACAGGCCTCACTGGCAGAACTCTTCGGCTATGGAATGTCTGGGTAGGTCAAAACTCAGTGGCAGAGTTGAGAGCAGGTAGAGGGCTCTGGCAAAGGGCCAGAAGTGGGAGACATTCAGAAGCAGAGAACAGTGAGCACAAGGCACTTGGAAGCAGGTTTGGCATCTTCCCCGTGATGGTACTGCGAAGAGAAGATTCACATGTTTGAGAAAGTGGAGGACATTTACAGGCCAATGACCTTCCTGAGCAAAACACAGTCTCCAGAGGACAGCACACTAGACGGTATGGGGAGGGAGCCCTTGTAAGTATACTCCCAGGGGAAAGGGAGCGGATAGAAAGCAGGAAGAGGAACACATAGGCCCAATAGTGGAATCCACTTGCTTAGTGGCAACATGGTCAACAAGTCATTTTTCATGACGTCACCCTGTTTTACTCTGTATCATATACCATCACCGGCTGAGACAGCAACACGTAATTAGGAGCTACTGATATAGTCCTCGTTCTGTGAATTCGTACTCCCTCCTTTCCCAGTCATACCCTCTGTATGGTGATCAAGAGTGGTATGAGGGACACTAGAACAGTGCTTAGGTTCTTGCTCAGTGGTGGACAGAGTTCTCTGAATGCCACGTGTTCTGTCTTTGGACTTCTTGACCCTGGGTTGGAACAAGACCTTGATGGCATTCTGGGTACATTTTCAGATGACACAAAATGTGGAAGCCTGGCTCACTTGATAGGCTGAATGATAACTCAACAGGATTCAGACAGTCTGGGGTATTGATCATAAGGAACAAGATGAAGCAGCTTTTGTGATTGGTACATACGTAGAGGAGCAAGTTCCAGTGTACATTGGGTGGCACCTTTGGAGAGGGCCTTTGAGACATGTGCATTCAGAATTAGTTTCAGGGATGTGGATATGTGATGCTGAAGTTAATTCCTGTGTAACTAATGGAAGCTAATAAAAAATATGAAAACAATTAGGGTCAAAGAAGAAAAGGGACCAATGCTATTTAAATGGGAAAAACTGACAGAATATGAGCCCCTGAGAAGTGTCTTCATCTATTTTAGGGACTGGTATATAGGAGAGGTTTTACAGACCATCATGGGTGACAATTAAAGGTGAAGAGATTGTTAACTGAATTGAAGAATACATTTTGTAAAACTAAGGCTGTCTACGGACACACTGGGAAGGAATTGAGCTCCTGCTCACTCCAAGTATGTAATAGCACTCATAAAGGGATGCTCCCCAAAAGAATGCTGTGTTCCTTAGTAGCATTTGCTGAGTCTAGATATCTCCACTACTTGTGCATAATACTTTATATCAAGTATGTAGCTGCTTGTGTAGAAAAAATGAGTTCAGGTAAATTATACACATAGTAGAACACACCAAGTTATTACTCATAACAAAGGAAAGCTTAACACTGGCTTGTGTAATAGCTTAACATTTATTGTAATTGTGTACATTAATGTAGATTAAGCAAGTATAATTAGAAACACTAAGCAATTCAAAAGAAAGCAAAAACAATTCAACCATTCCTCTTCCTTATGTCTACAGATTTCGGTGTCTTGTAAGAAATGAAAGAAGCTGTTTTGGATCAAAATCAGAATTCATTTTACAACCTGTCTTTTCGTATCTTACATTTTGGTTCTAAATTCCCTTAATGATAGAGTATAACTTTGAAGTGGAGAAATCAGCCTATCTGAGGTCTCTTTACCTTATGTTCTACTTTAAGGGCCTTCACTGATACTCTGGGATAGCACTTCTCACCGAAGAGTGGCTTTTTTCTCTTGTTCCCATTCATTCAGCACCTGAGTGTTAGTGCTCATCATGTGCCAAGACCCATGCCGAGAATCAGACTTCAGGAAGACTAGCTCATGTAGTGTGAGTACAGAGTGTACCATGCCAACTTGTTTTATATCTTTCAGAGTAAATCATATGCACAACTACACAAATAAATGACACGTTCCGATCTACTAATTTGGCAGGAAGAATATGCCCACAAATCATTGTGCATAGGGTTCAGAAAATGTGAAAAGATGGAAAGACATGTTCAAATAAGATCAAGAGAAGAGGCCTTCATTTTTAATTTTTTAAAAAAGACAACTTTTTTTCCCCCAGTCCTGGAGCTTGAATTCTGGGCCTGGGCACTGTCCCTGAGCTTCTTTTGCTCAAGGTTAGCACTCTACCAATTGGACCACAGCTCCACTTCTGGCTTTTTTGGTAGTTTATTGGCAATAAAGAGTCTTACAGACTTTCTTGCCTAGGCTGGCTTTAAACCATGATCCTCCTATCTTAGTCTCCCAATTAGCTAGGATTATGGGTGTGAGCCACTGGTGCTCGCTTTCACTCAAAGAACTTACAAATTACTGTTGGGGCTAAAGGCAGCAGAGTACAGTCAAGTTCATGCAGTCAGCACACTGTGCAGATGGGCCTGCCTGTGTGCTGCCAGCCAACAGATTCCTGTGTTCTCTGAACTCAGGGCCTCAGTAGTTGTGGCTACCTTGAGACAGAAGTTGGACTGGAAATCAGGTCACCGAAGGCTCTGTGGTCAGGGAAGCAGGCCTATTGGATTTTTCTCTGGTTAGACAAGCACCTCTTTGGGAAGATCTGGGAACTAAATCTGATCCCACTTGAAAGCTTTGGTTTGGAGGAATTTTCATAGAAAAGGGAGGAGAGGGAGAAAGGGCAATCTGACTCTTGGAGCATTTTAGGGAGTCCCTTTGATGCTTAGAGGAGAAGTTGGTCTCACAATGTTCCCCTCTGTAAGAGTATACTCCATGAGAAACTCATAGGGTGGTGTTGCATGGTGGGAATTAGGTGCCCTCCAAACAGCGCTTGGCATATACTGAACACCAAATCAATTGGCTCCTGGAGAAAGCATGGGCTGTGGGGAGAGGCTGCAGTGTTTCTGCACAGGCTTCTGCAGAAGGTCAGGCCAGCTCCTTGAGCTTTACTACCTTGTGTAACGTGAGGACAAAAATGCCCACCCCCCTCCTCAGGATGGTCACAGAGATTAATGCCTTCACTTTTTGATAACAGCTGGTATGTGGAGAGGCCTTAGGAAATGTGATCTGCTTTTTCTCTCGTCTTAACCTTGCTGGGGTCTATGTACCCTAAAAGCTAGTTGAGAGGACTTCTGTGTCAATCTCAGCGAGTAGGAATTGAAGGCAAAGATATTAATCAGCTATCAACATCCCTAAAGTCATACTCTATTAAATTTAGGTCTAACTGGGTAAACTTCTCAAAACATACCCACAAACCTTCACAGAAAAACAAATATGGTGAAAGGAAGATAGGAGGAAGTAATTAAAATCTGCTACATAACTCCATGTAAAACAACTAATTTAAAATGTGGATGGAAAAATTTTTAAATGCATATGGCAAATAGACAAGCCATTAGCCTATTTAATGCCTAGCATTCAATGCCTGCAATTTACCCACCAGGGATCGTCAGTACTTTTCAATGTGGTCCCTCAGAAGCCTCAAGAGAATCAGCACATTGAGCCCCACACTTCTGCCCAGGCCTAACATCCAGATTGGCTGCATTTGTTAAAAAGCCAGTATGTCTTAGAGAAGCCAAAATGCAGTTCCTATTTGATCCTTTGATCAAGGAGTTCAAGCCTGAAATGAACTCATAGCTGTAAAGAGATTTCTTAAGCTATAAAAACTACACACAGAAGTAATTGGTGTAGCATCATTAAGATTCAGTATTGGATGTTAGTAAGTTCAATCTAAGATGGGTAGAAGTATGAAGAGATCAGTGAGAGAGAGAAAGAGAGGAGCCAGTAACTTTAGGCAATGGGATAGCCAAACTTGTCTGGGATTCATCAGCTTCTGCTCAGCCGGTGGGGAGCTAAAAGGAAACAGAAGTATGATATTGGAAATAAACATCTAACCCAACATTCAGCCACAGACCCTGGGGGCAGGTAATCTGTCATCCCCAGTGCTCAAGAGCTAGAGTCCAACTCAAAAGCATCTTCTGGAGAGAAGGCAACCAGCATATAGCTGGGGCAAAGAGCTTGCTTGCTACCCATTCCAGTTGCCTTCAAGGGAAATTTCCTGCTCTGTATTCAGATACTTGGGGAAATCCCACTGACTGTTAGCTTAGAGGCTAGTCTACTCAATACCCAGGCTCTGATGTTTGGATTTAAAGCTGGGCAGAAAGTGTTCAAAAGGCTCTGAAAGAATAGAGTAGAAAGGCCACAACTGGAGTCTGAAGACCTGGGGTAAGGTCTTGATTCTACTACAAACCAGCTAGGTGTTTTAGGTGTGCCCCCAGACTCTTTTTCCTTGTCACAAAATGGGACTAACAGAGGTCCAGTGGCATCCCAGAGATACAGAGCTCAGATGAGCTTCTGGGTGGGAGGTACTGTGGACAGGAAGAGACTATGACTAGGCCAACTTGGAAGTATCCCCATGGAGTAGTACCCAGGCTACTGAAGACCTCAAGTGTCAAATGGCACAAGACAAGTACTCAGGGCCCTCTGAACCAAAAGGCTGAGAGGGATAGCAGGGTCCTGGGGAAAGACATAGGCAGAGACCTAGACAAATTTCTTCCCTCTGGTAGATTCTTGACTGCTTATCTTATGGGCTGTAGGCACCCACCTAGAAGAGCTTTCCATAGCATTTCCCACAGTGGATGGTGTCTCGGTGAATGAAGATCTGATCCAGGAGGTCACCCATTGGTTTATTGCAGATGCCACACTGCAAGAGAAAGCCAGGTGGCTGTCAGTACTCAAAGCTGGAAGGGGGCAGGCAGATGCTGTGAGCCCATAGCACAGCCTGAACTTCCAAGAAGACAATAAAACAAGGCAAGAAAAACAACCTAGTGTGTTGGCTCATGCCTAGTTACTCCAGAGGCGGGGATCTGAAGCATTATGGTTCAGGTCTAGCCTAGGCAGAAAGTTAATGAGACCACATCGTAATCAGGTGGTACACGTCTGTGATCCCAGCTGTGTGGTTGGCTCAGGTATGAGGAGCATCGTCTTAGGCTGGACCTGAGCAAACACATAAGACCCTACTGACAAAAATAACTAAAGAAAAAAAGGTCTGGAATCATGGCTCAAGGGGTAGAGTGCCTGCCTATCAAACAAAAGGCCCTGAGCACAAACCCAAGTACAGACACCAGGGGAAGGAGAGAAGCAAAACTCAACTTCAAACATAAGACAAAAAACTCATGCTTGTGTGTGGGGGGGATTCCTTTAATTGTTCTTGTATGTTTAGTTGGTTTTGCTGGGGCTTTGTTGCAGGCCCTTAAATGTTAGGCGAGCACTGTACACAGTGCAGCTTCCAGCTACCTCCAGAATCTTCTTTTTTTCTTTTTGTTTTTGTTGGTCATGGGGCTTGAACTCTTGGCCTGGCTGCTGTCCCTGAACTCTTCAACTCAAGGCTAGTGCTCTACCACTTGAGCACAGCGCCACTTCTGGTTTTCTGAGTGGTTGGAGATTAGAGTCTCATGGACTTTCCTGCCTGGGCTGGCTTTGAACTGTGATTTTCAGATCTCGGCCTCCTGAGTAGCTAGGATTACAGGCGTGAGCCACCGGAGACTGGCTCAGTTCCTCCTTTCTTCTCATTCTCCCCCTCATATTTGCCACACTAGCAATGCCAGCTAGCACCCTCCAGGCTTCCATCTTAGGACCTTTATATTTAGTGCCCCTTTGTTGAGAAGAAGACCACTTTTGTCTCTCCTATTGGTACTAGCCATGTGCAGCTACCAATTCCCCTTCACTTCCTCAGTCCTGCAGCACATGTAAGACAGTTCACACTTGCTCACAGACAGCAAACTGCCTTCAAATCCTCTAGAACCCATGCCACTCTTATGCTCAGTGGGATGTCACCAGCACCATTCTTCCATCTTACCTTAAAACAATATTCATGGCAGCAGATGCCAAGATGTTCTAAGGTAATCTTTGGACAGTCTCGGATCTCCCGGCTGCAGTAAGTGCAGATACCTCCAGTTGTTCTGTAAGAAGAAAGACAAGAAGCCAGTGATAAAGCTGTCTTTTAGGTTTCTGACATGATTCAACAAGACCTACTGTCTTGATGTAGCCAGCCCTACAGCCTCTCAGCATATCCAGCCTGCTCCTTATTTCTGTGGTGCACAATTAGGAGCGTAGCCCTGAGTCCTAGGTCTAACCCATTCTCCACTAGTCTTGTGTGACAGCCCTTCTCCATGTTATGCCTGGGATTGCGGAACCCTGCTCTTCTGCTTCTGTATTCTTAGGCTGATCCCGCAGTTAGTCTGCTTGGACAACCTGCTTTAATCATGTGAATGTTGAAGATACTGCCTTTTGGGGTGATTCATAACCGCGTTCCAGGAGCTCTGGTTTGTTTCTTTTTGGTTTTATGTGCTGGTACTGAGGCCTGATCTCAGGGCCTCACAATCTCCCTTGGCTATTTTTGCTCATGGCTTATGCTCTATCAATTGAGCCATACCTCCAGTTCTAGCCTTTTGCTGGCTAACTGGAAATTAGAATCTCACTGATTTGTCTACCTGGGCTGGCTTGGAACTGTGATCCTCAGTTCTCAGCCTCCTGAGTACCTTGGACTATAGGTGGGAGCCACCAGTACCTGGCACTGGTTGAGAGAGTTGGTTTGTTGGTGGTTAATTGGAGATGATAGTGTCACAGACTTTCTTGCCCCGACTGGCTTCAAACCAGGATCCTCAGATGTCAGTCTCCTGAGTAGGTGTGAGGCACTGGTGCCTGGTAGATCCACCTTTTTGTTTGTAACAGTCACCTGTGCTTTTCCTCTTCACATAAGATGTACCAAAAGCTCCCGTTTGCTCTGCTCCTCCAGGCTAAAATCATGGGTGCTCTTTTCTAGAGATGTATACCTCCTTCTCACAGGACCCAGGGAAGTGCTAGCAGCGTGGCTTCCTCAGGTCCTGCCAGAGCCCAGCATTATCATGGTATGCTGCATTCAGCCATCCACCTTCCTATTGGCCAGAGCTCTTTGTAGGTATCAGTGTTGCAAGAGAGCCCTGCCTTAGCAAGAGGAATCCACTGCATTAGCCCTTCTATCTCACTCAGTCTTCCTTCGCACGTGCACATGTCTGTGCACCTGACACTGACGCCTGAGGTTGTCCTTGGAGAATCTCCTGCTTTCCTCTAAACTCAGCAATTGACCAGAAATGTTTGATTCTGGATTAACATTTGTACCACAAGGAGGGGGAGCTCTAGGCTATCTGATCTGCCTTATTCCATTTAACCCTATACAATTGATTCATTCCTATGTTTTTAATCACTTGCTCTCCTCTGGTTGGAGTGTGTGCCCAAGGGTTCATGTGCTGAAAGCTTGGTCTTCAGTATGGTATTGGGACATGCAGTGGGATCTTTAAGAGTTAGGCCTCAGGGATATAATTAGGTCATTGAAAGAGAGCAATGTAGATCTTTCATAGTTAGGTCAGTTCCCCCAAAAAAGGATCCTGTGATGCCACGAGGCCTCTCACCCTAGCCAAACATGTTAGTGTCATGTTCTTGAGCTTCCACTGCTGTCAGCTAAAGAAGCCTCTCTTCTTTAGAAACTTCTCTGCCTCAGGCATTTGTGATAGCAACAGGTAACAGACTAGTATATTGCCATTTGTGCTAAGAATTCACCTGGTGATGTGGTTTACTAAGTGATATGTGGTTGCCCAGGATTTAGGTGTTTGGCTCTTTCTTCAGCCATCCTGGAAAGGATTTCTATGGCCTTGTTCATTCATCTGCTCCTCTGACTATTCTGTTAGGGAGAGGAGAGACTTAAAAGATTCTTTTCTTTTCTTTTTCCGGTGGTAGGACTTGAACTCTGGGCCTGGGCGCTGTCCCTAAGCTCTTCAGCTCAAGGCTAGCACTCTACTGCTTGAGCTACAGCACCACTTCCAGTTTTATGGTGGTTAATTGGAGATAAGAGTCTCAAGGACTTTCCTGCCTGGGCTGGCTTTAAACTGCAATCCTCAGATCTCAGCCCCCTGAGTATTTAGGATTACAGGCGTGAGCCACCAGCATCTGGTAGGTTCTTTTCTTTTCAACTCTTCCTTCTTTCCATTTTTTCCAAGTCTAGCCATGGTTTTGGAACATCCTCACAGCACTTTAGAGCTAGCAGTAAATGAGAAGGCATTAGGACTAGTTAGGCAGTAGGATTTAGCTATGGCTCTGCCACCAACTCCCTGCATAACTTACTCTTCTTTTCTTCACTGTAACCAGAATGGATACAATTTCAAATGTTCTTTTCCCTCTTATTCCAAGAATTTAAAAGTAGGAATTCTTTGTTATCAAAATCATCCTAAGATTGTGCTATCATCTGGCAGTGCCTTTCATGACTGGTGAGTGAGGAGTCACAGGCCCTTTATTCAATTCAATGACTCTATACCCTTGTGCATTCTTCGTTTTGTAGTTTTGACTTCTGATTAAATGTGCAATAGTGGCTCATTAGTTTCTGATCTGAACTGCCTCTCCTGAGGAAGTGACCCCTGGGTTTTCAGACACTACCACTTCCCTTCTTGGTTGCCTGATGTGTCTATTTTTTGCTTTGAACTGGGTTCACAGGCTTGAGTTGCCATAAGAGTGATATCCTGAGGAAAGTGGCACCACCCTACATAGTGTATTACACTGTGTGACAGATGTTCTAATAGATCAGAAATCACGAAGAAGCTGACTAAAGCAAACAGATACAGTGCAGAGATATTCTTCACTGTCTTTTGTATGTGGAACTGCAAGCTCCTTGGTCAGAAAGTAGACGTACCTCTCAGAGTATGGAGTGCTGTTGTATGGGAGCTTCTTCTCCATGTCAAGCGAGTCCTCGGCACTGCTGACACTGGAAACATGATGGAGAGCAAAAGATGGGAGTCAGATCATAAACACCATCATGAGCAGGGGACACTTCTCTCATGAATTCATGGCCTCAAGCTGAGACATAACTACACTGACAGGCATCACTCATAATCCTAAATGGCACTTGGTACCATAAGAGGCATAATGATACCAAGGAGGTTTAATTATCTGGATGAAGAACCCTTTCATGGGGATAAACAAGATCCCTTGGGAAGGGAGATGACATGGCTTCTTGGATACAAGAAGACCTTCAGTTCTACTGACCAATAGAAAAAGACTAGAGCTTTTCCATTCATGTATGTGTCTGGATTACACTGTGAGTTACCTGGAGCCCACTAACAGCAGAAAGCAGACACTATTTCTGGGAAAGGCAAGAGAAGTGTACAGCATGCCATCTCTGCTTCCTTTATATGGTAGGATTAGGCATGAGGTGGAACTTTTCATTTCCATGTTTTCATTTTCTTTTCTTTTCTTTTTTGTCAGTTGTGGGGCTTGAACTCTGGGCCTGGGTGGTGTCTCTGAGCTCTTCAGCTCAAAGGCAAGCGCTCTACCACTTGAGTCACAGTGCCACTTCCGGTTTTCTGGTGATTAATCAGGCTGGCTTTGAATCATAATCCTCAGATCTCAGTCTCCTGAGTAGCTAGTATTACAGGCGTGAGCCACCAACACCCACCTTTCATTTTCAATAGTACTGTTTGTTTTTATTTAATAAAAAAAACTAATGGCTTGCAAATATTTTCCGGGAAAACAGCTGGTTAGCTACATACCTCAAAACCCCCTAATGGAGCTGCCATTTCCTTTGGTGCCCATGAGGTATTGAGGAATTGCTAGTCAGAGACCAGTCAACCTGCCTATAGTGCAACCCTGAATAAAAGATGAGTTGACTTTTCAGCCTTGGACCTGATTTCTTGTCAGCATGAAGTTTCTCTAAGCTTCCTGAAAGGGAAAGCAAAAAGGGAAAGCAGGAGACTACTACACAGTACTCACTGCCTGCTAAGGAAAAAGTCCGAGAGTTTTCACTAGATATAACATTGTAATTAAATGTTTAATTCAATTTTAAAATAAATTTAATTGTCAAGGATTGAAGAATGAGCCAGGTACTGGTGGTTCACATTTGTAATCCTAGCTACTCAGGAGGCTGAGATCTGAGGGTCATGGTTTGAAGGCAGCCCAGAAAAATCCATGAGACTCATCTCCAATTAACCAGCAAAAATGGACTTGTGGCTTGTTCAGTAGATCATTAGCCTTGAGTGAAAAAGCCAAGCAAGAGTGCATGGCCCGTCAGTTCAAGCCTTAGTACCAACCCTCAAAAAAGAGTCCATTAATGAAATTTAACAGACTGATAGTGAAAAAGAAGAAAATGGGACATGATTCAGTGAAGGAAGGGCAGAGACAGCACCTACGGCTATGCTGCAAGCTTCATACGCGTCACTTCTCGTCTTAGACCCTCCTTGAAGAAGGCTACAGAGACAGAACACAGAGGAGTGTGTGGTCCAGGGCTGGAGGCAGTAGGGGGTCTGTTAAGGGTTCAACGGGTTCTTTGTTGGGAGAAGGTAACAATCCTATTCTGGAATGGGATAGTGACAGTTGCATACTTCTGTGAATATACCCAAACCCACTGGATTATATACTTCAAGGACACATTCCAACTCAGAAAGCATCTTTATCTAAAATAAACCAAGCAGTGAGAGGTCATCTGAGACTTGGAACTTCACGCTGCTGCTCATGCTGATCAATCACTCCAGCCATAGTGAAAGCCAGTGTAGAAGACTTCCAGAAGCCCAGGATGTTCATCTCTGGTTACTAAAATCTTCACCCCTAGCTAGGCAATGGTGACTCACGCCTATAATCCTAGCTACCCAGGAAGCTGAGACCTGAGGATCATGATTTGAAACCAGCTTATGCAGGAAAGTCTGTAACAGTCTCATTTGCAATTCACTACCAAAAATCCACAAGTGGAGCTATGGCTCAAGTGGTAGAGTGCTACCCTAGAACAAAAGAAGCTCAAAGACAGCATCGAAGCCCTGAGTTTAAGCCCTAGGACCAACAAGCACATACAAAAACATCCTCAGCCCTGCAGTGATATCACATTCTGTGAGGCCCCGGGTACCCTGCCTCCATGTGGGCAGGTGGGAAAACACTGAGGTGACATGGAGATGGCCTTCTATGTGCCCTCAGAAAGCAAGGAGACACTGAAAAGATGACTAGTGAAAAGTACATACACATCAAGTACTACTCATGTGCTCTCAACTGACGCAGTCTGGTGAGGAAGAACATGGGGCCAAAGACAAGAGTCCTGTGATCTGGAACAGGATGGATTCAATGAGATAACCCTAAGGGCCCCACCATCTCTGCAACAAAAGAAAGTGGCAAAGTGCTGGGTGCCACTGGCTCACACCTGTCATCCTAGCTACTAAGGAGGGTGAGATCTGAGGGTCATGGTTCAAAGCCAACCTGGGCAGGAAAGTCCGTGAGACTCTTATCTCCAATAAACCACTCAGAAAACCAGAAGTGGCACTGTGACTTAAGTGGTAGAGTGCTAGCCTTGAGCGGAAGAGCTGAGGGACAGCACCCAAGCCCAGAGTTCAAGCCCCATGACTGACAAAAGAAAGAAAGAAAGTGACAAAGACAAACAGAAAAGAGAGGCACTGGGTACGGGATATAGAATGATCTAACTGTTAGGCGAAAAGTCAAAGGCACCAATTATGCAGCACATCTAAAAAATACAGAAAGTCATGTCACTGGCAAATCATATGACATGTCCTTTCAACAATAAGATTACCCAGAAGCTACTCAGAGCTGAGCCCTGGAAAAGGGAATCAGATACAGGAATGAGGGCAACACAAGGCCTGGCAGAAGGCCATGACAAGGAAGGATCTGGAACATGCTCTTACCTGCCATACCGTGGAGATGCTGGCTTCCCAGAAGACACCTCACTAGCGTTCATGTACTCCTTCACAAACACAATGCCTTTGCTGAAGAAGCACACACACAAAAAAAAAAACAGAAGGAAATATACTAGAACATTCCAAAGGACTGGATGTAGCCTGGAGAGATCAGTACCCCTAACCATGTTTGAACCAGAAGTGTAGAAGGTGACAGGAAGGTGCAGGTTACAGATGCTGGTGGCTTGTATATACCAGCCTCCACAAGCAGCAACAGACAAAGTTACTGAGACCATTGTGGATGGGCAAAAAGCTCCGCCTGGGGCTGGGATGTAGGTCAGTGGCAAAGCGCTTGCCTAGCAAGCGCAACGTCCTGGGTTCGATCCCCAGTACCAAAAAAGAAAAGACAAAAAAAATACAGTTAAAAAAAAATCCACACAAAAAGCTCCGCCTGTAGGTTGTGTTTGGACCGAGAGAGGATCCTGTAGCCTTCCTCCATGCTGACCTCAATGCCAGCACCCTCTTGCTAGACTCCTGCACTTCCTGCCAGTGCCTTTCTACTGCTCCTCTGTAGCTGTGTCTTCTTCTTCTACCCACAACCAGAATATTGTTCAAGTCTCAATTGTTTTCCATTCCAGCCCTTTCTATCTGGTACCTTCCCTCAAGGCCCTCAGCTCTTGTACCATTTCCATGTCAAATTTAAGCCCTCTCTCCTTCTTGAAGGTCCCCAGGCCCAGAAGTCCCCTTATCCCACACAGGCCTCTGGGAGCACTGGGAACAAGGTTCTGCATGATGCTGGGCTCAGTAGGGCTCACACTTAGCCCTCATTTTCACATTACATGCTGCAGCCTACTGCCAGATGTTAGCATAGGGCCCTCTAGTCACCCCCTGAGCACACACGACTTCTCTCAGCAGACTCCCTGCAATGCCCTCCCTTCCTGCATGCTAAGAGGTGGCCAGAGGTGCAGGTGAGGCCGTGGGTGGATGAATGAGACACACACAGGCATGTTTCATGGGCATGCTAGCAAGGTCGCATGGGTGGCGGAGACCTGGTGCTGGTTGCATCCATTGATGCCATGCACACACCATCTCAGCTTTATACAGGGATAGGGAAAGGGGATAGAGAGCCAAATGCAGGCCTGCAAACAGGTCAAAGGTGCTAGTAAATATACTAGGGGGACTAAAACAGAACTGTGTCAACCCATTGTGGGAAGCATTACAAGGGAGGAATAGGAAATGAAAGCTGAGTCTTTTGCTTCCTAGGAGAACACAGAAAGCTGCCACCATGCACCCAGAAAACCCCTTCTGCGATGGCAGGTCTCCCTTCTTACGTGGTTGGGCTGGATTCCAATTCACTTGAGGAGCCCGGAATATAAATGTGAGGTTGCTCGGAAGTGGCCGTGACAGTCACCGTGACCATGCAGCTTGATGGACTTTTCACCCTGAAAGAAATGGAGGACAGGCTTGGCTTGGGACACAGGCCGGGCATTTCCTTCACGCCGAGTTTTCTAGCCTGATGTCAAGACTGTTAGTTCAATGGATTTTAAAGAATAACAGTATTTCTTATAACTTTTTCTTTGAGGGGGGGTCCGGTCATGGGGCCTGAACTCTGGGCCTGGGCGCTGTCCCTCAGCTCTTCAGCTCAAGGCTAGCGCTCTACCACTTGAACCACAGCACCACTTTCGGCTTTTTTCTTTTTGCTTGGTGCTGAGGAATCGAACCTAGGGCCTCATCCATGCAAGGCAAGTGCTATACCACTGAGCCACCTTCCCAGCAAAAAAACAGTATTTCTTAAACCATGCCTACAACTCACTAATCATTTGCTACTAGATAGATATTGATATATGCATTTCCTTCCTTCCCATTTTTATTACCATAAAATAATTGTGCAAAGGAGTTTTACTGTCATCTTTACATACATGAATACAGTGTCCTTTGAGCTAAATTCACTCCCTTCTATTCCTCTTTGTTAACCCTCTCCCTCCTCAGCTTTTAGTGAACTTCACTGTACTATTTTCATGTATGCAATAATACACTAGATCATAGCCCATAACTTTCTCTTTTCTCCATCCTTTCTCCCACAGTCCTTCCCTTTACAATCATGTCATGTGCTCAGAGGTCAACAAATGAACGTGTTGCTTTATGGAACAGAAAAGCAGCTGGACTGCGTGGAGACATAGCCCAACTCACACCTTGACTCGGCACTGCGAGACCCCAATCTTCCAACCTGACTGAAGCTCAGGTCCCGGACCTCTGTGAATAACTTGTGGGGATGCTAACGATATGACAGTGAGGACAGAGAAAGGAAGACACAGAGCAACTCGCCTCCTAGTCAGGCAGACAGTCCCTCTCCCAGACCTGCAGAGAAGTCTGCAGAATACAAGGCCAAGGCAGAAAGCCAAATGAATGTAGATGTGGATGAGGACAAAAGTCAGATGCACATCCTCCAGGAAGGCTCCTGCCAGACTCCATGCCACAGAGGGTTCCGGTCCTGGGATGCAAACTCCAAGGCTGCTCCCAGGCCTTTCTCTGCCCAAATTCTAGTTGCCCCACACTCTACCTTCTTGTGCCAAAGTCTGCACGATGCCTGATGTCATTCTAGACCTCCTGTCAGGCACCACTGATCACCTTTTCCTTTGTGCTTCAGCCATGGGCCAGTGCTGGGCACACCCAGCCCTGTGCTGACATGGGCTTCTCTGCCACTCTTTCCTTACTGTGGATATGGCTCTTGCACCTGGCCCAGCTCTGGAGCATCACTTTCTTGCCAGGGAATCCAGTGCCTGACAGTCCAAATGCTTTCAGAATGAGCAGTCATGACCTGGTACCTGCCTAGCTCTTCTTCATCCCAGTCTCAAGCTGAGTCGTATGCAACCAAACCCCCAGCCACACTGATTGGCTTGCAGTTCCCCAAGAGAGCTGGCTTTAGAGAGAACACCTAGGGACCTGCCTGTCTACCGCACGTTGCGTATCCTGTGTCTACTACTCCTGTAGCGCCCCATGAAGCAGGGATACAGAGAAGAGAGTGGATGGAAGGGGAGACCCCACAGGAACTTGGACACACAGGTATATGTGGGGAGGGGAGAAATAAAATGCAAAAGCCAAGAATAAGAAGAGAATTTTCTTCAAGAAGAAGAGGAAGGCCAGGTGCCGGTGGCTCACGCCTGTAATCCTAGTTACTCAAGGGGCTAAGATCTGAGGATCACGGTTCAAAGCCAGCCCGGGCAGGAAAGTCCGTGAGACTCTTATCTCCATTAAACCACCAGAAAACTGGAAGTGGCGCTGTGGCTCAAGTGGTAGAGCGCTCGCCTTGAGCTGAAGAGGTGAGGGACAGCGCCCAGGCCCAGAGTTCAAGCCTCAGGACCCACAAAAAAAAAAAAAAAGAAGATGAACTTTGTCTAGCTGAACTTTGTCTGGCTGAGTAGTTTGAACATGTGGCAAGCATCCTGTGATCCGTGTCCAGAAGAATGAGCAGACAGCTGAACTGAAGGGATACGGTTCAAAAAGCAATCCCAGGGCAACTGCTCAGCACTGTAACCAGAGCTGCAGGAGCTCTCCCCCCGCCACACACACACACACACACACACACACACACACACACACACTGCTGTCCATCCCTTGGAGGAATTATCCCACTTTCCTCTCAACAGTGTCCTCTCCCTAGCCTAGGACCTAGCTCCTGTCCTGTTCCCCTCACTGTCTCCCCTTCAGCCACATGGCTCATGTCTAATTTGCCCAAGTTGCTTTTTCCCAGGTTATTTACAGGCAAGCCCTTACAGCTGAAGTGCTTCATCAGTACAAGAGCTTTCCCTGACCATCCTGAGCCCCTTCCTGTCAGAGCACGATTTTTCCTTTCTTGGCTTACTGGGGGTAAAACGGCAGGACAGGACGCATATCACTGTGACTAATAACGCAGGTGCTGGGCCGACTGTCTGGATTGTAATCTCTTTTAGGCCATTTCTTGGAACTGAGAGGCACAGAACCACCAGAGAGGTGAGAGCGAGGGCATGGATCAACATCAGGTGAGAGGGCAGGAGAACAGTTTCGAAGCACAAGGACTGAGGGAATCCTGAGGAGTGAAGTCCTCCCTTGGGTCAAAAGCCTCTACTCTACAACCTGCTGGGGCAGGAGCCAAAGGTGCCTTCCCACGAACCAAAGCTGGATGTGGGGGCCAGAAAGCTCCACCACAGAGACGGAGGTGAAGGTCACCTTGCAGGATTGGGGAGAATGTTATCAAGTTAAGATATTTTTCTCCAGCCCTCTATGTCTTCTAATATGTGACGATCCATCCAGAGACCACACTGTATGTCCAAGTTTCCTTAGATACCCTCTCCACACCCAGGAGCCTTAACCAACTGATATAAACTGCCAAAGAGCCTAGAACTGCAGCTTTCTACTGCATCTGAATTCCCCAGGTTCTACCTCATAGATGTTTTTTGTTTGTTTTTGTTGTTTGTTTTCAGACTAGTACTTGGGGCTTAAACTCAGGACTTTGGCTTTTTTTTTTTTTTTTTTTTTGCTCAGGACTAGTGCTTTACCACGTGAGCTGTGCCTCCAGTTCTGGTTTTTTGCTGGTTACTTGGAGATAGAATCTTGCTGAACTGCCTCCCCAGCCTGGCCTCAAATCTTGATCCTCAGATCTCAGTTTTTCCCCTGGGACCTCCCAACTCCATGAATGTCGGAAGTCCCCTGACCCACATTGACAGCCTCCAATTGGCTGTTAGCCTTGGCCTAAGAGATGTCACACTATGGCTCCACGTGAAAGCTGTGCAGGAGTATTGTGAGGAGTATATCCTGACTTGTTTGCTTTTGGTCTGTCTCTGCCTCCATTCAGAGAGTAACAGGCTCTGTGTGTGTGTGTGTGTGTGTGTGTGTGGCCCCTGACAGAACCCCTCAGCTCCAGCTGGCAGATGCCCAGGGCAGCTAGAACCTCACCTGCTGCTGCAGCTCTGCACTTCAACGCACTGCTCAGGACTGCTGAGGCTGCTCTGGGGCTCCAAGGCACTGGGATCTTCTGGTTGCTCAGCGGGTGCGGCTGTGTCTTCCCTGACAGCTCCTGGGGCTCCAGATCTCTCTGGCGAGGCCTCACTGATCTTGGGGCCCACACTCTTCACCTCATAACCGGTGGAGATCCTGAGAGAGAGAGAGAGCGCACGATTGGAGGGAGGGTGGAAGTAGCCCTTGTGAGCTCCGGGCACACTAGCTGTCACAGGCACAGAGGGGCAGCGGCAGAAAGGAGCCAGGCATGCCCTGCACCATAGGAAGCCTGGGAATTGCTTCCTCCAGGGAACTCATCTCTGTTACTGTCTTGTTATTGGAAAAGGCAAAGTACCCTTCATGAGCTCAGTGAGGTGTTAAAATTTTGAGGTTTTGACTGGAAACACACGATGCTGCCATCTTCCTTTACTCCAGTCCTTCTGAGTCTCCAACCTACCACACACTCTTAAAAACACTCAATGCATTCATCAAGATGCATCGTTCTCATAACCTGACTTAGGGGATTGCAACCTCTTTATGCAACTACTTAATGATCATTAAAAAAAAAAGATTCATAGTAGTTACAAGCTGTTCTGTTGAATTGCAGGGAGGGGCATAACGACCTAATCCATCCAGCCTTCCCCTCAGGCTCCCAGGTTAAGAAGCTTTGTGAGCATAGTCTGGGCTGGGAATCTGAGACGGGGTTTTAGCCTAGGCTGCTGCGGAGGCTTCGATAAAGGAGAGAGCAGGTACAACTCTTTAGTAGGCACTGGATAGTCAAAAGGGCTGCGATATCCACTGAGAGGGGGATGGGGTGAAAACTGTTGCTAGGGCGGGGCCCAGAGGAGCGGCTGGAGCCATTTGTGATCCTCAAACGCCATCTACTGGCCATCTCGGGTACACCCTGAAGAGAAACCCCGCAGCTGAGGACGATTATGATCTGGCAGCCATTTCACCTTCAGAACTATTGCATTTCCACAAAAGCACTCCAGCCCCAGATCTCCGATGTGTGAAATGGCTGCGTGCGCAAGCGCACACACGCTTGTCTAAGTGCCCATGATCTTTGTGCACGCATGCGCAGGCATACATGTTTTGCCTCCAGTTTGCATTCAGAGATGGCACACCCCATTCGCTCCTCACCCCCATTCCATCCCAGCTTATTTATTGTGAACTAGTATAGCTCAAGGAAAGTAAATGGTGGTGGGAAACTAGAGCCAGGAATTGAGAGATAAACATTATGTTAATGAATGGCTTTATTAAAAACAGTTTTTTTTAAAGCTTTGTACTCCCTCACAGTTTTTTTTTTTTAAGGCTTTCTGACCTTTCCTGCTTACACTTACTCAACTAATTAGTAGTACACTCTGGGAAAACAGCAAAGATATTGGAAAAAAAAACTTTGGGGAGAAAAAAATGGTTAAACAACTCCATTGATCACAAACAATATACAAAGAAGAAAAACATTTATGTCAAGGGTAGACATTTGTCTTAAAAGAAGCACCTGATGAAACCCATACTTTGTTTAAAAGGATGATCAAGAAAAACAAACATTGATGTCACAATTGCCTAGATTTAGGAAACTGATGGCACCTGTTATCAATGGGTGCAATTGATTATATCAAAGCAGACACTTGGGTGCAGGTGGATCACACTTGTAATCCCAATTGTTTGCCAGCTGGGGCAGAAAACTCTATGAAACTCTTATTTTCAATTAGCCTGCAAAAATCTGGAAGTGAAGCTGTGGCTCAAGTGGTAAAGCACCAGCCTTGAGTGACAAAGCTAAAGGACGGCCACTGAAGATCTAAGCTCAAGCCCCAGAACACCAAAACAACACCGTTAACAACAACAACAACAATAACAACAACAACAAAACTAGGATAACTGCAAGAATGACAGAAAGTACGAGAACAAAGCTGAAGTTGAAACTGGAATAAATTTAAGCTTAACCCCTGCCCATATTTCCACCATAAATATCCATGATGCTAGAGCACCCATTTAGTTACTTAGTGGATGTACTTACATCCATATCTGGGTTGTATACTATTATTGGTTTGGCTTTAGAAATAAACTATCTTGGTCTCTACTTTGATGGGTCCTAAAATTCTTCTTTGCAACATTTCAAATGTAGTCCCCAAGAGCCAAGGTAGAGGCCACTTTCCTTTTAGAGACTGACAATAGTCACAGCTATTATCATGAAGCAGTAACATTTTCATCCTGTTTTTTGCAGATGAAAATCTAAGGGAGGGCCCATCCTCTTGCAGCTAATAAATGTCCGGATGGCCTTTGTCCTGTGTCATTCAGTAAACTGTTCCCCCCCATCTTGTTTCAGCAGGTCACATCTGGCGTCCTTGCCTAGGGAGGACGGAGGGGTAGAAGCTGGGATGTGTTGAGCACTTAAACGTCCTATTCAAAACCAGTGTTTCCCTCAACTTCAGTCCCACATCCCTCCCCTCCTTAACCCATGACGTTGACATCCTTCTGTACATCACTTGGCCAACATCAGTTCCCGTACTTGTCACCATAAACTAGCCATAGCAAACCACACATTAGCACAGGAGAATCTCCCTGTCTCCCGGATCCCTTTCACCACCCAGAAAACTGCATCCTCGAGGTGTCCTGTCCCTTCAGCTAGCTTGGGTGTTCCTTTGATTTTTCCCATGGGGTCTCTTCTCTTCATACTTTCAAGTCAGCCCTGACCCCTGTCATATAGTGTGGCCTTGTCTGTGTCCCCAGTGCTTAGAGCACTTGGCTGGACACACAAGAGTCACTAGGTGCCATTTTGTTTAATTATGGCAGGGGCAGCTTATAAATTCCTGAGGGGGAAAAAATCAAAATCCCTATGTTTTTCAAGGTCCCCAGTTTTTGGCTGACACCTTTCTCGGTCTACGTCTCATCTGTCTACAAAACAGAGGCTTCTTTCCTTCCCACAGCTCTGAGACTATGCTATGACGTCAGCAACCGTCCTCCCTCTCCTTTGCTGTCTTCTATTTCAGCAGCAAACTCAGCTTGTCTACTATGTTGCTTTCATATCTAGCCATCCCTCCCTGCCACCCGGGAGCTATGGATACCCGCCTGTCTCCCACAGCTGCAATTGCACTGCGCCTTGGTTCACACTCCTAACATCACTCTCTCCTCCTCCCTAACCCTCTTCCCCAAGGCAGCGGCCATGGCACTGACATCACCCCTATCTAATTCTTCCATTTATCCCAAGTCTTCCTTCTCACACCCTCTCTATGGATCCTCTTCCTTACCTAGGCCTGTCAACATCATTGATTTTTACCTCTTTTTTTTCTTTTTGCCAATCCTCAGGTTTGAACCCAGGGCCTGGGTAATGTCCCTAAGCTTCTTTTTGATCAAGGCTAGTGCTCTACCACTTGAGCTCAAGATTTTTTTTTTGGTAGTTAATTTGAGATAGGAGTCTCAGGAGCTTCCTTGCTCTGGATGGTTTGTCCCTCAGCTCTTCAGCTCTAGGCTAGCGCTCTACCACTTGAGCCACAGTGCCACTTCTGGCTTTTTTCTTTTTGCTTATGGGTGCTGAGGAATCGAACCCAGGCCCTCGTGCATGCAAGGCAAGCGCTCTACCACGGAACCACCTTCCCAGCCCTGGTTTCAAATTGTGATCCTTAGATCTCAGCCTCCTAAGTAGCTAGGATTACGGCCATGAGCTACCAGCACTTGACTTTACCTCTTTTTATTTTGTATACTTGATTAGGGGTTCGGGAGGCCAATAATGCCCTTCTTTTTCTCTGTTTGTTGTTGTTGTTTGTGGGGCTTGAACTCGGCTTGGGCGCTGTTGCTGTGCATTGCAGCTCAAGGCAAGCGCTCTACCACTTGAACCATAGCACCACTTCTGCTTTGCTACTGGGTAACTGGGGATAAGAGTCTCACGGACTTTCCTGCATTGGCTGGCTTTGAACTGCGATCCTCAGATCTTAGCCTCCTGAGTAGCTAGAATTAGAGGCATGAGCCACTGGCGCCTGGCCTTTTTCTTTGTTTTTGAGACAAAGCAAGAGCAGAAATGGGAATACATGTCTACTGGTAAAGGTTTGGATGTACAGCTCCCAAATCTCCCTCTATAACCCAAACCCCATGGACAGAGGCTGGATGAGGGCTCTGGGTGCTGGTGAGGCAAAGCAGAGAATGTAGGCTTGGTATCCATTGGCTTCTGAAGACATGCTTCAAGCTACCTCACCTACTCCCTTCCATTACTCCCTACATGTTGACAAGTGTCAGCTCTCAGCCAGGTAGACACTCTGCTCCACACCCGTTTACTTAATGGTATACTGGACCCTGTCATTCAGATTGCCTCCAGGCACTTCAGATTCATGCTGGTCCCCACACCTCACCATCCCTACCTCTTCACTCTCTGCTAGTTGCTTTCACCCTCCACCTAGTGACCCAGCCTTGCCATCCAGGGAGCAGCCTTAACACCCCATTTTCCTCATTGTTACCCTCAGTCAGTTATCAATGGTGCAGCCTTATCACCCCTCTCTAGGCCTCCTCATGGACCTCGGACCTCATGCTGCCCTGTACCTCCCTAGCCTCACCCTCCTACAACTTATCTGTCCTGACACACTCCTGTATAGCAACTCTCAGCAGTCCTGGGGACCCTGTGCCCAGGGGAAGGTGCCTTCTCCCAGGAGAGGAGTTAACTTCCCTTGTCACGACGGCCACCGTGCTTCATGTTCCCTTTCCTCTACTGGAAAGCCACCTCCAGCATATCCATTTGGCAAACAGTATCTTAGCCCTCCAATGCAGCTCCAATGTCACCTGCAAGGAACACCCTTCCTGACACCACGACCTATCCTCACCCTAGAGGAAAAAAAGAACCAATCACCTTCTTTGCAGCCCTTTTCCATACTCCTGATTGTGTGAACACTGAGCAAGGTATGAAGAATGACGAGACAGGGGACAGAGCTGTGTACACAGTGTCATTGGATTGGGCCCCTGGAGGGCCTAGGGCCAAGGAGCTAAGGATGCATGGAGTATTCTTTTCTTTGTGTTGGTATTAGAGCTTGAAGTGAAGGTCTGGCCACTGTCCTTGAGCTTTGTGTTCAAGGCTAGTGCACTACCACTTTAACCACAACTCCAATTCTGACTTGGTGCTGGTTAATTGGATTTCCCTTCTTAGGGTAGATCTGAAGTTGGATCCTCAAGTCTGAGCCTTCCGATTCGCTTAGGATTGCAGGTATCGCCACCGACACCCAGCGAGTACATTCGTAAATAACAAAATGTTTGTAACAGGTGAACCCGGCCCTGAAATGCCCTTCTACCTGACTACTTATGCAAGAAGACCCCCAGGAGGACACACTTTCACTTCCACCATGTCCTGTCTTGTGGGCCAGGGAAGTGTTTCTATGGTAGGTGTGCAGCTCTCCACACTGATCTGCAGAAGTAGCTAATTCTTTTCTTTACTCCTAAAAGTCACAGCAATGGAGGCACAGCGGGTGGAAGAGTCTGTTCTATGTGCATGGCTGTGTGGAAAAAGGAGACACTTGAAAATCTCCCACCCACACCAGTCACATCATGTTTTCTCTCCTCCCCCTGCACACACACCAACATGCCAATCAATCTCCTGTCACTTCTACTCCCACCTGCTCAGAGCACGCTTGAGTCCTCTCACTGTGACCTTCTTCCACTGCCTTATCATGGTATTATCTTCACTTCCAATCATCCCTGTCCCTTATAGTTTGTCATTAGTGATGTCTGTCACATTTGCACAGTACCACTATGCACACAAAATCAGCCTACGCCCTACCTGCCATGCACATGAACTCTGGGAGGCACGGGGGATTCGTGTGTGTACACCTGTGCTCACACAGCTCCACCTATTACAACCCCAGCCTTGCATCTCAAGCCATAAGCAGCCAGCCTAGCAGTAGCTGTTAGGATCCTGCTCACAAGGCAGCAGCACAAGCACCGGGTTTTATAATATGTCAAGACGCTGGCATGGGAGTGGAGGAAGCAAGTTCTACCTGGGTTGTGGCCCCTGACAGAACCCCTCAGCTCCAGCTGGCAGATGCCCAGGGCAGCTAGAACCTCACCTGCTGCTGCAGCTCTGCACTTCAACGCACTGCTCCGAACTGCTGAGGCTGCTCTGGGGCTCCAAGGCACTGGGATCTTCCGATTGCTCAGCGGGTGCAGCTGTGTCTTCCCTGACAGCTCCTGGGGCTCCAGATCTCTCTGGCGAGGCCTCACTGATCTTGGGGTCCACAATCTTCATCTCATAACTGGCGGAGATCCTGAGAGAGAAGCACATGATTGGTGGAAGTAGCCCTTGCTCCCCTGGCCACACTCACCATCAGCTCCTGCAGGCACAGAGGGGCTCATGTGTTTGAGGATGCAGCAGGGGGGAGCCAGGCACACTGCTCCTCATTTATCACGGAAAAAGCTAGCCTCTGTGGATAATAAACAAAGGCACTTGAATCCAGCAGGGAGTGTCTTCTTCCCCAGCTGTCTTGGGCTGGAAACTCTTTGGGGTTCTTCCTGGCCTTACATCACACCTGTGCTGAATTCTCAAGACAAGCAGCAGGGAAAGAAAGAGGAAATGCTGGTCATTCATCTTCCACTTGTGTAGCCCTCACATCACCATTCCTGTTCCTGATCCTAGGAACTCCTAGGCCAAGGGCACCTGAGCCCACCATCCCAGCACTCAGATTTAACTGAACCTAAAGCAACTTGGTAGCACTATTGGGTTGCCTCCAGTAGCTGGTGGTGGGTGACCCCAAGACAAAACCATCAACTACCACCATCCCTGGCACTCTTATTTATTTAAGGAAGTTAAGTTCATACTAAATAGGTTTCCTGTTTTCATGCTGGACTAACACGGAAGGTGATGGTCATGCTTTTCAGGGACTTCTATGTCCAAAAATGATGTCATTTTTTGGCCTCACTGAAGAGAAACTAAAACTCCCTGGCAGGGATAATAAACCAAGTGACACTTGCAGCTTCACAGTGCTTTGTAGAAGTGTGGTGATAGAAGCTGTCCTCAAAATTAGGGACCAGAACCAAGTTTCTTCAAAAGAGAAATTTGGAAGCTGGGCACCTACCTGTGGCTCATGCTTGCACTCCTAGCTACTCAGGAGGCTGAGGTCTGAGGATCCTGGTTCAAAGCCAGCCTGAGCAGGAATGTTTGTAAGGTTCTTATCTCCAAGACACTATCCACCCCCCCCCCGCCTCCAAAAGCCAGAAATAGAGGTCTGGCTCAAGTGGTAGAACACTAGCCTTGAGCAAAAGCTCAGAGAAGGTTCCTAGGCCATGGATTCAAGCCTCAGGATTGGCACATACACACCCGTCCCCAAAGAAAATCCCAAACGTACAGAAAAAGAGCAATCTTGGGTTCAGTGCAACACAAGGAGAAATGGATGAATAACAACTCTTTATCCTAGGCCTTGGAGGAGCGCTACTTTGATTTTAAGAGATGGAATCCATCGGGGTCAAGAATAGGAAATATTAATCAAACACAAGCAGCATTGTTGAGAAATATAATATGGGGAGGGGGAGGAGAACAATCTTATTTCTTTGTTAATTTGTCTGGGGTCTGTGAACTGCCTAGAAGTTAAGTGGTTACTGATAGGTAATAATGAGGGTGGCTATGAATCAGGTTTATATTTGGAGTTCTTTGGATTTTCGGAAGCCATTTGTGTGGGTGTAGGAATTAGTCTGAATTAAAGATCCAGGAGGGTAATGTGCCCATTGCTAATTCTGGACATAAGCACAGTCTCCACAGGACATTGTCCCTTTCTACTGTGGCACTATCTGGACTAGATTCCTCTAGTGCTGGTAAGAGTTCTCAGTGAGTGAAAGAAACTAGAATTCACCTGCTTCTCATGTAAAACCCACACCTGCTGCATAACAAGGAGAAAAATAGCACGTTTTACATGCAAAGTCTGATACAACACTTCAACAGGAAGGAAATGTGTTATCAAATGAATTCAGAGCAATAAATTTAGTTAAGGGAAGCAGAGACAAGCTTCTTAAGGGCCCTTGTTTGGCTGACTAAGGGAATCATTCTTCTAGAGGTGTTTCATTTTACTTGAAGCCTTTGTAAAACCAGCATTTGACATAATCCTTTGTGCTTAGAAATGTCCTAATGCAGCCTCATGAAGTCCTCACAAGTCTATATGACAGAATATATTATGACCAGTAGTATCCATATAAGGAAATGGAGGGATACAGGTAACAAATAATACCTCCAAGGCCACACAAGTAGTCAATGATGTAGACTTTGGTTTTGAACTCAAGCATCGGAGTGTAGTGCCACCAGTGTACTGTATCATCTCTTCCTATCCATGTAACGGAGCAGAACAAAGTTAGTATAGTGCAGAATATCTACAGATTCAGTTGGAATAGCTTTATAACCTAGGCAAAATTCAAGCATTCTGTAACCTCCCACCCCTGCTGTCGCCTGCCCAGCCTGCTCCCCCATCAAACTTCTAAGTCCCTTATCATTGAGCTGCAGGGCACAGGCCAGTTCCCCACCCCCTGCCCCTCATTCGGGCTTTGCCCAGAGTCCTCTGGGGACAAGGCCCCACTGCGATCTCTTCCTCTCCTCTTCTGCTGACTCTTCCCCCTCCCTGCGCACATCGCATCGTGCTGTCCCTGGGGACGGCTCCTCTGGGCCCTGGGGGCGGGGCGGCGGAGCCCAGCAGTGTGGGGGAGGGGCCACGGAGCGGCCAACACCATTTGTGATCCTCGCCTGCCACCTACCGGCCGACGCGGGTACGACCTCTGGAGGAGCCCCATTATGCCGGATCGCGACCGAGCAGCCATTTTGACTTCCCGACCAGCGCCTTTTCCCAAAGACGTCGCAGCCCAAGCTCTCGGCTGCAGGAAATGGCGGCCTGCGCAGGCGCACTCACAAGTGGCTCCGCGCAAGCCGCCAGGAAATCTCGCCAAAGCGGTGGACCACGCCTTCTGCCTGTCCTGCGTAATATGACGTCTCTGTCAGGTTCGGCTACCCTCAGGTCCACGCCTTTTCTTGTTTACAGCCTGACTGTTCACAAGCAGATCGTGAATGTGAAAGAGCAGGAATTGGCAACCTCAGCATTATTACTGTTTTTTCTTGTTATATCCGTTGTGTGTGTTGGGAGATGAGGTGCTGTCATGTGTAGTGAATGATATTCATGTAGACTGGCATGTCTAGTCTCTAACTTTCAAGAGAGAGTATCTCCAGCCCTCGGTTGTGGAAATTAGATGCCTTATTTACTAGATCACTCTTGGAGTGAAGAAGAGGGGAGATTAGCTCAGGAAGATATTCACCACCTAGCTAGGAAAAGAGAAGAGACTGAGAGCTGTAAAAAGAAAAAACAAAATGGAGCAATGGCTCAAATGGTTGAGTACCAGCCTTAATCAGAAAAGGCAAGGGAAAGCATAAGTCTAGAGTTCAAGACCCAGTGCTAGTACAAGGCAAACACACACACACACACACACACACACACACACACACACACACACGGTTTAACTATTAGCGAGGATCTGGTGGCTCACAATTGTAAACAGGAGGCTGACATCTGAGGATCTAGTTTAAACCCACCTTGGGCAGGAAAATCTGTGAGATTCTTATCTCTAATTAAACAACAAAAAGCTGTAGTAAGTACAGCTGTTGCTCAAGTGGTAGGGTGCTAGTATTGATCTAAAAATAAACTAAATCAAGCAAGCAAGCTCAGAGACAGCATACAGATGAGGAGTTCAAGCCTCGGGACCAGCACAAAAAGAAACAGATGCCAATTTCAAAAGTACTTGCCTCAAATGTTGAACATTTTGCAAAATTAGTGCACATTTTCTGAATAACAAAGCTAGCTGAGATCTTTTTGTCCCTTCCTTTTCCTTACCTGAATCACCTCTACTCTGAATGCATATAAGTTTTCAGTCACCATCACCTTTCTATCTCAGACATACCCTTAACTCTTTATTCTAACTAGGCATAAACCTGGACAGACTAGGGGCCGCTCGACGGGATACTGTGAACACAACAGGTGCCCCAAAGTGAACTTGCTCTTGTGGTCATTAACAATATTGTGCACAAAAAGCCAGTGAGCTCTACTTACTTTGAAAAGCCATCTCTCCCATCATTTCCTTCCCCCAAAGACCCACATCACATCTCTGCACACACACAGCTATACACAGAGGAAACACTGGGTTCTTTTGAGCTTCCTAGATCCTCTTCTCACTGTTTGTAGGACTCCTATTCATAGGAATCTAATGAAGAGAAAAACCTCAAAAACAACCTCTCTGTTAAACCATACCAAAGACTCCTTCCCTGCTATAGTACTGATGTGTTGCTCAAATGTGGTCCACAACTTATCCAACCTCCCCCCTTATTCCACATAGACTGCATGAGGACTCCTTGCAAACAAAGCCATACTTGATTTGTCTTGTTCCAGCCTGGACCAAACTGAAAGAGGGTGATACTTCCTGATTTGGGAGCACTAACCAGCTGGAAGCAATAGGATTTCACAGAAAGCTTCCTGGCCTCCGAGGCGTTTGTTGCGAGGTTCCCCCTGGGGCTTCCTTCTTTGCCCTGTTCCTGAGGCCAGCTCTCCTGCCTGACCTTCCTAGACAAAGGCTACTGCATACCCATGCTTTCTCGCTCCATTCCAGATTCTCAGCACTGCCTGTTGACGCCTTCCTTACCCCTTGGAGTTTGCCTTGGTAGCCTCCAGGTCTGCTACACTGCCATCCTTGCTATCAGCCAGGGCAACAGAGGCTGAAGTGGAACTGGAGCTGAGGGAAGAAAACAGAGAGGACCGCTGAGGTCTGCCACCGAGGTTGGCTGGGGCCCAACTTTTCCTCTTTGCCTGCCGCCTTCTCACAGGCAAACGGAACGGTGCCTGTCAGGGGTGGATGGCTTTTCAGTTGTACCACTGCTACCATCTGTCCTTTCCAGCCACATGTTCCCTTGGACTCAGCTCTCTCTGCTGAGTCTGACCTTGGGATTTCTCTCCCTCCCTCCTACCTGGTGAGCCACAGTACAGTCCCTTGGGGACAGGCTCACTGACAGTGCTCAGGACAATGTGTTCTCTTGGGTGGCCTCCCAGTGTCCTCCCTTCCGCTTCTGGTTCCCTACCACCTCACGGTGAGTTCATGGAGGTTGATGCTGAAAGGTCCTGGGACCAATAGACTTATCACCTGTCCCACTGTTCCTATTGCCCCCAGTAGCTCTAGATCAGGCCCCTGCCCTGCTGTGAGTATCTGACATTTGAAGGAGCTGAGAACTGTGGGCACTGGAGCTTGGAATGAGTTCTGAGGGCTGGGTCTGGCAATGGGATTGGTCCCTGGGGAAGTTGCCACACTCTTACTTGATGGCTGCTGGTCCAGGCTCACAGGAGTGACAGCTGGCACCATGTACATCCTGATCACCCAACAAAGGGGTGGAGCTAGCACCTGAGCCCCACCTGTTGGAGGAGGCCAAGCTGGTCCAAGTTCAGGACTTTTTGTCCTGAAAAAGTGGCTTTCTGTCCCCAAAGATGAGGAACTGCTCAAAGGACACGTGGGACAGTGTTGCCTACTGGTTAAGTGCAGCAACCTAGAAACACATGGTCTGGATTCCAATTACTGCTAGTCTCTCCTAGCTGTGTGACCTTGGGCACACTGCCTGACCTCTTTGGTCCACTGCTCTATTATCAGTAAACTAGGAAAAAGCATCAGATCTGTCTTGAAAGTATTCTAACAGAAACAAATGAACTCATGACCAAGTATTGCAAATACTGCCTCAACCATAGCACATGCTAATATGCTCCCTGCTCTTACTGGATCTTGTGGTCATTTGTAGGCACAGGGACCTTTTCACGGTCCATCTGTATTTACCCAGATTTCCTGGGCCTCTATTACCCAGGATCCCTGCTGTGAAGCCACATCCTCTGTCTCTGTAAACTACGCATACTGATGTTCACAGGGTACCGTGTCGCCTGCACACATCTGTGCCCTCCACTTGAGTAACATTTACTAAGACTCCCTCATGTTTGTCCCCAAGCCTATTCATACCAGTTGTGTAACTATAATGATTACACACAATGATTGAACAAATGTATGAAAATGAATGGAAGAGGAAGTTGTTCCATAGGAGTAGAAAGCAAAGATTTCCTTTGGTGAGGGTGCATGATCAAGAAAGATGGCCCAGATAAATATTCAAAACCAGAGCACCCAGAACCAGAGCCAATCATATTGGACCAAAAGTTGGCAGTAGCCAATAATAAACTGAGGCAGTCTGCACTGCCATGGGAGAAGGCAGGGGAATAGCTCCCCTCCCTCCCATAGTCTTCAGTGCTCAGAAAGAAAATGGCACTGATTTATCCACCATTCATATATCCATCCATTTCTTTGTCCCTTTTGTATTCCCCATACATTCTATCTGCCCAAGGCAAGGCCCAGCTAAGGGACAGACCTTCGTCTAGTAGCTAGGCCTTGTACATGCTCTGCGGGAGCTTAAGGGCCAAATGACAGTGCTGGGGGAAGAAGAAGCAAGATTGGAACACAAGTAATTCCAAGAGAAGTGGGAAGCCCAAGACAAAGGAGATGGTTGGGGGCAGGGCATGGGAGAAGCAGCACACAGCAATCCCAACAACTTAGCAGAGGCACCCCCTCATCCCCCCAGCAGCCTTAGCAGTTTGGAAGCTTGAGCCTGGCCTACCACCAGAGATTTGAGAGTACCTGTGTGTCACAAACACCTTACCCTTTTGTCTCAGAGCCATTGTCTTCTCCAATGGAGACTTCTGGTGTAGACCCTATGGCTCCAGATTCCTCGGTGCCATCACTCAATTGCATAGCTGATCTGTTTAAGGAGAAAAGCATTTGACTGCGATTGCTCTTTGACCTTACCTAACTTACAAGTCTTGAGGGCAGGTCTCAAGGACCGGAAGTGCAGGCCCTTGCTTGCCTCCTCCCTACATAGCTCTGACAAGAGTTTAGCCAACACCAAGTGGAGTCTAACAAGTATTTCTGTGTTTCTTTCAGACTTGATTGATAAGGAACAGAGGCAAGAACCAGAGCAAGGAGGAAACTTGGAGAGGAGGACATGTTGGGGGCCAACAGGGCAAGAGAGCATGGGGCAAGGCATTAGGCCATCGAAGGCAGAGATAAGGTTCTTCCATCTATCTGGGGCTCTATTTCCCAAACACCAGAGCCCTGACTGGGACTCCAGGGTGCCACACTGAGAAGACTGGAGAGTGGGTTCAAATTCTCATGGAGGAAATGGGGATGTGCAGTCCTTGCTCACCACATCATTCTTCCCTACGCAACCCAGAGGTTTGCAGGGTGATTGTGGCATGAGCAGGCACACCCATCCCCTCTGGGCTTATCCCTCTTCATCATGGCTCTGATTCCTCATCCTTCACCTTCTGCCCCCAAATGCTTCCCTTTCTCCACAGGCAAGTCTCTGCTAGATGTTCTATAAACATCCATACTTTCTTTGGTCATTGAATTCCTCTGAGTGTCAACCTGGGAAAGACGATTTGTTCTAGAGTAATTGCATAGAAAGTGAGGCAGCTTTTGGTGAGTGGAAGGAACCCATTGAGGGCCAAGAACTCGGTTCACTGGGTGTTCTTAGCAGAAAGCTGCCCTTCCCAGGCCCCCCTCCCTCCCTTCCTTTCTTTCCTCACTCCTTCCTTTCCTCTCTCCCTCTTTCTTTCTCCCTGTCTCTCTCTCTCTCTTTCCTTCTTGCTGGTTTATCTCTCTCTCTCTCTCACTGTGTGTGTGTGTGTGTGTGTGTGTGTGTGTGTGTGTGTGTGTGTGTGTATACCCATACTGAAGCTTGAATTCAGGACCGAGGTGCTATTCCTTAGCTTTTGCTCTAAAGGAAGGTGTTTTACTATTTGAGCCATAGCTCCACTTCAGCTTTTCACTGCTGCTTAACTCGAGATCAAAGTCTTTATGGACCTTGGGGAGGTGCAGGAGGGAAGGGATAGTAGGAGGAAATCAAAGGACAGGGTAACAATGTTCAACAAGACAAGACATGTACTCGCTACCTTACTCATGTAACTGTAACCTCTCTGTACAACATCTTTACAATAAAATAAAATTTAAAAAAGAGTCTCACAGACATTCAAAAAGCTGGATCCTCAGATCTCCTTCCCCTGAGTAGCTATGATTGTAGGTGTGCGCCACCAGTATGCAGCCCAAGCTGGCTCTGAATTTGTAATCTTCCTACCTCTGTCTTCTAAATGTTGGAATTACAGGCATGTACCACAACATCCAGCCCCATTAATTCTTATAACAAATATTCACTAAATACCTATACAATTGCACAGGGCACACCGGGAATAGTACTGGTCCCAGTTTCAGCTGCTGATCTTAGACCAAGAGCTATAGAGGCCTTCTGCTGGGTGCACATGGTCTTTGTGTTCTTGGGTTAGTCTGTTCCCTGGAGTGCATTACCTTTTAGAGTCCGTGTTGGGGCTCTTGAAGGTTTCCTCACCAGCCGAATTTCTCTTGAGTCCTACAGAGCAAGGTGCCTCCTTGTCTTTGTGGCCTGGGGAAGACCTATGGAGGAAAGACATGTGAGTTAACCACTCAGGAGCCACCTACACGCCAGGGGAGCCAGTTACGTCATCCTCAAATGCCAGTCGTGGAAAAGGAACTTAGTATCTCCTATTGATTAACTAACTGTCCACAAAACCTCATTGCTAATAATATTGACTGGGGAGCACACCCTGTCCTTATGACTTTCTATGCAACCCCAGGACATGGGCAGTGTTGTTATATTCTTATATTCCCATTTTCCAGGTAAGCCACCGTATGTCTGGAAGGCCCGAGTGGCGTGCCCCAAGTTCTACAGATAAGAGGAAGAGGTGGGATTTGAACCCAGCTTGAGTTCAGAGTTCTGGATGATGCTGCCTGCCAGGTAAGCTAATCTAAATCTCAAGCCTCAACCTTTGTGCTATTGTCTTTGAGGCTGCGAGGAAGTCAGCCATCACCGTCATCTCAGGACGCCATCAGTCCTAGCTGATCGTGGCTACTCCCTCGTCCTTGCCACCACTCCTCCCTTCTGTCCCTTAAATGTCTGGGTTCCCCGAGTTCCTCCCTGTCCACACACTTGGCCACCTGCTGGGCTACCTACATCTGTTCTCTTCCCATGGCATCTACTGTCTCCCTTGAGCTAATGACTTCCCAATAGTTACCCACGTAGATTCATGGGAGGCCATCTGAGGATGAGACAGTAGAATGCAATGGCAGATAGCTAAGGTGGAAGCAGTCAGAACCCCAGGGGGGACAGTGGAACTTGAAGCAACACAGAATAAAATGGAAAGCAGTGTGTTGCAGGAAGCAGGATCCAAGGAGCAGTATAAAGGGACCTAGTGATGACTTTTTGATTCATTTTCCAAGCTACTTCTTCCAGGAAGCCTTCCCTAAGTTGTCAGTGTTGCAGGGATTAAGGGATCACCTTTGATGTATGATCCTGCTTCCCTCCCTACACTCTGGGCTTTACAAGTGGCTCATCCAGCTTCTCTTGGGCTCAGCTCACGGCTCCCAAAGCTGCCTGCCTGTCACCTGCCTGTACGGTCCTCTGCTTCCCTCAGAAAGAGCTGGGCCCTTTGTACTCCAGGTTACTTGTGGCCCTGGGCTGGAGGTGGGGGGGGGGCCTTGAGGACAGACAAAGGCAGGCTAATTCAGGAATCTTACCCAGTTACCAGTGCTCCCCCCTGCCCACCACAGGCAAAGCAATTACCACAGCGGCTACAAGAGGCTACATGAACCCAGTGTCCCCATGCAGCCCAGCCAAACTGTCACTTCCTGTGGGCTGGGGCACACAGTGTGGTTAGCATTGGCCATGACTGCATTGACTCCATCATCAGACATAGAAGCGGTCACTCTGACTCAGAGGGTCCCTACCATCCCTGGATCCCGCTGTGGCGACTGACTGCAGCCTCACAAGGCCCAAGTGCACATTTCATACTCAGTGTTCAGTGAAAGAATTAATTGGGGATAGAAAACCCAGGATTACTGGCACCTACTAATCTTTCAGCTCCCACAGTGGCAAAAACAGGTGGCAGGCCTCGTCATTTGCATCCTGTCTCCCTAGAATGGTATACAGGAGCCAGGTGCCAGAGACTCACATCTGTTATCCTAGCTACTCAGGCTGAGATCCGAGGATCACAGTTCCAAGCCAGACTGAACAGAAAAGTCCATGACTCTCTTAGCTCCAATTATCCACCCATAAGCCCAAAGTAGAGGTGTGGCGGTGTGGCGCAAGTGATAGAGAGGCAGCTTTGAGCCTGAAAGCCAAGTAAGAGCTGGAGGGCCTGAGATCAAGCCCCCTTACCAACATGCAAAAAAAGAAAAACAGAAAAGAAAAAGAAAAAGGATAGTATAGAACGAAACAGGGTCACATCAGAGTTCTCCATACCTCATGCTTTCCAGTTCCGGGGCCACCACGCGGAGTCCTGCCCTGGGTGTTGTGATTTGCAGGCGGACAATCTCCTCACCTCTCAAGCTGCAGGCCAAAGGAAACACTGGAGGGTTGATGATGGGAAAATCCTCCAACTTCCCCATCTGTGTAGCATCCAGGGACCTTTTCCCTCAGGCATCTCCTGACTAGTAAGCAGGACATTCATGCCCACCAAGCTCCTCCTTTGGTTTGGCTTTCATCTGCTCTTTAACCTTGAACCTTCTGAGTACTGCAGCTGATCTGAGGCCCCTTACCTTCAGGCCCCTGAGGAAGGAGTAGAAAGGCGGACACACTGCACCTTGAACTCTCTCAGGCACAGCAACAAGGCCTTCTGGGTAGAAATGAGACCATATCTGTGTGGCAACGAGAAGCCACAGGATTGGCTTGAAGTAGGGTGGGAACTGATGTGATCATATTCTCCTTACAAAGACAGAAGGCAACTTTAGATGAAGAGGGACATTTGTATAGAGGCACATGAGAGAGAAGGTGGCCACATGAAGTCATAGGCAAAGACTCACAGAAGTAAAAAGTTGCAAGCCAAGGAATGGTATGGACAGTGAGCAACAAAAGCTAAGAGAAAGGCCTGGGGCAGATTCTCCCCTAAAATCTGCAGAAGCAGCATGATTCTGCCAACTTTGATAAGACTTCTGGCCTCTCACATTGAACGAAACTACATTTCTATGGTTTCAAGCCACCCACTTTCTGGCATTTTGTTAGAGTCTCAGCAGATGAATACAGAGGCCATCTTGTCTCTCCTTATCTGTTGCCCCAGACAAGCCTTGCCACCTTCCCAAACCATAATCTGTAGAGAGCTCTAGTGCTATATGAAGTTTTCATTTGAGCAAGAGCAGTCTGGAAGATTGCATACCGTTGGATAGCAGGCATTTCCTGAATCCCCAAAGTGATCACTGAACACCCACTATGTCCCTGTACACCTGTGGGAATGGAAGTGACAGTGACCTGTGCCATAGAGCACATTATCCCATCCTGACAGCCATCCTGAGAGAGAAGAGGTGGCGGGGGTGGAGGTAGGGAAGGGAATTCCTTCTCAATGCACTTAGTTGCGATTCTCGTAGTTACCAGTAGGGGGCAATACTAGGCTCTTTCTGCAAGTTCTGCAAATTAGCAAACCTATTATCAATACCACTGCCCAGTAGGCTAAATATTGAAATGCGATATCCTACTTACTTGAGACAATCTTGAGTAAAAATTGATGCTTTTTGTATGCCGTATATGAAAAAAAATCAAAGTAGTGAAAGGTAAAGGGACTTGCTCAAGGTCACTCAGCCAACAGGAGGCAAATCCAGGGTTATATTTTGTGCCAGAAGCCATGCTCTTACTCACTGTTCCCTAAATACTGTCAGGTTGCATCATGGGATCAATACCATAGGACCAGAACCCAGAAGGCTGAGGCCCTGCACTGATTTCAGGAGGCAGAGAGCTCATAAAGCATGACCAACACAGCGATGGACAAGCAGCTCAATTCACAGGGCGCACTGGAGTCATGAGAAGGTAACCTTTGGACTGACATGTTAGAGTCAGGATGAGGGAGGGTCAGGATGAGGGAGGACACTGCCATGATATAACATATAGCCCTCACATCCACCTGCTTTGTTAGGACCCAGAGTTTGGTTGAGTCAACCCCTCTGGTTGGGCTTTTCAGATGGGTAGAGACAGGAACTAAGCATTGGGGGGGAACCACTGGTGACTGCCCAGCCCAGTGCAGCATCTGATTGATGGAGTCAGAGAACAAGACTCTCCAGAAGCTCAAGACTGGCCAGCAGCTCAACGGAAGTAGCTGTGGGTTGCGTATTTAGTTTTGGCTGCAGAACTTGAGGGGGAAAGTGTCGAAGGCATCAAGGTGAGCCTACTATTAAGACTTTGGACCCATCTCCAGCTTTTCGAACTAGTCACACTCTGACATGGGAAAATTCCTCTGTCTGCTCTGTTAGAGAGCTGTGGAATGTAGAATGTTCCATAATCTGGCTTGAGCTCCATTTCCTAAGGCCACTCAGGCAAGACAATTTTGCCTCTCAAATCTGTCATATAGTACTACTCAAACGTCCACCTGTACTCTCTATTAAAGGCATCTTAAAATTATTCCTTTTTTTTCAAAAGATGAAGAGAAATTAAAATGTATAGTGTTGTGGGATGGCTCTTGTCAGATGTGTATGATATTTGGAGACAGGGCTCTGAGAGTACTGTAAGGTCACTAAAGTGCTCCCTCTCCACTATAGCTAGCATTCTCCGAAGAAGAGATGAAGCTGTAGGCATATATATGGGGAAAATTATTCAAGAACACAAAGAAAAAGTGACCATCTACCTGGCAAGGAGACTGGCCTCAGGAGGAATCAAGTCTTAATACACCTTGGTCTTGGATTACAGTCTCCAGAACCATGAGGAAGTTTCTGTAGCTGAAGCTGTCCAGTCTGTGGTTCCTGTCTATGGCTGCTGACCTAACCCTGTCAACCACTAAGGCTCCTACATACTGTTTGACAAGGAGCTCTGCAACTCTCTTTTCCAAGCTGTAAGGTTCCTTACGGCTAGGTGCTGGTGGCTTACACCTGTAATCCTAGCTGCTTAGGAGGCTGAGATCTGAGGTTTCTAGTTCAAAGCCATCCTGGGTAGGCAAGTCTGCAAGACTCTTATCTCCAATTAACTACCAAAAAGCCAGAAGTGGAGCTAAGGCTCAAAGTTGTAGAACAGGAGCCTGGAGCACAAAAGCTCAGGGACAGGGTCCAGGCTCTGTGTTCAAGCCCTAGGACTGGCACAAACAAAGATCCCTTATGGATGGGAGCGCTGATGGGAGGAGTAGGGCACACAGTGAAGGGTCACATGTCTAAAAGTGGTGGAAGCTCAAGTTGGACGGTGTCAAATGGCTCCAGGAGAGCTAGAATAGACAGTTGTGGTCCAGGAAGTGACTCATAGGGATACACTCTCCTTTTCTAGCCTCAGGTGTTTCTCAGGGTGCCACAGAGGTGCAGAACTGGGCTTGGACAAAGCTCTCAATCTAGGCAGATGCTTTCAACTGCAGCAAGCAGGCAGTGGCACTCCCTGGAGGACTTAGCACTATTCAGTGCAAAGTACAAGGAGGTATTGATGCTCTTCATCTGAAGACAAGAGAGCACCATTATCTACCTGGATACTCAGGGCTTAGAAATCAGGACAAATCACGGCCCCGCCTGGAGTGAGATAAGCAGGGCTCAGCCTGCCCCATGCCCTGTCACCACTCTGCCAGACCTTCTCTCCTTGGCAGGCCTAGCCAACTAGGCAGGTGGGAAACACCTGACTAACACACAGGGTAGAGCCAGCTTGTGGCTGAGTCCAGCTCCTGGACTCCTGACTTCCAACGGGTGGGGCTAGGCACACTCCTCTGCACTGGCAAAGAGGGCAGCCGTGAACAGTGCTAGGGACTGCAGAGCTTCTTTCTCGGGCAGGCTGAGATTGGCCACTTTATAGCAGCACCACGAGCAAGCTGAACAAGAACACGCTATGGCAGCCGTGGCTAGCCATCTGAAGCCCTCCAGTTGGTACATTTTCTTGGGATGCTTTGCCACTGTGAGGCTCAGCCGTGCAAGGGTTAAGGTGACACAGATAAGTACTAAACAGACAAGAACCATGCGCTCCCTCCCTGGAGGCAGGCTGTTTTGCTCTTTTCAGCCCTGGGACATCCATTCAAATGAGCTCTTACTGATTTGTGCTCCCTGTCATTCTGCCACTGGCCGCATGGGGACAGTGAACCCAGGCCCAGCAAAGGCTTTCTAGCATCTGAGTGGCAGAGATGACTGATTCATTACCTGCTCAAGCCAGAAGTGGGTCTTGCCAGAGTAGGTGGCTGCCGGCTCCCCTCAGAAGTGCCGTCCTCATCTACCACTTCAACCCTGCAGGCAAGAGGAAAAGTGGCACTTGTGGTCATCTTGGTTGCTCCAGAGCCTACTGGCTCCAGTGCTTTCAGTGATGCCCAAATGAGGTGATCATGAAGTGGCCCAGGCTGGGAAACACAGGTCCTGCAGCTCATGGTAAGGATGGCGTTGGTAGCTGAATAGTACCTTGACAAAATTCACATTCCTTACTTAGCTACCAGTAGTGCGCTCCTGGAATCCTAGCTACTCAGGAAGTAGAGATCTGAGGATTGCAGTTCGAAGGTGGTCCAGGCAAGAAAGTTCATGAGACATTTATCCCCAATTAACCAGCAAAAACTTGGAAATGGAGCTGTGGCTCAAGGGATAAAGTACTAGCTTTTAGAGGAAAAAAAACTAAGGGACAGCCTCTAGGCTCTGAGTTCAAGCCTCAGTACTGGCACATACACAATCCATGTTCCTTGGGATTCCAATCACATCTGGAAATAGGGTCTTTGGGGATGTAATCAAGGTAAAATGAGGTCACATTGGATTAGAATGGCTCCCAAATCTAATGACAGATTTCCTTCTAAGACAAGGCAGATCTGGACAGACACAGACACACAAAGAAAAGACAGCCATGTGAACACAGTGGCAGAGATTGGAACAAGTGAGGTACAGGCCAAGGCACACCAAGGATTGCTAGCCATCACCAGAAGCTTTCTCCCTTGGTGAAGCTGGAAGAGATCAACCCTACCAACACCTTGACTTAAGACTTCTAGCCTCTATAGCTGGGAGCTAGTCTATTCTGATGTTTTAAACCACCCAATTTGTGATACTTTCTGACAGCAGCCACAATAACCAAATACAGTTAGTGACACAGTGAGACTATTCTCTATCACTTACTTTGTGTTGTCACTACCCCATGCATGTGATATTCTAATCAGCCTTTCTGGTCATTCAACACAGCAAGCTATTCCCACCTCTGGGCCTCTGGGCCTCAGCCTAGAACACCTAGCATGCTGATCCTCCTTGAACTTCAGTTCTCAGCTTGTTATACAACCTTCCCTCGAAGGCCTTCCTTGTCCATCTAACCAAAGGTCCCTAAGAGACTCAAGTTTATAGAAGTTTCTTCAGCCTCTCTCCAAAATGTTCCTCACCCAGAGCGGGAACTGTCTCACATAGTCACACCCCTCCTTCACTCTCTTAGAATGTCCTGACATCCTGTTTGCCCTTTAGGACTCATTTCTAATGTCATGGTCACCTCTCAGGGAATGTCTCTTGGTTGCTCTGGTTCCTGAGTAAAAACAGAGTGTATGATAAGAGGCAAGAAGACTTTTGCTGGGGTCAAGGGAGATACTTCCTAATGGATCTTGGACAATGGGTAGAGCAAAGGCATGAAGCTTAGCTAGCCAGAGATGCTCAGTAGCAAGCCTCTGGACCCAACTATGTCTGGAGGTACACAAATGAGGTCAAGAGAACAGCAACACATTGTCAGAGTGCCTGGGAAATGTGGTGGCACCATCTTGAATCATGGACCCAACTTGATTAGCCGCTGGCCTTTTACAAGTAATCCCCCTCCTTCCCTGTCTCCCCACGCTCCTGCTGGCAGGCAACCTTCTACCATGGCCAGCAACAACAGGCTTCCATGGCTTTCCTTGATGACACTTACCTCTTTGCAATAAATGGGGCCTGGATCTCCTGGGTAGGACTTCTGGAAAGGAAGCAGACAGAGCCTATAGACAGTGACCACAGCCTCTTACCCCAAAAATTTCTAGGTGACCCTCCTATACCCAGATCACAGCTTCCCTCATGAGGGGCAGAGAGACTCCCTCCGTTTTCTAGAAAGCACATCCAAGAAGCTGAGAAGGTCCCAGGAGGAGGGCCCTTGGAAATTTTACAACCCAACCTTTCACCAGGCAAGGGGACTGGAGGCCTGCGGAGGAGGGAAGTATTCCAGAGCATGGAGCAGGTGGTGCAAGGCCAGGCTCAGAGCGCACACATGTGGCCTGCTGGGCCTCCTTGCTGTCTCACTTACCCAGTGGTCTTCTTGGCCGCCGACAGGACGTAGGAGTGCTCCCGGGAGGCTGTCTTCCTCACTACACTGCTTGCAGCCTCTGACCTGGAGCAGCATGGGACACGTGGTAAAGTGGACACACTGTGCCAGTGTAGTGTAGATGTCGTGAGAATGAGTCAGGACCACCCCGTGGGGGTGAGGGAGGAAGCCATAATGGCATCGGCTGCAAGGACCATTCCAAAAGAAATGTGGACTGCTTCCAAGCCCACGGTGTGTGCCCAGCCCTGCCCTGGATGCTGACAGCCCCACCTTGGCACGTGGGTGCTATCTATTCTCTGTCATTCACTGGGCCTGAGGGGACTCTATTGACTTGCTTAAGGGCACAAATCTAACAGGTTGCAAAGCAGGCATTCAATACAAGGTAGGTGCTAGCTCCTGCATTATTCACCTGCAGTATTCCGGCTCAAGGTACTGTAGTTCCTTCCCTATGATTGTCATTCTTCTAGGCCTTCAGCAAAGGGCCTTTCCCATGCTCCTGAGCCACCGATGGGTCAGCAGAGCCACAGATGGGTGACCAGATGTCGACCCAAAGCAGAGCCTCAGTTTGTGGGTAAAGTTACATTCAAAATCCCAGAGCGCGTTCCTGCCTCCTGAGTGCAGTGTAGGGCCTGCTAGGACTTTGCACATGGCACAACACACACACACGCATAGAGGGTGCTGTACACAGCCCCTATCCTAGAGATCTTTGTTCAGTTTTCTCAAGACACTTTCTAACAAACATAGAATCTCCTGAAGAACCTACAAATGAAGCTTCCTCCTGAACTTACTGCTGGCCTATGTGTGGTACATTCAGTCGCACCAACTGGGGCAATTCCTGTCAGCAGCCTGGACAGTCAGGCCCTTGTCCTGCCCGTGAGAGGCACTACCCTTACCTCCGTTTTTGCTCATCTGAAGAGAACGGCACCTCTTCCTCTTCAGCTCCTGATGTGGAGCTGCGCCTGATGTTATAGGGTGCCCTGGGAAAAGAGGAGAGGCAGTCATGGCTCTCCTACCGCCTCCCCCCTGCTCCTTGTCACAGCCTGCCACTCTTTGTGGTGTTGCTTCTGGACATCTATATGCTGTTACTGCTGCCCTTGGGCCTTAGCTTGCACCATTTCCTCCTTCCTGAGAGCGGGCACTCTTCCCCATCCCCTTCCCTCTACAACCAGTTCAACTCACCACTTCCCTAGAATGATGGGCCATCTACTCCTCAACACTGGATGATGGGAATGAGGGACCAGCAATATAAAGCCCCTGGGAAGTACAGGCACTACTTATAGCTTTATTTTGATTCTCCTTTCCTAAGTGGGGGCCTCTGCTAAGAATCCCAAGGGGAATCCTGAGGGAGGGGGCATACCAAAGGTTCACATCTTAGAAACAAGTCCGATTGAGACAAAAAAATGTTCATATCTATATGCTGCCAGGGCCAGAAACAGTTCAAGGATCATCAAACTCTCAGGCCAGCCTAGCCCAGATTGAGAGCGTCACACTTAGAGCGATACAGCACGTTGCCCAGTAAACACAGCCCACCAGCAACAGTCACATGCCCATGGCCCATGCTCCTTTCTCCAGATCCCTGCACTCCTAGAAATGTTTTTGTAGTCAAAAAGTGCACTGAAGCCAGGCATGGCAGCGCAGGCTTGTATCCTCACATGCAAAAGGCTGAGACATGAAGATCCAGAGTACAATGCTGCGAGACTTTGCCTCAAATATTAAACAAAAATAAAACCACTATGTATAGCTATCCAGTGTTATGGGACTCTGGTTGGCACTAGATCCCAGCTGCAACTGGCAAGGGTTATCAAGTCCATGAGAGTAGGTTTCCCATCTATTGCTCGGAGCCAAGTGTCTAACCGCTCTCAGTAGGCCCAATTAGTGGGCTCAAAATTTGGGTCTGACCGTGCATACTTACAGCTTCTTGTAATCCTCAGTGGTCATCTTGTAGCCAGAGGAGGAGGGGCGGGGATTACCCGCTCCCATCAGTCCGGTAGCACTGGAGAGGCAAAGAGTTCCCATGTACCCATGCATAGGCCCTCTCTTGTTCCCAGACTCACTCACACAGCCCAACAGTCATGTGAGTGGCAGATGGCTGGGGGGGAGGGGGGGAAAGGAAGGCACTGGTAGCCTTTCCTCATTGCTGTCATCCCTGAAAGATACCTCTTGCCAACAGATTCACTGTGCCTTCCTGTCCTCTAGTCTCCTTGGCCTTTCCTTTCTGATGGAGCCCCAGTTGTGCCTCACACTATGAGCTTGGATAATATGCCCCATCAGCCTTCTGATTGGCTAAAGCCAAGATCCCAGAATATGCAGTGTCAGCTGTCGGGCCAGCGGACCTCTGGCTCAGCTCCTCACAGCTGCATCCTCATGCCTGTGCCCCACACTGCACAGGCTGCTGTGGGAGCCAGTCAGGATATCTTCCCACACACACCGTCACTTGCAGGAGGTACAGCCCTCCCTCTGCCATGAATCTGGACAGGGATCATGCTTTCCTTCCAGCCAATAGGTCAGTACCCCAATAGACATACCTTTTTGGAGCTCCATTAGCCTTAGGAAAGTTCTGCTGGGGCTGAGACGAGCTATCTATGGGCTTGGTGAACACTCCCCTGCAAGAGAGCCCAGATGTTGTTGAGAAGTCAGGGGGTGGCACAAGTGGCATGGGAAGGCAGGCAGGGATCTGCAGGCACTTACCGGATGATATAACCAGAAGAAGCCCTTGTGTTTGGAGGCCTGCTGTGAGAAAATGAGGTAGGAAGTGAAATGAAGCCTCCCTTAGAGGCTCAGATCACCTTTTTTTTTAAATCCTGTCCCCAAGTGCATGAAAGGGTATTATTGGCTTATGGGTGTGCAGTATAGCAGACTGAGGGGAGCCAGACATCCCCATACCCTTAGCCCAGGTGCTCCCTCCATCTGTTGCTCGCAGTCTCTCCCAGGAAGAGCGGCCACAGCTCTTTTGTGGCTAGGCCCAGCATGGCGCTGACTCCTGTGCCTAGGAACGTGTGTTCTATGGCTGCTCATTTACTGCAGAAGTGTCTCTCCCAAAGTCCAGCTTGTTCCTGGTCTGCCTGGTCCTTACGCTTCTGCAGGAGAGCTCTCCTCAGCTCTTCTTACAGACAGCCGTCCTGCTGTCTGCTCTCACAAGTGAGTGAATTCAGGATAAAGGTTCCCCAAAATGTCTAGGTTTGGGCTCAGGGACAGGAGATCAGGGCACCTCCAAGAAACCTTCGTTAGAGCTGGTATGGAGACAAGCACTCGGGGTAGACAGTCCCTCTGTCCACCAATGGAAAGGCTTTGGGCTAGAGCAGTGGGGTCAGGTCAAAGGGTAATGCAGAAGCCCAATATTCTTCATCCCCACACACCCTGTCTTTCACAAGGTCGTCAACCTGCAGCAACACTTACAGTGAGACCCATTTGAGCCAGGTGGCTCATATGAGTGAATGTCTGTCATACATTAAGGAAGCTAGGACTCCGTGCCAGTGCTGCCCATCCTAATTCCCACTTGTCTCCTTAGGATATATCGCTTTACTTAAGTTGAGCCCCTGTCCCTGGAAGGAATGTGGCCCCTAGAGAGAGGATCTAGGTCTCAACGAATACTATACCCTGTGTGCCCAACAAAGGATCTGGCAGTGAGTAGAAATTTTGAGTCATTAAGCAAGGCTGAAGTTACTAGAATCTGCCCTCTGGGCCACACTGCCTCTACCATGACCTGCAACACCCCCCCTTCCCGATGCCACTGCCAGCAGTTTGGAACAAGGACCGAGCATGTCATTCAGGAGAGTGCCTCCCGATGCCAGCAGGATGTGCCCAAACTTCTGATGGAAAAGCCTTAAAATACAGGCCAATTCCATGTGGCCAGCTGTTAGTCTGAACTTAAGGGGACAGTTGGAGCAAACTGGTAAGGCTCCCCCGGCAGGCTAAGTGCTGTGTGTGCTCAGCAGTCAGGACGACAGGCAGGACTGAGTCACCAGTGAATCAAAACCGCCTGAGAACCCTCAGAGATATGATCTTCTTTTCTGCAGGGCAAGTTTAGAATCCCAGCCTTGTTAATAATTTCTATCCCATGGCCACCTGAAGCCATAGCCCAGAAGGCAAGTCAGTGCCATTGCTCCTGCACTGCAAGGCTAGGGAGTGGATCCTTTCCCTAGAGGGAAATGCAGCAGAAAAGCCTCACCTTCCTTATGGATTTCAAAAGACTCAGTGTTGCTTTTCCTGCCCCTGCTTAGTTCAGGCCTTCTATGTGTCCCCTGTGCATGGCCCATTCTCTCTGCTTCCCAAGAGTCCTCGGGGCCCACCTACAGGGTACTACAAAGTTCCAGGGCACCACCTCTTACCTGGCCTTGGAGACCTCCCCAGGTGATGAAAAGGATGTGGCCCGATTCCGACACGTAGGCAGCTCTCTGGTGGGGGAGGGGGGAAGCAGGAGGCCTTGAGAAAGACTGGCCCCCAAGGGCGCCCATCACCTGTCACGCTGTGGCCTCCATCGTAGAGGCTGCTGGATGTCGCCATTCCCACCTCACCTTCTCCTTCCCAACCTTCCTCCACTGGTGCATGAGCACATAGGTGCCCTAGCACCTGGGAGCTTTCCCACTCTGTGACTTGTTCTAGGTCTTGCTTGCCCTTGGCTGGATTGCCTTCACCATGCTCCATCATCTCTGACTGGCCAATGGTCACGATTGGAGTGAGCGCTAAGGGAAAGTGCCCCTGAGCCTCCCCCCAAAAGGCTGAGGCCCCATGGATTGTACAGCCCCACTCCATTGCTGTCCTCCCTCCTGAACTTACATGGTGCGGCCCTCGGATTCATCCTGCTTGGTGATCCAGCTCTTGTCCCCTTTCAGTATGGTTCGAACTTTCATCTGCTTGAGGACATTATTGCGCTCCTCCTCACCTGGAGGCAGGGGCTTCCCTGGCAGGGCCAAGACCACACAATTTTAAAAGGGGAACCCTAGCCCCAAGGCCCTGCAGCCTCTTTTCTTTTCTTTTGCCCTCCCTTTGCTGCCTGGGCAGCATTCATGGCCCTTGTGGGTTATGTGGAACAAGACAAGTAGAGCACCTAGAAGCCTAAGCTCACCTTTGGTGCTGCTTCCCAGAGCTGAGATACTCATGGTGTTTGCTGCGCAGTTTCCTTCTCAGTTGATTCAGTTGTAGCTCCTGGGAACAAAGGCAAACATATGTTAGTAACTTCATATGTTTGCGATGGCTTGTGGGTCACTTCTATAGTTGGGATGTGGCTTAATCCCTAGTTCATGAGTTAGAAACTTGGTTTCCCAGTGTGACGGTAGTAAGGGGTGGCGGGACCTTTAACAGGTGAAGCTTACTCACAGTGGGGCTATTTCCGTGGGAATGAATTGTAGCTCATATGGAACTCTAGTTACTTCACATGGCTGAGTTGTTATCAAGGAGTGAGTCTGGCCAGGCCTCAGTCTCTTTCTGGCTTCCCATCTCATTGTGTGAGCTCATCCTCTCACATGCTGTGCTGCTACTGTGATGTCATCAGCCTAGAGACACTCAGCAGAGCCAAACTGCATGCCCACACCATGCCAGCCTCCTGAACTGTAAGCGAACCCAATCTTTTCTTTATAAAGTTCCCAGCCTCAGTAACAGAAAGAAGACTAATAGAGTCACTAAGTCATTTCTAGCACAAGAAGATCAATCGGTCTCCTTTGCCATGGGGGGTGGCAAAGACTGGTGGAGTCCTGACTGGAGGCCAAAGGCCAGGGAGCAAGCACGCACTGTACCTACCACTGGGGAGTGACACCGCTATCTGTTTGCATGGGACAGCTCACCTGGAGGGCACAGAGCTCTCAAGCTGTCAGGAACTGTCTATTCAAGTAAATCACTGATTGGGGCCAAGCATGAACTTCCTAATGAGTGCCAATGACCTCATTCTGTACCCTTGGTAGTGTGGGGGAGACTGCTGGCAGCAAGGGAGCCTCTGCAGGGTCTTGGAGACTGGCATGGGGTTAAGACAGTCCAACTGGATTCAGAAGGTGGGACTGGAGCTGGTCTCAGGGCAATCAGGTGGCCTGACTTCCACGCATGTAGGGAGGACAGGGCTTGAGGAATCAGCTGCTTTGGGGCTGGACCATTTCTGTAACCCTTAGTAGCTGTCTGATGGACTTTGGACAGGTCAGACAATCTCTCCATGCAGCCTCAGCTTCATTTCTTCATTCGTAAAATGGGACTAGGAGTCTGACTTTCAGGATTTCTGTGAGGACAGGAAAGATGATTGCACAATTGGTCAGGAGCCAAGTAGCAGTAACTCTCAACTTGTCTTTGCTGGAAGAGGGAGGGTCCGTACTTAAATGGTCTGGGGTAATGCAGCTCTCTTTGGTTTAGGCTTGGCTCCATTTCCAGTGAGGAAAGCCTAGAGACTCACTGCTAACTCTTAGCAGGACCAGATGAGGGTGAAGTTCTGATCAGGCCCCACATTAGTGTTTTGCTTTGCTCTTCCTCTTGCCTCCTCTGTGCCCTGCAGGGTGGGGGAAAGGCAGCAAGGGGTGGGCCATGCTGGTCTCTGAGCCCCTCACAACTCGAGGGCTGTCCACCTGTCCTCCAGGCTGGGAGTGACTCAGAGCAGCAAGGATACCAATGGTCTAGGATGTGGGTCTACTCGCTGTCTAGAGTGGTTTCAAAAGAGGATCTGGGAGGCTCAGAGGGGTCAGCAGGTGAGAAGAGAGGGCCGGGCTGTGCTGGCACAGTTCTGGGGAAGGAACAGCTTTTCTCCCCAGGGGCTGCCACCCTGTGGGCCCCTCCGGGGCTAGGCTCTGCCAGCTCTGTACTGCTGCCAGCTGGCAAAGCCTGGACATGTGTGGAAGTCAGGGGCACACTAAAAGGGGCAGGGCAAGGGGCCAAGACTAAACCAAATTAGCCACGTCAGCAAGAGCTGGCTCTCCCATAAACTGCACCAAATGAGCAGTCCAGGCAGCCCAAACCCACTGCATGCCAGGAACGGCACCTCATCATGGAAGATGGGAGTCCTGCATGCCCAGCCCCTGCACTGAACTCAGCTGCCACATCAGACTGCTGTCAAGATCTCATTCCACAGGTGATCTTACAGCTGCATAGGCCCAATTATCCAACTGTCTCTATCCTGGCCTCCTAGGGAGTGGCCTTACAGGCTGGGGCACAGGGGTAAAGGCAGGCCCAGGTAGCCTGAGATCTTGGTCGTTGGTCTCCTGGTGCTACTTGGAGAACTTGTGGGAGTCCTTTGCTTTATCTGGGCTTTAACTCTGCACCTGCAAGCAAAGACCTCGTACTACTTGATCTCACAGGGTCTTTCTAACCCTGTCAAGCTGTTCTTGCTGATTTAGATTACTTTCTTCAGGGAACCTCAAGGACATTCTTCCTTTTCAGGACCTCAGAGGCTGTGGCCACTGGTTTTCACACATGAATTCCATCCCAGGCCCAGCATGAGACTCAGGAGCTCCTTAGATTCCCTTGATAGATTTAATGGCCATGCTGCCTAGACGTCTTCTGTCAAATCTGAAGCACATAAGCTATTTCTCAAATCAATATAGACTTATACATGTGCAGAATGACATAAGCAGAGAGGCCATTGGCAACTCCCAGGCCAAAGGGGCAGGGACAGGAGCAGATAAACACCAGGGCTGATACTTCTGCATGGGCTACTCTCTCTCTCTCTCTCTCTCTCTTTTTCTCTTGGAACAGGCTGCATCTCAGAAGTCCAGTTTCTTTTTGGATAAGACAATAAATCAAAAAATCACTGGTAGAGTAGATTGAAGAGAAGGGCAGCTCTTTGGAATAATAAAAAAAAAAACCTTTAAGTTGATCTGTCTTAATCAGGTGGATTGATAAGTGGGGTTAGCTTCTAAGTCTTAGCCAGAGACCTGCCATCTTTTTTCACTTTGCAATACTCTCCCATCTCCCCTCTTGGTTCAGGCTGAGATAACTTCTTTTTTTTTTGTCGATTGTGGGGCTTGAACTCTGGGCCTGGGCGCTGTCCGTGCCCTCCTCAGCTCAAGGCGAGTGCTCTACCATTTGAACCACAGCACCACTTCCGGTTTTCTAGTGGTTTTTATTGGCGATAAGAGTCTCATGGACTTTCCTGCCCGGGCTGGCTTTGAGCCACGATCCTCAGATCTCAGCCTCCTGAGTAGCTAGGATTACAGGCGTGAGCCACCAGCACTTGGCCAACTTTTTTCCTGGTCATCCTGCATTCATCTGTCCTTCCTGCCAATAGCATTCATTGACTCCAATCCTACATTTCCATATCCACCCCCATGTCTCACTCACCTCCTGATGTTTCCCTAGTGTTTCCAAGGGAATAATCTAGAAGTCCAACAGTCATACTAAACATAGTATGGCCAATCCAATCAAGCACACACTATTTCAAATTATACACATACACAAATATCTATATCTGGGGCGGGGAAGGTGGCTCAGTGGTAGAGCGCTTGCCTTGCATGCATGAGGCCCTGGGTTCCATTCCTCAGCACCACATAAGCAAAAAGAAAAAAGCCTGAAGTGGCGCTATGGCTCAAGTGGTAGAGTGCTAGCCTTGAGCTGAAGAGCTCAGGGACAGCACCCAGGCCCAGAGTTCAGGCCCCACGACCAGACCCCCCCAAAAAAAACAACAAATATCTATATCTATATCTATAATTTAACATGTCTTCCTATATAGTCTGTAGATTTAACCAACCTCAGATCAAAAGTACTAAAAAATTGCATCTATACAGCACAGAATAACCACCATTCGCATAGCAATGCCATTGTATTATAAAAAATCTAGCGATGATTTGAAGCACGTTGGAAGATGCACAAGGAGCACGAAAATACAACACAATGTTATAGAAGGAACTTGAGCACCTGCAGACTTTGAGGCAGGTGCCTTTGGAGCTTGATCCAACAGTGAGGTCATGACAGCAAGAGAAGCAGTAGAAATATCCCTGAGGGAGGAAGCCACATTCTTTGCTTCAATGTGCAAGGGACACAAACTAGGACAGATGGCTGAAAAACAGTGCACACGTGGCCCACTAAAGGATCTGTTCCCTGCTTTGAGCAGAAGCACTGATCAGGTTAGGAGGAATCCCTGTACAGCACACACACACACACACACACACACACACACACTCAGGGCAGGCTCCACAATCCTTGGTAAGTCAGGGTCTATGCAGAAAACAAAGTACTCAAAGAGACAACGAGAACTCCCTGCCTGTGAGGTTTGCATCTAGAAAGTATAAAGTGTGGTATCCAGACTGATGAGTATTGTCCTCTGTGGGCATATGTGCTCAGCACAGCCTCAGACGCTTCTGCCTTCATATAAACAGAACGGGGAGAAGCGGGATAGTGAGGTCCCTGGCACAGATGTGTATGGCCCACAAAATATTTATGGCCCTATAGTTACTCCCCCAGGACCTGCTCTCTCTGCACTTAGGGTAAAAATAGCAAGTATAGAGTCAGTCAGCCTTGGGAGAAGCATCTATAGTCTGCCTCAGACTTTTCCGCTTTTCTCCAGCTGCCGCCAGTTCCAAGCCATGCTGTAAGAAGACCTGGCACTAGGCCACATGGGGCCCTGGGAAGTGCTAGCAAAGCTGGCCCCCATCACACAGTACATCCCACGAGCCAGGTCAGCACTCTGCATTAAGGTCCAGAGAACGGGACACGGACGCCTGGCAGCACAGCTGCAAACCACAGGCATTAACTACAACTTCATTCCTGCTTCACCATGACCAAATGAACCCAGGATAGGTCAGGGGCTGGCCCAGGACCATACTCCCAAAGATTTGAGCTGTGGCCCATATAGGAGCCCTGCTAACCGCATGCATGACAGCATCTTACGCTCCTGGTGTAAAGGGACAGGATCCGGGCACACCCACTACCGGCCACCTCTCCTTTCTCCTCCAAAGCTGAGCATTGGGGCCAGCCAATACATAGCCTGACTATGCCCCCCGACTTGCCAGCTGCTTAGACTTATCAGCATGTTACTCCCGAAACCGACTGAAGAAGAGCAAGGCCTCCACTTCGCTGTGCACCCTGCCTTCTGTTGCCTCTGTCAGGCTCGTGCCTGAGATCCACAATTCTGAAAAAGTTCAAGAGCAAACTGCTGGGATTGGGGTTCCTTCCACAAACTTAAGTCATCCTGGTCCATCAGCTTTGATGTTGGAGGTGGCCCAGCCAGAAGGCAAATACTCTCTTATAGGCTATGACCTCTGCTCACAACTCTGCTCTTCTTCCTAAAGTGTTGTCACACAGCTGTGAAGTTCCTGGTTCTGAACCTAGGTCTCCTCATCTGTAATGTAGTGCAGAGCCACCAAGTCCATGGACCTGCCCATAGAGCCTCTTTCTTGCAGGACGCACCCAAATTAGAGCAGGTGACCCTGTCTGGAATTTTCCATGCTGTGACTTGGGTACTTTGATAATGGTGGGGTCCTAATCTCCAAATGATTCACACAAGCACCTGTCTAGTCAGGTCATCCATTCTGTGGACCTTTTCCGTACCATGACTTCCACTTCTACCTTGATTGGGAGAAAATTTCTGGTACTTTGGGAATTTCCATATCAATGTGCTTAGTGCCTGGCTTCCCTAACACCTTCCATATCAGTGTCTTGGGCAGATAGAAGTAAGGAGGGAATGAGGGGCCTGCAAAGAGCCTGTGTTTTCCTGACCACAACAAGCCAGGCACCTCAGAGTTAGGGACCATCAGAGTAAAGTCAGAGCAAGAGCTGACCCACTAATGTACAAAAGAGCTAATGGATGTAGAGCACTCAAGGCTAGAGGGAGCCACGTTGAGGGGGTTAGAAGATGTGACACATATGCTTGGCTGATGAGTAAGGAGAATGAGATAAAAACACAAGTAGGTCAAGTGCTAGTGGCTCACACTATTAACCCTAGCTGTTCAGGAGGCTGAGATCCTAGGATTGAAGCCAGCCTGGGCAGGAAAGTTTATGAGACTGTTGTCTCTAATTATGTGCAAAAAATGGAAGTGGAGCTGTGGCTTAAGTGGTAGAACACTAGACTTGAGCAAAAACAAAAAAAAAGTATAGGGACAGCACAAGGCCCTGAATTCAAGCCCCAAGAGCAGCACCAAGAAAAAGCATTTCACAGGGATGTGCTCTGCCTCTGAAACTGACAGGACATTTTGTCCAAGCCCCTGCTGTACCCTAACCCCCCACATTTGATTCCTCATGAGGGCCACCTCCCTTCCTAGAGGAGCTCTCATGCCCCACTGCTCCCTGGCCCAGGGATACAGCCACAGTCCAATGTCACTCTTGGTTACTTATGAAAAGAAGAGGAAGTGTCTAGGAAGATAGGTTGCAATCCTCAGACTGAGACATCACCTTGCAACTGCCCAAACCCAGACCTCTAGTTCCATGCTGAGTGGGAGCCCAGAAAACATGGACATGGAAGACCACCTGCTCTGATTATCTGTGTTAGTGTAGGCTCTGACTGATAGCATCCCAGGGTGTTCACTCTGGTTCTAATGCTGCCTCCACACTAGCCCACTGTAGGATGAAGAACCCTTTCCCTCCTGAATTCCCCCTGTTACAGCTGAGATGGAGTGGCTTCTTGCAGAGGTGGAGCAAGCAGTTAGACAGGGGCAAGGCAGCTAGCCCTCTGCCCTGCTGGGCCCAAGACCACAGGCATGAGCTTTCTGTGGCAAGGCAAGGCAAGAACATGCAGCCCAGTGGCCAAATACACGTGTCAAGTAGCATCTGGATGAGCCATCAAGACTTGACATACCCAACCCAGGGATTCATTGCTGGGCTGACATCAGGCCATATTTTAGGTAAAGGATGTCTGTAAGCATGTAGCTTTGGGGCAAGAACTTGCTCTAATAGGCAGAGTCCCAAAATAGTTAAATAGTTGGGAGACAGGCTCTTAGCACTCCCCCTTCCCATCAGGAAAAACACAGTGCTCCCATCTTGTCAGGAGGACAGTGATAAGGTGATGATAAAGTCTTCTGTTTCCCTGGAACAAGTCCCTAGACATTCATGGATACTGCCAGTGCCAGTCCCTCAGCTGGGCACTGCTTATGGAGGGATCTCAGAGAAGATGGCTGGTATGTAGGAAGGAGAAAGCATTCTCATCCCAGCTCTGCAACCCTTGGGACACCTAGTCTCTCCTCATGGGCCCTTCATTCTCCACCTGGATAAGGGCACAGGACTAAACATTTCGTAAATAAAATCTGCAAGGGAGCCCAGTGCCTGTGGCTCATACCTGTAATCCTAGGTACTCAGGAGGCTGAGATCTGAGGATCACGGTTCAAAGCCAGCCCAGGCACGAAAACCTGTGAGACTCTTATCTCCAATTAACGACTAGAAAACCGAAACTGTGGCTCAAGTGGTAGAGCACTCGCCTTAAGCTGAAGAGCATACGGACAGTGCCCAAGCCCAGAGTTCAAGCCCCACAACCGACAAAAAAAAATCTGCAAGAGAGCCTCCAACAACTAGATCAGGCCCCTCTGGCCCTTCTAGGAGACAACCCTGAAGCTCCAGTCTGCTTGGGACAGCTCCCATAGCTCCCCTCCCAAACCTCTTGCTTAGAACAGCACCTTCTGCTGATCACCCATGTGACAGGACCCCATGGGGTGCTACTTTGGGTGGGTGGGACCAAAAGCCTAGCATAGTAGGGAGAAAACCTTGGCTGCATTATGGCTACCCCCTCCTCAGCTGCAGCAGGAAGTATAAGGACAAGCTGATATTCCACCTGCTTGCCTGGGAAGGGTATTGGGCGTACACAGCCTGAAGTGCAAGGCAGGCTGAGGAATGTCCCTCCCACCACACACACACACACACACACACACACACACACACACACACACACACACACACAGAGTACTTGGATATCCCCATCCAGTTCTTTCTCAAGGTATGCACTTGGCTCACAGAGTTTCGACCCAGGCTGACCTAAGCCAGCACTTAAACAGCCAGCCAGATTCTCTGTGCCAAAAACGCTGGCATGATGAAATGTCCCATTTTATAATGCAGCCTCCTAGTCCAGGTCTTGTGAATCCTAGAATTCGGATTCCCAATATCTTGGGATTTCAACAGAATCATTAGACAGGTTGCTTTCTTTCCAGGAGGAGGCAAAGGGACCATTCACACTGTCCCCACCTGCTCCAGTGGTTTATACTCATAATCTTAGCTACTTGGGAGGCTGAGAGGCTGAGATATGAGGATTGCAGTTTGAAGACAGCCTGGGCAGACAGGTCCATGAGACTCTTTGTGTGTGTGTGTGTGTGTGTGTGTCTGTCGGTCGTAGGGCTTGAGCTCAGGGCCTGGGCGCTGTCCCTCAGCTCTTCAGCTCAAGGCGAGCGCTCTACCGCTTGAGCCACAGTACCACTTCCGGTTTTCTAGTGGTTTATTGGAGATAAGAGTCTCACATCTTTCGTGCCTGGGCTGACTTTGAATCGTGATCCTTAGATCTCAGCCTCCCAAGTAGCTAGGATTACAGGCATGAGCCACTGGCACTCGGCAGGTCCATGAGACTCTTATCTCCAATTATCTGCCAAGAAGTTAGAAGGAGAAGTGTGGTAGAGTGGCAGACTTGAGAGTAAAAGCCAAGCAAAAGCATGAGGTCCTGAAGTCAAAGCCCAGTACTGGCATAAAAAAGTGATTTAGAGGCCTTAGACAGGGCTAGGCCCAGCAGAGCAGTGGCGGAACAGCTGGATCATGTCTGTCCCCCGCTGCCCCCCCTAACTTGCTGCTCAGCACATACCTCCCAGGAGCTACACGAGCCTCCCTTCTTGCAGGAGCTCATGACCTGCTTGAGATAGTCCAGTCCCTGAGGCTCCTGCCTAGAGGCCAACAAGACAGCAGGAAGGAGGCTCACCAAATGGAAAAAAGAGCTGGAAGAGACTTTGGTTGCTGAGGAAAAAATGTAATATGGAAAAAGAACTAGTATTGGGGGGGGTGGTATTTGTAAATGTGCTTTACAGGTAAATGACTTCTGCATGAAAGTCTGGAATTTCACCTCCCGCCATCCCACCCCAACACCCCAGATTCTAGACTTCTCGGCGTCTTGCTGAAGGGACCATGGAAGGAAGATTTTCGAAGCAAGCCAGCTCTTTCCCAAGATGGTGGGGAGCTGAAGCCTGAGGGAAAAAGGTAGCCATGGCCCCCTGCCACTCCTGGGGCACAAGGCTTCCACCTGGCTCTCCGCTATCCATTTTCTGGCTCTCAGTAAACTGAACACAAGCAGTTGCTTAGGGGAGACTGGATCATTTCAGAAGTGGTGTGGCCTCAAGGAGCAGCAAAGGATGCTGGGAAGAGCCCTCTGAAGCGCCTCTGTAGAGGGGTTTGCGCGAGGCCAGCAGGACTCCATGAGCTAATCCCAGTGCTATCACTGTCTCACCTCGTCGGCTGTACCATGAGAAAGGACCCTGAGGAACTCAGGGGCTCCTCCAGCCTCTGGTAACCTCTGCATCCCTCACCCCACAATAGTTTTTGCAGCTTGTGAACCAAGGTGTCAGTCGTGCAGAGATGCTACCACTATCTGTACATAAGGCAGCTTAAAGGGGACCAAAAGGGGTTCAGGGCCAGATTATAGCTCATGCCTATAATCTTACTCAGAAGGCTGACACTGAGGATCACAGTTCAAAGCCAAGCTAGTCAGGAAAGTCTGTGCAACTCTTATCTCCAATTAACCACTAAAAAGCCAGATGTGGAGCTGTGGCTCAAGTGGTGAAACCAGTAGCCTTGAGTGGAATAAAGCTAAGGGACAGTACACAGGCCCTGAGTTCAAGCACTAGGACTGGCACAAAAAGAAGTTTAGAAATTGTGGGGCCTGCCCCACCTCACCTTCCCCTCTCTCTTTCTCCCTCCCATGCCCAGGAATGTCACATACAACCTCACTGCTGCCACCTCTGGGTAGGACTGAGTAACACTGGCCAAAGCCAACTGCTTTAGGTCTATCTTAGAGGTGAAGATCAAAAGGTAAGGACTACCCAGAGGCCCCTCTAGCACCCAGATGAAACCTCACCCTAGATCTGGGAGGCAAGACTACAGCCTCCTTCTCTCCCAGGGCTTCCTTGCCTCCCCCACTCGCCCCCTTCCCCGGCCCCGGCCCTTTCTCACTTTCCTGTCCAGCTCCGACTCAGAGTCCTCTTAGTCCCTCCCTTCCCACTCTCATCCCTATCCCCCATTACTTTTCACTAAGAGATGGAGGCCTTGAAAGGAGAAAGTATTTGCCCAAGGTCACATTTTCCTTTCTGCAACAAGCATTTATGGAAAGCTAACAGCTGGCCTGGGTACTGGGGAGAGCTGAGGAGCCAGGAGCCAGAGGAGGGGAGAACGGCCCTGTGGCCCTGCCAAAGCGCTGCATTTCCCAAGGAGGCGCCCTTGGCTCTGGTCCTAAAGTATGCAAAAATGAGTAGGAGCTCACGCGGGCAGAAATGGTGCAACGAGTCCTGCGTTTTGGTTTGTGTTGTGGTTTTCTGTTCCAGTCTAAACCAGGCAGGGTCTGATGTAAGCATTTTCTGCAGGGATCCCCTTCTTGAGCCTGCTCTCTCCCTAGCAACTCTGCCACATCAAGCTCTCGGGGAAAGTGACCTAGTCATCAGAAAGTGGCATGCGGAGCCAGTGATCACAAGGACCACACCAAGGAGGCTGGACCTAAGTGCCTGACATGGACCCACAAACGTGTCCAAGGCCAGGGACCACCAGCAGCTTGGGGGTCTGCTCAGCACTGGCCCAGGTCTTCCCCTCTGATTGGGGTGTGGCTCCAGAGGTCCACAGCCACTTTAAGCCACCAGCAGTAACCTCAAGAACAAGCTCTGCAGAAAGAGGGGCAACACAGCAGGCATAATAGGCATGGTTGGGGAACTGCCCATGCGGTCGGTGCTCCAGGCAGCCTGTTCCCAGACTGTTCCTGAAAGTGGCCTCTGGGTCCCTCCAGAAACTAAATCCCCCTGGGACATCTGCCTAAGCTCCAGATTCCTTTCTGCCTCCTCACCTCTGAATCTCAGTGTAGTCACGGGCCCTGGGGAAGGACACGTACAGGACCTCTGATCCTTTTATTTTCTCCTCTTTTCCCACCTAGCCCTGGCCCCTCCCACCTCCCTGTCTGCCCTCTGGGTTCCCAGCCATCCCAGCAAGCAAAGCGAGCAGAAAATGCCCCTTAAATGCTTCAATGAGCATCAAAAACTCCATTCCACATCCTCAAAAAGGACCAGAGCAAGTCCCTTTCTGTGCCTCAGTTTCCCTTCAGGAAAAATGACCCTCGATAACCCCAATCAGAAAGGAGGCAATGTGTCAGCAGTGGGAAGTTACAGGAGTTCTTTGAAACAAGTAAAGAAAACAAACCAGACTTTTGTTGACATGGGAACTCGGCCTAAGCACCAAGGACTGTATGATGAAACTATCTGCACCACTCATGCAGCTATCAAGGATTTTCAAACTCGTTTCCTCAGGGGTGGGAGGGAGTGTGCATCCTGACCAGCTTCTGAAAGAGGTTCCCCCTAAGCTTCTGAGCTAGACACCCAGCTGCTTTCATACAAGTAGGAAACGCAAGCATTCTTGAGGTCATGTGGCACACTCGGGTTGCACACAGCTACATGGTAGCTGAGCTTTCCTTTGAATCTAGTATAACCTCTGGTGCTGTCCTCTTCATCTCTAACCTCACCTATTACATCCCCCACTAGGAGCAAGATGCTGGACAATTCATTCCTTCTCGACTGCCAGTCCCTAGTGCACTGCCCTGTTCTGCCATCAGCCAGTTGTCTGTGGGTGCAGGGAGGATGAATGCAAAACCCTTTGTCCCAATTGTGGGGACCCAAAGGCCTAGGGTGGCAGCTGAGACGTTTCTCTGAGTTCCACAGACCTAGAGACAAGCTTTCGTCTTCCATGGCACTGCTCTTGCCCCATACCACCTGGGGAATGGTAATGAATGCGGCCTTAGGGCTCAGCGAGGCCCACTGTGTGCCATGTGGCCTGCTACATTACAGGCTGTGCCTTGAGGCGGCATTCACACCTATGGAATCAGTCACTTGGGGAGACTTGAGTGGGAAAGAAGAGCAGGCTTCCAACTTCTACAATGGATCAAACCCTGAATTGGGGGTGTTTTCTTGGCATGCAACTGAAGACTGTTGAGGGGAACAGGTGTGGATGCTTTCCTTTCACCAGGTTTTGGGGTCAGCACGGGGAGGCCAGAATCCCTGCTCTGCAAGATCTCAGAAGGCTATAACAGGGGGAGTGAGACAGAAGACGGGAAAGCAAAGCAGCCTGAGTGAGGCTGAGGTACAGCTTTGGCTGCGCTGGACCACTGCCCTTAATCCAGAATGCTTTGTCCCAGTGACAAGCAATCACTGCTGCCATTACCATTCAGCTCCTTACAAAGTAGCTTATCTGTCTTCCTGTCACTCCTCCCTGCCAGGCACGAGGCTCTCTCTTCCAGCCTGCACTGTCTGGCTCTCACAGGAACATTTTTGGAGACTAAGGAAAATTGGTTTTGGCTTTTCAGGAATGAGTGGAAGCTAGAGTCAAGCAACTCCAAACCATGTGTAGGCCTTGATTTGGCAGATTTTGAGCTTCTGATCCTGCTTCTAAGTCTTCTTCTTCCAGGAAGTCAGCCCTTAGCTTTTTAGCCAGAGTTGCTTCCCTGGTCCAGGGGAAGAGTCCAATGTTTTCTACTTCCTAGAGCTGCAGTACCATACGTGCTGAGTGTCCAGAGGACAGAAAGAACAGATTTTGAGCACTGGCAGTGTGTTGAGTGCTGCACTGGGTACCTTCTGCTAGCCACAATGGCAAAGAGGACAAGGTAGGGCAAGTGAGATGGTTTTATTCTTTTTCATGTTCGAGTGAATGTGCTGGGGGTACAATGAGGGGAACGATACAAGCACCAAGCCCCGTAGAACATTGTCTCTTTGTCAATGCACCTGTGCTCTGCTCACCAAAGCTGACCCTGCTTTCCCAGATGTGACAGTTGAGGCCCTGGGAAGGCACTTGAACATCCTCAACTTGGTTCTGTAGCTCTGTGTGGCTGTGTGCATGCACAGACACACACGTGCGTGCACACACACATCACAGACATACAGACAGACACATACACATACAAACAGATCGAGGGCCCTTTACCCTAAAGCTTCATTTAGGTTTAGATCAACCACCCCTGTTTCCTGGCTGCAGGCAGAAGTCAAAAGAGCCATGAGACCATGGCAAGAGTAATACTAGGTGTCAGAAACTTTGATCAGTGCTGGATTGGGCAGGAAAGGCCTTCTGCCTTCCTCCTTCCCTCTGTGTGTCTCTGTCTTTCTTTGTCTTCCTCCTTCCCTCTCTGTCTCTGTCTTTTTCCATCCTAAGATGTTTCTTCATTACCTTCCACAGTGCTAAGACTAAATGCTATAGGTGAACACATCTCCTAGGTCCTAAAGCCCAGGCACAATCTCACCACCTACCTTATCCCTGCTCAGAGCAGTTCTGGTGAGAGGCTGCCTGGCATATTATCCCTCTGGGCCAATGGAGCTGCCCAGGGAGCCTCCAAGCTTGCAAGTAGCAGAGCAGACAGCAGGATCTGAGCTTTCAGCCTTTATGTGAGGCAAGGTATCACTCTGACTTTCCAAAGAGGACAAGGCTCTTGGCTCCCCCTGCCCCCATCAAAACAATCCAGCCACAGAGCCTGTGTGCTGCAGATTGCCTTGATAGCACCACAGTGACACTTGATTCGGCGCCTTCTGTCTGAGCACAAGCTACTCCTTTCCCGTGGCCCTCCCTGAGATCGCCCTGTGCCCAGCACATGTTCATCACAAACCCCCATCAACTCCTCTTCCATAGGTTCTGAACCAGTGAGGAGTTCCTCCAGGTGAGCCAGACAGTTCAGATTTTTCATCTCGAAAATGGACATAAGAGTGCTGCGGGGTGGAGGGTGGGGGTGGGGGGGGGTCAGACTCCCTGAATTTCGAAGCAATCAACACTAGGATCACCCTGCCCCCTCCCTGGAGAAGTAAGGACTTATGGGTGAGAGAACTGATGTCCCGAGTTGTATCCTGCAGGACACGGATGGGTGCGTGGCCCTCGCTGCCTCCCCGTCTGGCTGCCTGGGACGGCGAGTCGACAGCCCTACCTGGAACAGGTGCCCAGCTTGTGGGGCCCGCGGAGGGTCGGGCGGGCGCCGGACGTAGGCTCCCTCGAGTGGGCAGTGCCGGACCTGGCCAGACCGAGGTGGCGGCGATTGCTGGGAGCGGGACGCAGCGGGGAGCGCTCGGGGAGGCGAGGAGGCCCGGACTGGGCTCACCCGCAGGAGAACAAACAGGTTTTCTCCGGCTGCCCGGAGCCTCGCCCCTCGCCCCTCCCCTCGTCCGGCCCCCTTCCTCTGCCCTCTCCTAGGGTAGGTAGATGCGCCTGGCACATTCCGCACATTCTCCCGCCAGTGTCCTCCTCCTGCCCGCCCCTTCCCAGCCCCGCCCCCTCGGGGCTGCGGGAGAAATCAAGGCGCGGGCTCCCCACGCCGAACCCAGAGAGAACTCCAGAAGGTTTCGCCGCGTGGAAAACTTCCAGGCAAATTCCTCCGGGCTCGCGGTACCCGGGCCAGGAAGCCTCCACCACGTGAAGGGCCCCCGCTGCCTAGCGGCGCCCCTGCCCGCGCCTGCCGAAATCTGGCCCAGGCTCAGGGCCAACGACTTCCACAGATGCTGTCGGGTCAATTCTGTCAACTACTGTGCCTAGATCCATTTTACAGATGGAGATCCCAGACACAGGCAGGGAGGGGGCGGGAGTACTGGTGGCTGAGATCATGCAGGAAGTCTACGAAGCAGAGAAGGAGGGGAAAGCAGCGAGGGAGCTGCTGCTGTCAGCATCAGGCCCAGGACAACTGACACCCTGGAAGGCTATGCAGGGAAAGGGGTGCAGCCCCCTTCAAGACACAATAAACAAGGCTACCTCACACACTAGACTCGAAGACACATTCAGGCTCCAGACTCCAAGCACTGGGATACATGTCATTCATTTAAGCTGCTCAACAGTCCCTGTGATGGCAGGCTTGGTCCTGGTTTGAGGGCTATGATGGAAAGAGCAGCAAAAGGAAGCTCCAAACTGAGGACCAGCGGTTCAAGCCTGTAATCCTAGCTACTCACGAGGCTGATATAGGAGGATCACCATTTGGAGCTAGTCCAACTTCACAAGACTCACATCTCCAATTAACCACTAAAAATCTGGAAGTAGACCTGTGCCTTAAGCCATAGATTGTCAGCATTGAGGGGAAAAAAAGTGCCCAGACCATGCCTACGCCCTGACTGCAGGTGCCAGCTCCACTTCCAGCACACAGACAGACAGACAGACAGATAGACACACACACACACAAATTTACCACCACCAACTCTCTCACCACCTGTGAGGCTAAGGAAGTCCCTCCACAAGACGGGACACTTAAGCCAGCCCAAGCAATGAATTAGCCAGGAATCAAAAGAATGGACCAACCAACACAACAGTTCCTCCTTACTCGGGTGGTGTGAGTCTGTAGCCCAGAGGCCCTCAAATCCACCCACTCCTCTCCATGGCCACAGGCTCAGCCTCCTTGCTGGCTTTACAGCCTCGAAATCAGTTGAGACGCTTAGATGGGTGAATATCACTATGCTCCTCTTCGTCTCGATTGCTTCCCATAGCTTTTGGGATCAAAGCTGAAGTTCTGAACATGACCCAAGGATTTGGCTGTGGATGACCTCTCTCTGCAAGCCCACCCACTGTGTTCTTTTTCTTCAGTACAGTACATTCACGGTGGCCTTCTGTGTCTTCTGAACACATCATGTCTCCTTGTACCTTCAGCTGCCCACACTCCTCTACTGCCCTTCCTGTATCCCAAGTCTGCCTAGTGAACTCAATTACTCTTCAAGTGTTCCCTCAAGTATTCCCAAACCCTCTCGTGCCTGCGACCCAGTCAAGCCGATCACTTCCTTCTATGCACTACGTTAGTTCCCTCTCAGGACAGTAGCTATCACCCTTCCTTGTTCTGCACAGTGAGCATTGGGAGCTCAGGACTTCATCTGACTCACCACTGGGTCACAGAGACCAGCCCAGCAGCTCTGAGGCATTTGTGCAAAGTATAGGAAATTGAGATCATGAAAGGAAGGGGCTCCTCTTGGAGGGGTCATCACATTGGAAGGAGGGATACTGTGTGTTCTGAAGGGAATTGTATAGAAAGTCACTCCAGTTCATCTATGGTTCTTACTGTCAAGTGTTTTGCTCCTTATTAATATGGTATGGCCGAGCCTGGTGGCTGGCATCTAATACCTTCCCTTTCCTCGCTGTGGCTCTTGGTGGTCATGGGCGTGGCTTGGCATCCTAGAGTGTGTCACACTCCTCTGGTGTCTGTCTTCCTCATGCAGATGACATACTGGTGGATCAGAGGTCATGGGGAGATGGGAACACTTGTCTCTCAAGGCTGTCATCAAGAAACAGCAAACTCACTCCACTCACTCTAAGTCATTGTGGGCCAGCTAAAGAGAAAGAGAAAGAGTGAGTGGGGTCCAAGGGCTAGCTAAGTCTCGAACCCTTCTTATGTCCCCGATGATGCAAAACCCTTCCCAAGACAGCTCTGCCATGCTGTTTTAGCCAAAGAGACCAGCCTTTCCTTAACTCCGCCCTCCTGGCCAGACTGCCAGGCCCTGCAGCGGATTTTGCCTGCAAACGGGTTTGACTCGAATGGTAACTGCCCTGCCCTGCCCTGCCCACCTGTTCACTGCCCCAGCAGAATGTCCCAACGATGATTTCCACCCCCACTACCTTCCATAACCACCTGTAGTCACTTGCCAGTCTTCCAAACCCCTACTGGCTTTTATGTGTGTGTGTGTGTGTGTGTGTGTGTGTGTGTGTGTGTGCGCGCATGTGCACGCGAGCGCGCCAGTTCTGGGGCTTAAACTCAGGGCCTGGACACTGTCCTTGAGCATTTTTGTTCAAGGCTACTGCTCTACCACTTGAGCTATAGCTCCACTTCTGGCTCTTTTTTTTTTTTTTTTTGGTGGTTTATTGGAGATAAGGTTGCCCAGGCTGGCTTCGAACCACAATCTTCAGATCTGTTTCTGAGTAGCTAGGATTATAGACATGAGTCACCAGGATCTGGCCCTACAGACATTTGTTTATTTGGTAGTACTAGGGTTTGAACACAGGTCCTCATATTTGCTGGCTGGTACTTTACCACTTGAGCTATGCCCCCAACCCAGTTTTTGCTGGTTATCTTTGAGATACGGTTTCAAGAACTTTTCTGCCTCGACTGGCCTTAAACTGTGATCCTTCTACTCGCAGCCTCCCCAATAATGAGGATGGAGGGCATAAGCCACCAATGCTCAGCCATACTGTCTTTTTTAGCCTCCTCAGGCACCAGACATACCCAGTGACAAGGACTCAGATATATCAAGAGCTCTCCTAACACTGCCGCTCCCCCTGTACAAGATACCCACTTTGTTTGGAATGACAGTTCTTCTTTGAAGATACCAGGTGATCTCCCATACACTCTCAGTTGTCATGCTGTCTTCCTCATGAACCTTCCCTTGGACTCCTCTCAAGTTCCAGTGGCTATTGGCTGCTTCCTAGACTAGGCTCTACCTCTACCTGGCCTGACCTTGGTTCTGTCCTTCTCTGCTTTCCTATCTTTTTATGTCTTAGTCCCTAGCCTTAGCTCTAATATTGGCCAGTGCCCTGGCCTTTCTCATGAAGGCTTGAGTAGCAATGTCATACTTTCAGGGGCCTGAGCAACAGCATAAGCAAGCCCTCTCGGCAAGGTCCTGCTGGTTCCAAATACGGTAGGCTCAGGATAGCCTGGACGATCACAGGAGGTAAAAGGTCTGAAAGGTGGAGGCAGAGTGGCAGGTAGTAACCCTATACTGAGGGAGGCCAGATGAAAGCCCGCAGATGGGGAGGGGAACAGGTGGCTAGGTGAGAGAATAGGCCAGCATTCCTATGCTCTAAGGGAGGCCCCATTTCCATCTAGAGGGCTGGGAGTAGGGCTAAAGCAAGCCAATCTAGCTGAAGAGTTCCTAGGTTTGGGAGGGGAAATGGGGAAGGGCCTTGAAAGCTGTCAGGCCCTAAAGATGACCTGGGAAGTGTTCCTACATCACAGAAGACTGGAGACTAAAACAACTTGAACTTTTCAGTTGGACAAATGGGGAAACTGAGGCCCAGAGAGGGTAGATTGCTAACCAAAAATCACAGAGCTAGTCTGACAAGAACAGAGACTAAACTCTGCATGAAATGACTCTCTATGGGTCTCCACCCAGCTGCCTAGAGGCTGGGGTGCTGAGGTTCCTCTGTAGGGAGGGCTGGGCTCCTGCTTGCACCCTAATCCCCTCTTCCCTTCCCTCCTTCCCAGGCCCGCCCTGCCACCTCATCCTCCGAAGCTCTTCAACTGGTTTCCACTTGCTGGGTGACTTGTGAGACACCCAGCAGGATGCATTCCCTCGAGGCAGGGGTCCCCACACCAGGCAGGACTGGCCCAGAATGAGCCCTCTGGAAGCCTGAACCTGTTCCCATTTGGAAGCAGCTCCTCTGCTAGTAGCTGCTCCAAACCCTCAGCAGACAGGGTGAGCCCTCCACCCACTCGCTGTTGCCTTCGGGCCTCCTGCCATGCCTGGTGCTTGCGCTCTTCGGAGTGAGGTCCTGCTCCTTGCTCTCTGGCATGCAACACACTGCCCTTTGCCAAGTGCCCCCACTGCATGGGCCAGAAACCAGGCAGACCCAGTCCCAAGCAGGAGCTGTTCTGAGTGTAGGGAGGAAGCAGAGCCGTCACTCCCCCAGGGACAGAACCCATGGATCATTTCGCCCATCCACTGTGGCCTCACCGGGAACAGTGACCCCATCTTACAATGAAGGGACGTGAGATGCAAGGAGAGGGGGGGAGCAGTGAAGAGATCATGCATCTCCTTACATTTCCCAGCCTGGAGCTTGGACTACTGCTGCTCTTCAAATCCACTGCTTTGAATAAGGCCAGGAAGCAGTCACTAGTAGTGCTGGTCTGCATGACCTGATGCCCTAGAACACACACTCGTGTCTTTTGTCTCTGGCTCTGAAGCAGCCCCTGGCCAGGCCTCCAGAGCACGAGTGCACGAGTGGAGCCAAGGCCTTGTTGGCAGATAATTCCCACAAGCCCTGAAGAATGGCTTTTTTTCTATTTCTTTCTTTCTTTTTTTTTGCTGCTTTAAGAATCATCCACAGATCGGAAAAAGAATGTTCTAATTGGAAAACCTCCCCGCCATGGTTTTCCGGAGTTTTAGTACAGTTGGCCGGCAAGGAGGCTCCTGGGATGAGGAGGAAGGGAAGTGATGAGGAGGAGACAGTGGGCTCCCTGCCCAGCCTCCCCCCTTCATCCTCTAAGCTCAGCTCAGCCCTTTCTGGCCAGCGTAGGGCCATGCTCAGGGTCCCAGCTTGGCCTCCGCCTGAAGAATTCAGAGGCTGTCTGCCTTCAGCTGGGTTCCTCCTTAGAGCCTAGCCCAACCCCACACCCATCTGTTCCCCCCCCCCTGCCCCAAGGCCCTGCTGCTGTCCCAGAAGTGTCCGGTCTCCACGGACCCTCTGGCAGGACTGATGCCTACTGGGTATTTTGAGTGAGGGCGTAGAAGAGGAAAGATGTAGGAGCTGCTGCATGCTCAGAGATGGAAACATCAGAGTGGACATTGAGGTTGATGGGGCCCCCAGCTCTGATTAGGACCTTGGGCTACAAGGCCTGACACTGAGCTACAGGCTACACACAAGGGTACCGTTGTTGGGCTTTTGGGTTCCAGGGTGTATGGCTCTACCACTTGAACCACAGCTCCACTTATGACATTTTGCTGGTTAATTGGAGATAAGACTCTCAGGGACTTTCCTGCCTAGGCTAGCTTCAAACTTCGACTCTCCAATCTCAGCCTCTTGAATAGCTAGGATTAAAGGTGTGAGCCACCTGTGCTTGGCCTGACATCGTTATTTTAAGACAGTCTTGCTATGTAGCCCAGTGTGGCCTCAAACTCACAATCTTCCTGCATCTACCTCCCATGTGCTGGGAGTGCCACCATGCCTGGCTGTGAACCCTGACTTCCAAACTAGTTCCATCTGTCCCCTGAGGGAAGGAGACCAACTCAGGGGCTCTGGTATTGGAGTTTAATTGCATTACAATGAAATATTGGAAAATCTGTTCTTCAGTCATGCTGGCTACATTTCAAGTGCTCCACAGCCCCACATGGCCAATGGCTACTGTGTTGGAAAGCAGAGACAGAGGACAGGTTGATCATTGCAGAACGTTCCATTGGACGGTGCTATATGCTCTGCTTCCCTCTCATGGGAACTCTCCACTTCCTCTTTATTTGAAGGAAGGGCCTGTCCATCAGGCGAAGTCCCCTACAGTTCTTGCCAGAAGATGCTCTCTTTTCTCCTGTGCCCACCAATCTCTGGATATACTAGTGTATCCTTGCTTGAAAACCTCATGTATGTTGAAGCTCAGGTCAATTGGCCTTGGCAGCAGTATGTGAAAGTGACTGGAAGCAGAGCTGTTAGGAGTGAGGTAGGTTAGTGTGTACATGAATTCCATACCTATGAGTGTGGCCAGCCAGCCCCCTCCCCCAACAAAGCTTCCTAATTTTCCCACCTTCCTATCTCCAAAGACCCTGTCAACTTTCTCCAGGGGCAGCCTGGGTACTGGGGTCACCTCTAGAGTCTGTAAGGTAGTCCCCTACTTTTCAACACAATCTCTTTTTCCAATGAACTTGTTCAACTACCTCTAAGACAATGCTCTTCCAAGTTCTTAATGACCTTCCAGCCAGGTTCCTCTTCTCCTTTTCCATGCACCAGCTCTTTTCTGTCCTCACTTTCCTTCCTACTTGGCTAAGAGTCCAGGGCCCATCACTTCAACTGCTGGCTTGTCAACATCCTAATCTTTCTGGCCTCACTGTCCTTCTGTTACCTCTGCCTTATACATCTGGACAAATCTATGCATCTGAAATACCTGCGGTGTTTCAATGCATCAGGCTAGCAATGGTCATATGACTGTACAAAATTATACCAATATAACATCCTAGATTCTACTGAGAATCTGAGACCTGACAGACCTTTTCAAGGACTTCTATCTTTGTAATTACTCCTTTTCTTCTGCACTGTATCGTCCGTCTTCCTGGGGATGTAGATCAGTGCTAGAGCACTTGCTTGGCAGTGTTGCATTCCATGCACCACATGAAAAAGTACCTATCTCATTTGGAGCACTTCCCACCATGTTTTATAAATGAATCTCAGTTGGACCTCACCATCCCCTCAGTTTACTTCTCCATTTTTCTGTTCCGTTCTGTGAAACTCTAAAGAGTTAGCAACTCTCACTATATGTGCTTCTCTCATTCACTCATCATCACATTTCCATTCAGATTTCAGCCCTACAACAGCTTTAAGATAGTTTGTGTCACCAAGGATCATCATGTTGCAAACCTGATGTTCACATTCCTGCCTTCATTTACCTCTTAGCCACAGGGGATCACTCCTTCCTTGTGGAAAAACTTGCCTTTCTTGGCTTCCTTGACACCTTACTTTATCTGGAGGTATGAAAGTCAGGCTCATAAACTCTGGAACCAGATTGTCTGGGTACAAATTTCAGATGTGCCAATTAACAGTTGTATGCATTTGGGTATGTTACTTGTCCTCTCTGGATTTCAATGTCTAACCTCTTCAGTAGAAGGAGGAGTACGAACATCTACCTCCAGAAGTCATTATGAAGGTTAGAATAGAGACATTTTTTTTGTCAGTCATGGGGCTTGAACTCTGGGCCTGGGCACTGTCCCTCAGCTCTTCAGATCAAGGCTAGCATTCTACCCCTTGAACTACAGCGCCACTTCTGGTTTTGTGAGTGCTTTATTGGAGATAAGAGTCTCATAGAATTTCCTGCCCAGGTTGCCTTTGAACTGTGATCCTCAGATCTCAGCCTCCTGAGTAGCTAGGATTACAGGTGTGAGCCTCTGGCACCTGGCTAGAGACACAATGAATGCTTGCCTCTGCAAATGCTGTTGCTTGAAATCACTGCGAATGTCGAACAGATCCCTCAAGCTAAACATGTGCCTTGTTTGGGGCCCTCCGAATCTTTCTTCCCTCTGTGACTTCATTATCAATGGCTCTTTTTGAATCCAACGGACCAGCAACTCCTCACTGCAGTTCTGACACTAACATATCCAGAGCCTCATCACTTCTGCCCACTTCCATGTTGGTGTCCTTGCTCACATACTTCTTGCTCACTGCTCTTTGGCTTCTGCTCTTGACCTACTCTATCTGCTGTCTGCAAAGCAGCCGTCATACTTCTCCCTATGCTCTCTGTCCAACTTGGAAACAGGGAAGCCTCTGAGACTGTTCCTTCTCTCTACTTTTGTAGGTTTGGTGCTTGCTATGGCCCCTACCTCCTCAGGCTCTAAGCTCCTGACACACTGGACTTCTAACCTAAGACTTGCCTTGCTTCTAGACCTTAATGTTGAGGTAGGTCTCCCTGCTCTGGCTAACCACCATACTCTCTTGTGGGGTTAAGGTCATGGCTTGTAGCAGAAAGTTGTCCAGAGCTACAAAGACTTAGGGGATTGTGTCTTCCACTTCCTGTAGTACTCATTACCTGGCGTGGCCAGTGTGTTGTACAGCATCTCTCTCCACCTCTTGCATGCACAATTCACACCTCATACTCAGTCTCCTTTGAGCCCTGGTTGTGTGCCATCAGCAGATGTATTCTGTATATATGAAGGAAGGGAGAAAAGTTCGTTCAAATGCAGTGTATGATGAAGGTGGATTCCAATCAGTGCATTAAAGGCATACCATTTCAGAAATGATGTTGGATCAAGTGGTCATTCAGGGAAAGCAAGCTAGACTTCCTACTTTATGCTCCACACTGAAATAAACTCCAGATGGCTCAAAAATTTAATGTAAGAAACGAAACCATAAAAGTACTAGAAGAGTCTTGGGGTGGGGACAGCATTTTCTGAGTATGTCATGAAAACCAGAAACCATAAAAGAAAAGATGGAGAAATTAAAAACTTCTGTATGGCAAACCCACCATAACTGTCATTAGACAAATAGCAAATAGTGAAGCATTGTTTGTACTGCATGTGATAGCACAAAGCTTAATCTTCCTAAAATAAATCTAACAAGAAAAGCAGCTGGCATCGGAGGAAACATATGAAGTTGAAATGTAAATAAAGACAGTCATTTCTACCTCAGTCTCATGGATGGGGAACTGAAAAAGGACCACAAAGCCTAGAGTTACCTGAGCTGTGGGAAAATGGGACTTTCATGCTCCATAGCCCCCGAGAGTGGGAGTATAAATTAGTCCAGGATGGTGATCTTAAAATATGTAAGAAAATGAAAGCTGAGGACTTCTTTTGATCTAGCATATCAATTGCTACAGATTGTTTTTATGCACTCATATACGTAAAATAGCATTTTTGTATATTATGTAAAATGTGATGCACCATTACCTACGTATTCTGCCTCCTGTCCTGGTACTCTGGAATAACCTGTCCTTTTCTCAGATGAAAGGCCAACTTGTCTGCTTGTGCCCTAGATTCTATCTCTCATCGCCTACTCCTAACATTTCTCCCTTTCTCTTGGGTCATCAATTATTCCCTCTTAACTGAATTCGTCTGATCATCATGCATACATGCTTGCTGTAATTCTACCCCCAGAAAATCCAACCTTCTCTTGACCCTATCTTCCCCTTTAGTTGCTCTCCACTGATGGCTTCTCTTCCTATTAGAGGAACAATCCTTGAGAGGATTATCTACACTCATCAAGTCTGATTCCCCTTTTTTCTTCTCTCCTTCATTTCCACTACTAGATAGAAATCAACCTTGTCAAGTTCACCAATTGCCACCCCCCTCCCATATTGCTAAATCCAAGTGTCAGTTCTTGGTTTGCATTTTACAAGACACCAAGGGCTTCTTATATTGTCTTCTGTGGCCGCTTCTCAACTCCCTTTCCTTCCACAAGGACAACCTCTTGATTTTGGAAGGATCCGGGATTCAGTCCTTATAACTTCTCTCTATCATACTCATTGTATGCAGTTCAAAACATCACCCGCAGGCTGGTGACCTCTAAATGTCAACCTTTCCCTGAACTCCAGAGTGCCATCTATAGTATCCTAGTCAACATCTATTGTGGTGACATGTTGGGGTGGGGACAGAATATTGGCCTATTCAATATCTCCACCTGAATTGTTTTACTAGAGTCAGCCCATACTCAATAATAATCTTTGGCCACAATGATTAATAACAAGGGAGGTGTGGGTTCAAGGTTGAAAGGATGGTGGCTGGGCAGATGTCCTGGTAGACGCACTTCTTTTTTTTAATTAATTTATTTATTTTTTATTTGTGAACATACTGTACAGAGGGGTTACAATTACATGGGCAGGATAATGCGTACATTTCTTACCAAGCATTGCAGCCTCCTCCTTTGGTTTACCCTTCACATCCCTTCCCAGCCTCCCCCCTCCCCCCCAGACACACTTCTTATATAAGGTGATGGCATCCTTGTGATAGTTCCTATCAGGTGTAAGAACACTGCCTTTATAATCCCAGATTTATTTTCTTTGGGAGCTAGTATTGACACAAGCAACTCCATATTGATTCTGATACCTTTCACATGGGCCTCATATTCTATGTCCCAATCCAAACTAAGCTTGTTCTCTCTGCAACTGATCCCAGGACAGTTGATGGTGACATTGCCTTCTAGTAACTCAGGCCAAAGTCTTTGCTGTCATCCTGGATTCTTCACTTTCTCTTGCTCCCCACATCTAATCTGCCAGCAAATCCTACCACCTTCCCAATAAGTCCAAATCTGACCACTCCTGCCATTTCCATTGTTTGGCCAGTGAATGGGTTGTTTCTAGTTGCTTTGCTATTATGAACAGCAGTGTTCTGCACACTTTTGAATATATCTCCAGTTACAGGGCAAGAGATTCTCTAACAATTCTCAAACCCAGAGTTTTGGGTCTCACCGCCCAGATCTTGCCCACTAGTGGGTCTGAGGCAGGACCAAACATGGTTTGACCCAATTTTCATTCCTAAGTGTCCCCAGTGCTCCATACCCTTGGCAATACTTAGTGTTGTCACCTGTGTTGCATTTTGCCAATGCAGTGGGTACAAAGTGCTAACCTGCCATGGCTTTCAGTTACAGTCCTTCCTTTAAACATTTATCCTCACATGGTAACTGCATCATGGGGGAAAATTAAGTACAAGTCTGCTCATTATAACATTGTCCAAGCTTCCTTTCCACCAAGAGGTACATTGAAAATTTACAACTAGGCAATTTGTGACAAGTCAGGATGATGATTTTAGATCTCTACACATGTGGAATATTATCTACACCATATTGCTGAATGAAAGAGGGGAAATCAGTTTGCATGAAAGTAAGAAACATGACAGCATGGATAATGTGATTTCATTTCTTTAAAATTGTGAAAGGCATCAGGAAAGCCCTTGGAGAATGTTACTACTTGCTGTGGTCTACAAGATGGATTTTCAGTCACTTTAATTTTTTTTTTGTTTCTCTGTTTTTCCTTACAACGTTTGACTTCTTAAAACATGCATCTTTTCTTTTTAAAAAAGCACCTTTCAAAAACTGCAGTTTTAGATTCCCTGTGCTTGCATATGCATAGAAAGGATCTGGAAGGTTTCACATGAAAGTGATCACAGTGGCTGCCTGAAGGCAGTGGGGTTGTGTGGGCTGAGTGGGAAGGTACTTTGAGTTTTCTCTACTTCTTGCTGTACTCTTTGAATTTTTATGACAGTGTATTACTTCCATAATAAAAAGCACTAATAAAAACAAAAAAGGGTGCTATTCTTAACACCCAGGCTAGCCTTGCCAGCCCCTGCAACAGCAACTGTAGGCCCACACGGCCATACCGAGGCCCCCAAATACTTTACAAGGAGCCCACTTAAGTCATGCCAGATCCCTCCCTCTCTGTGGCTGGGGAAACTTTCAAGACACAGAGCTGGTGCTACTCACGGCTTCTGGGTGCTGCTTTCAGCCAAGAGCAATGTGTGTCACCCCCATAAAACGAGTAGCTGTGGGCTCCTCCACCCTGTGTGCTGGAAGCAGAGGCCAGCCCCCACCTCGCCTAAGCCCAGAGAGGAAGGATTAACAAGCAAAAAGCCAGCAGGCTGTCAGAGGCCAGAAAGCTCTTGTAATAAACCAGCCTGTTTTGCTAACCAAGCACTTTTAAGTCTATAAAGATGACAGCTACGAAGAAATAAAGTTTGCAAAATCAGAAATACAGAGGAATGGTGAACATGAACAGAATCAGAGGGCACACTCACCTGAGAAAGAACTAATTGTATCTAAAACCAAAGCCAGACTGAGTGCATAACTTGACTGTAGAAAGTGGTTGCTTCTCAAAGATCACCAGAAGGGGATTCTCTCTTCTCATATGGTTGCTCTTCTTAGCTATTGATGACAGGCAGGTTATCCGGAATGGTCAGTCCCTTCACAGAACGCACTGTGTGGCTGTCCCATTTGGTTTTCCCATCTTTCCCATAGCCCTTGCAAAGACAGAAGCCAATGCTCATTCTCTCCCCCTCCGCCCCCCCCCCCACTCCCAAGTCTTCTTTGCTCACAGGCTGTGGTCAGGTATACACCAAATGTTCAGAAAGTGTTATGGACAAGGGGATGGGATCATTTGTGTAACAGACCCATTCCCTCCAAACCCATTCTAAGAGGGGCATGCCATTTTTGCAAATGCCTGCATTTCTAAGCTCAAGGTTAATCCTAAATGGGGTCCTGAGGCCCATGAAGGGCAAGGCAGCAGGAAAATTGCATTGGTGGGCCTCTCCCTATGAAGTCTAGATTCCACACAGGGAGTGTGGAGTCACATTCGTCCATCTTCTATTAGCTCATCTTGTGGCCACTTTGATGTAGATTTCTTGCACCAGCAGAAATGTTACTATGGGCCTAGGATATACTTTCATCTTCCCTTTCCCTGGCCCTGACTCCTAGCTTCACCAGCCCTCTTCTCTTGAAAACTGGAGTTCCCATTCCCACACAGGACAGGTGTTTGTTTGGATCTGGAGGACTGGACTTAGATCAGAGTGTGTTTGGGCTGGGAAGGGGAGGGTGCTGCTTGTATCAGTTACTTGCACAACTCGTATATTCAAGAATTCGAGCCTCTATGTGAATCAACTGAGGAACATGATCTTTTCTTCTAGCTGCCCTTGTGAGGGCTGGGTAATGAAGTTGGTTTGGGAGAGATAGTGAATAGAGGGGGCTGTGTGCTAATCAAGACAAACTGACACTAGAATCTGAGAGGAATGGGGCCATCCAGGGGAAAGGCCAGGCATTTGGGGGTAGGGGCAACTAGTGATCACCCGTTGACACCACAGGGGATAAACAAGACATGACCTAGGCAGTGTGGGAATTGCTGAGAGTATGCAGAATAATCAGAGAAGATGGAGAAGCCCCAGCAAGCGCCGCTGAGGAGCCCCCGCAAGGAAGGAGCCTGCAGGAATGCCTTGGTAGTCCCATTCTTCAAGAATTCTCAGGTTGCAAGAGGCAGAAAATGCCTCCTTCAGGAGACTTCCCTGGATGAGGGAGGATGAAATCAAGTCCGAGATGGACAAATCTATCTTCTGTGAGTTTTAGTAACCTCAAGAGAGCAGAAACTTCTGACAGTTTCCCATGATGCTGTTAATGGATGGGCAAAGCCAACTTGCCAAAACTGGTTGGAGTGGTCTGAGGGCGCATACTTTACTGACATTGATTTAAATTGGTGTATAGCAGGTACTGCGCCAAGCACTTTCCCCATATCATCTCATTCCATTTTTATAACCCTCCGTGAGATAAATTTGTCTCTCACCCCCATTTTGCCGATGAGAGGAGTAAACACCTGGTGAGGCTTGGCGCTCCGTTTGAACCTAGGCGGTCTCAACTCAGAGCCTGCACCTCCTACTTTTCATGTTTATAAACCCATGGGTCAAGGGTCACTATGGGAACTGCTCTAGCAGTACCAATAATGGAGCTGATGCTTATCAATGGCTTACTCTGTTCTGGGAATGTTGCTAGGTGCTTTGGTTACTGAGTTTCCTGAGAAAAATCACACTTGGGGATGCATCCCCCTGCTTTCTGTCACTCTGGACAGAGGCTTTCAAAATTCATTCAGGTACGTAATTAAGTTAATTAATTCCACAGGCCTGCAATGTAAGAGGCAGATGTAACATGCCGCGATTCCCCGTGTAAATCTCACGCACAATGTGCACATGGTATGGGCCACAAATGTGTGGCACAATGCCAAATTGGACAGGAAGTATGGGATTGGCTTTTTAGTAGAATCTTTCTAGAAGGATCTGGAGATAATCTAAATTTGGTAGCCCCACCTCCAATGGTTGGCTGCTCGTAACGAGAGTGAGGAGTGTACGTTCTCAGCCCCTAGGAGGACATGGCCCATGGTTGTCTTTTCTCTCAACCAGCTGCTGCCTTTGCAGAGGGACTTGTCTTGGAGCTGAGCAAAGCACAGCTGCTCCTTTCCATTCAGGCTGTCCAAACACATGTGCCACCAGTACATGTGGTACCCTGCCGGGTGGGCAAAAGAACCACCACTTTCCCCTTTGGAGTAGGGATCCCATGTGGTTCACAGGAGGACATTTTGAGGCTCAGAGTTATGACATCATTCATCGAAATCCACAGAGCTGGGAAGTAACTGAGTCTGGACAGAAATTCAAGGCAGTTGGCACACGTGAGACAAACGAGTGTGATGGGTTCATTAACTTGCCCCAGGAGATAATTCACATTTTAAACAACTCTCTAAGCTTAGTGCATTCCAAGGATTGAGAACAGCAGCAAAGTGATGCCTGCATTCTGTTTGTGCTGGTCCTGGGACTTGAACTCAGGGCCTGGGCGCTGTGCCTGAGCCTTTGTGCTCAAGGTTAGTGTTCTACCATTTGAGCCACAGCTCTACTTCCAGCCTTTCATAGTTTATTGGAGATGAGTGTCATGGATTTTCCTGCCTGGGCTGACTTCAAACTCCAATCCTCAGATCCTCAGGCTAAGGCCTCTTGAGTAGGTACGATTTCAGGCGTGAGCCACCAGGGCTTAGCTGATACCTAGATATTTCTGAAGAAGCTGCAAACCCAGGAAGCATTTTTTTTTGTCCAGTCGTGGGGCCTGAACTCTGGGCCTGGGCGCTGTCCCTCAGCTCTTCAGCTCAAGGCTAGCACTCTACCACTTGAGCCACAGCACCACTTCTGGCTTTTTTCTTTTTGCTTATGTAGTGCTGAAGAATCAAACCCAGGGCCTCATGCATGCAAGGCAAGTGCTCTACCACTGAGCCACCTTCCCAGCCCCCCCCCCGGAAGCATTTTCAACCATGTTTTTTGGCTTTGAATTCTGGGGCATGAAGATGCCAAGGACAATATGGATATGAAGTCATTGACGGGATGTGCATTTCATTTAACAGTTTGATAGTGGGCCTGCACTGTTTCCAATCTCAATTCCATCTTGCTTCATTTCCATTAATTGGCCCATACTAACTTGCTCATGAAATAAAACACTGTCACTACAGCTAAGACTTCGTTCAGTTGTTTTTTATTGTAAAATCTATTTTAATAAGTCGGACTAGATACTGTCATTTTTTTTCTCTTCCATGCTTTTCCTATTAAGGAAGGTACCCTGTTTTCCTAGTTTCTGGTGGGTGACAGAATTCACTACCCAGAAACTTGGGTCTAAAGATTTTGTTTGGGGACTGAAAGTGTGAATCAGTATGAAATTAGTGGAAGACACAAATAAAAGATCTATTGCAAAGAACTGGCTTATGTGATAGTTGCTGCTCGCTACAGGACATCTAAAATTCATAGGAAGGCCACCAGGAAAGGCAAGCGGGCTCTTGGACATGTACCAATGCTGCAGCCCATGAACAGAAGTCATTCTTTCTCAAGGAAGCCTCAGCTATACTCTTTAATCCTTCCAGCTGATTGGCTGAGGTCCACGCTAATGCTCTAGGACAATCTTCCTGCAGAAAGTGAACTAATAGCAGACTTTAATCAAGTCTGCCAAATACTTACACAGCAAGACTTAGATTAGTTAATTGAATAACCAGGGTCTGAACAATTTGGAGTCACACTTCTGACCCCAAATGTGTACATACCAACTGAGTGTCCTCCAATTAAATTTAATTCGGATCCTAGTTACCCAGAATTAGCATAGATCTCTTGAGATTGCCTCCATTTCTGATGCCAGCTCAAGGCCAAAGTTACCAGCTGTACAACAATAGGTTGTACGTCCAGGGTTCCTACTATCCCCTCTTCAGGATCCTTAATTTTCTAGAACATCTCACAGAAGTCAAGTAAACACTTCACTGTTACTATTTATCATGAAGGTGAGTGGGTAGCCAATGAGTCACTGGCCCTTGAAGGGGATTGTGGGATCTCACAATGCATTTCTTTTGCTTTCTGGTCACAAGGGGAATGCTTTGGCTCTATAAAAAACTGGATGGAGTGGTCTGAGGGTACATGTGCCCCCTCCACCATTGCCCAAAGCAATGGAAGCAACCGATGGACTGAAGCCTCTAAAGCTGTGAGCCCAAATTTCAAGCATATGCTCTGTGAGTTACACACGTAGTGTATGAAATATACTTCTTTTAATATATATTATGCTTGAGTACAAAGTTAAAGTTTATGAGAGCAAATACTCCTGTGCTTTTTGCAGTTTTAAAGTTTTCTCCCCCTCATAATCTGAAAGATTCCAAGAGAATTGGGGAGGGACGGCCTTCCTTTGTTTGTTATTAAACAAAGATAATCTTTGTATCTCTGATGATGTGCAGGTCTTATCTGCTAGGACACACAGGTGAGGATTTTAGTAGGCAGTGCCAAGAACAGATCCGCCTGGCTCACTGTGTTCCTAGTCATGGCTGAAGGATGAAGGGGAGATGTGGGATTGGAGTATCGCTATCACCAGGTTAATTAGTAGCAGCTGAAGGTAGTATTCCAACCCCAGTCAGTCTCCTGAGTCTGCTTACCATGGCACGCCTACTGTCTGACCACCAAAGGTCTGGACATGGTGGGGACAGCACTATCCCTGTCCTTCTTCTACCATGTCACGTGGGTCTTGGGCTGGGTTTCACCCCCCCTCTGGCTTCTGGCCCAGAGTGCCTTTGATTTCCGGCAGGCTCCTGCCTTCGGGCATTGCAAGCAGTTACTTGCCCGATTCAAGTAATACTTGCTCACTGGGGTCTTGAACACGAACAGCAGAGGGATTCTGCTTAGTTTTACAAGGCAGGGACTACAAGGTCCTCAGGGTCATGGGGGAAGGGAGGCTTAGTGTGGCGAATACTTGGAAGAACACTTTGAGGGGCATTTGTGTAAATGGCAGTAAGACCATTTTAGTCACGTGCGGACACTAAGCTGTGGGCTTAATACTCATGCGCACACAGAAGCCATGTATGTGTGCAGGCACACAGCTGGTCAGTTTTGAGGCTGGCAGAGTTGAGGTGTGTTCCCCAGCCGTGCTCTGCGGGATGGGAAAGGCACAACATGTTACCACAAGACAGAGCTCATAGCCCAGCAGTCACCAGACTTTGCTTGTGGCTAAATCTGGGCACAGAGTGGAGATGATGTCACTAGAGCTTCGTGTTATTTCATCCAATTAACTGAGAGTTAATTAGTATTTCCAAAGTGCTTTGAAGATGAGGAGCACTGTTTATTCACAGCTGGAGTGACGGTGGCAAGCTAAGAGAGGCTAAGAGAGCACTGACTTTGAGTGAGGAGTCAGGCCACCCTTCTCTGTGTGGCTGGGGGGGGGGGAGGAGGGGAGGGTGGTGTTGGCAGACACGTGAAAGGGCCTGGGTTTGCTAGGGCTGCTGGAGCAAACAAATCCCAGAACAGGAAGGTTTAGACGAGTAGAAATGGCTTCCGAGTTCTGAAGGTTAGAAGTCTGAAATCAAGGTGTCAGCAGGGCCACATTCTTTCAAAAGCTCTAGGGAGAAACTTGCTTGCTTCTTCCCGCTTCCTCCACCTGTTCCTTGCTGTGTCACACATCACTCCAGTCTCTGCCTCCTTTTTCAAATGACTGTCTTTCCTCATGTGTCCATTCTCCATTGCCTTTTCTTTTTTTTTCTTTTTGGGCTGGTCCTGGAGCCTGGGAGCTGTCCTTGAGCTTTTTGTTTTTTTATTTGCTCAAAGCTAACACTCTACCACCTGAGCCACAGCTCCTCTTCCAGCTTTTTATTGATTAGAGCCAAGAACCTAATGGACTTTCCTTCCCAAGGTTGGTTTCCAATTGTGATCCTCAGATCTCAGACTCCTGAATAGCTAGGATTACAGGTGTGAGTCACTACTACTTGGCTCAATTTCCTTTTCTTCTGAGGACACCATCTTATTTGCTTAGGGTCCCCTAGACTTATCTTGATGTATCGATGAAGACTCTATTTCCCAGGGGATCAACATGCTTGTTGCTCAGTGCCCTTCTGATCTCCTGTGGCCATTTCCCTTCTTTCTACATTTCAACAGCCTGCTGTGCCCTTGGTGTCTCTGCAGGCTTGGTCTCAGGGCCACTTGGGCCCACATTGGAAGCTTCTTTGGTTGGACTATGGATGGATGGTATTCAACTGGGAGGCCATGGCTTAGCCTCTGAGTTTCCCTCCCCTAAATGCTAATTTTGCCTCCAAAATGGTGGTACAAATGGATGTGTCTAAGTGTGAGTTTCACCTTTGCTAGAGCCTGCAGCCCAGACTCACTAGAAGAGGTTCGAATCCCCAGGGTGGAGGCAGTGGCAGGCAAAGCGCATACTCAGGCCCTTGGATTCTCAGGTAGAGCCTTTGACATTTGTCAGTATCATCCTATTTTGCTGATCTCTCAACAGGGGTCACAATAATTAACAGGTGCCAAACTGGCTTTGTGAATGGTTGGAATTGTTTTGGGAGACAGTCTACTGAAGGTCTCTGGAAGCCAGGCAGGGGCATTGGGTAAGCAACCTTTCAGCACCCTACCCAAGAGCCTGCCTCTTCTAGTCAGCTTGATGGACTGCTTTTCCTGGATTTGCGACAATTGAACCTGCTAAGACTTGCCTACCCTTTGACCTCTCTTCTATCTGCAGTCCAGTCTCATAACTGGGCCCCAGTATCTTCTATGCCTCAGCAGACTGTGAAGTAACCTCCTTTGTCTGTGGAGCCCCACAGTGACTGGGCTTCAGACTCAACTCTATCTGCTTCTACTGCCTGAGCTAGTTTAGTCTCCCTGCCTTGGCTGAGCTTCAGACAGAATCTCATGCTTGACTGGTTTTGCCAAGCAAACCTTAGAACACAATGATACCCCTGCCTCCTACCTCACCAGCCAGCGGATCCCTCTGCTGAGTCTCAGGTATCGCGCTAGCCATTTCGTAGGACAAATAATGACTCCTGAAGGTACCCATGTCTTAATCCCTTAAAACTGTTCCTTATATGGCAAAAGAGATTTTGCAGATGATGTGATGTCAATTAAAGCTCCTGAAATGGAGAGATGATCCTAGGTTTTCTAGGTGAAACCTAAGTGTAATCACAAATACCCTCACAAGAGAAAATTAGAGGGGAAATATCCTGGTGGAACTAGAGATTGAAGTAATATGCCTTGAAGACAGAGGAAGGGGCCACAAGCCAAGGAGAACAGGTGACAGATAGAGCTTTATTTATTTATTTATTTTTACAGCGCAAGAATATGTGTTTTCACCTCAGAGACCCCACAAGAAACTAGCCTTGATGATTGCTTGACTTTTAGACCACACAACTGACTTTGGATTTTTGATTCCCCAGCACTACAAAAATAAATAGTATCATGAGTTCATATGAAGTAACTGACTTGATAGTAATGTAATACAGAAACCATTGGAGATGAATACATCCAGTGTTTCCAAGCAGTGTAGAGGAGAGGGGGGTGGAGGTCCGGCTCGTCCTTGGAAGGTCACTGGGCATAGATGGCGGGTTGTAGGGCCACCAACCTGGGATGAAGGCTCAGCTCTGCCCTGAACTAGCTGTATGTTTTGAGAAAGTTCCTTTCCTCTGAGACTTCAGGTTTCCCCACACAAAGTGGGGACAATAATCTGTCTTGCTGGCCCACCACACTCATTGTGAGGATCAAGGTACAGAAATGTGTTGGGCTGGCTAAGAAGTCTTTCTTTCCATTACCCTGCTCAGCTTTCATCTTTCACACTGCTGGCCCTTTGCTTGGCACCCTAGGTTTTGCTTCATCTCTTAGTCCTCAAGGTCCCTCCTTTCATTGTCCACTGATCCAATCACTTCAACTATGTCTTGCCTGATAGATACTTCCATTTGGAAACCCCAATGGTCCAACAAATTCACCATGGCCAGAACAGGGTCCAGTCTTTTCCTTTGCACTACTTGTGTCTTGCCCTAATATTCTAGGTCCCTAGTCCAGCAAAAGACACAGCTAGCCACTAATTCCTCTAAGCTTGGATCTACTAGTTATGTTTGTCCCTTCTCTCTTCCTTCATACAGAACCACTTCTGTACATTTAAATACAAAACCGTTTCTCAATAATGTTTTCTTTTTACCCCTGTTACCACTTCCCCAGGGCAGACACACTCTCTTCCTTACTGGTCCCTTACCTCCAGTTCCTCTCCTTGTGCTTTCCCCACCTTCTAACACAAATGTCACCTATATCACTTGTGAGGGAGTGATCAAGTCCAAGGTCCTTAACCCTCATAGTCTAATCTCTGAGCACAACCTGATGGGAGTTCCTTTAGCTTGGAAGGTGGAAGCCATTCTTCCTCTTCTCAAGCTGGCCACATCAATGCCATTTTTCCAGGGCTGGCTCATCGAACACCCTGCCTGATACTGTTCTTGTGACCTCTCTTTGTGCACTCATAACCCTTTCTTATTCTTTTAAAGAAACATTAACAAAATTCAATAAACAAGTTATTGCCTTAGCTATTTCAGACTATAGACTCCATGGCATTGAGCACACTCACATATTTTTGAACATCCATCCTCTGCCATCCACCCCCGAAACCTTTTCATCTTCTTCAAATGAAACAATGTCCTGTTAAAGATGAACTCCCCACCCAGACTCTGGACCCACTATTCTACTACTGTCTTTATGGGTTGGATGACTCCAGGTCCCTCATAGCAGAATCATAGAGGATTTGTCCCTGTTTCACTTAATATGATTTTTTTTCTCAAAGTTTTATCCGTGTTGTAATATGTTCCAGAATTTCCTTTTCTTTCATGGCTGGATAACATTCGTATATATCACATTTATTCATTCATCTATTGATGGACATTTGGGCTGCTTCCACCTTTGGGCTGTACAAAATCTCCTTGAGGTTTTGCTTTCAATTCTTTTGGGTATGTATCAAGAAGTGGAACTGCTAGATCATACCACAAACTGATTTTGTGTGTGTGTGTGTGTGTGTATGTGTGTGCATGCTTGCACAAACACGCATGCATGTGTGTATGCTAGTTATCTGTTAAAAAGGGAAACTCAAAAGAATTGGGAGACAGGTTGCCTTTTTTCTCTTCCCTCCTTTCCCCCCACAAGTAGCTTTACTCTAGAAGTTCTCTGAAAAATTCTGAGTCCAAGGAGCTGATAAGTAATTTTCTGGGGCTGAGTGGATAGGAGGCAGGCTTGGCAAAGGGAAAGCTCTACTTTGGGTACACCATTATTTGAAAATGAGGCGCATGCTAGAATGGAGGTTCTCCATTTCTTCCCCTCAAAGTTCCATCAGGTTAGAGCATCAGATTGAATGGTGTTCGGTGTCGTAACAGCCTTCTTCCCTGCCTGGGCACCTTTGCTTCAGTAAACAGCTTGAATCTCAATGGCTAATCTGGGGCCTGCTGGCCTAGGAGATCAGAGCCCAAGATAGCACCCAGGTTCTGTTAAATGCCCCCAGTGCTCTTCGTTGTAGTTTCATTTCTCTGGAGCTCCCCCATGTGGCCAATATGGGAATTGGTATCTTCTGTAAGTAACTTACCTCCTTTCAGTCTCAGCATACTTAAACTGGGCACCTTCCTAGGAAGACATGGAAAGCCCCTGCGTTTTGAGTAGAGAGGTTTGTAGGAAATCTGGATAGCCAGGCTGATGGTTTTCTGTATATGAGGAAGTGCTTTGAAGGACATATAGGAAACCAGAGGACAGAGCCCTGTCAGGGAGGGGAGGGGAGCTGTAAGGAGGAAATGATGTTGGAGGTGGAGATTCGAAGAACAACCAGATGCCCCATGGTACTCAGCAGAGAATTCTGCTGAGGACCCAGGAGGTGCCAGGTGGAGCTGCAGGGGAATGGCACTGGTATAAACTGGCTCAGTGGGGATGGGTAGGTCGGGGTGCAGGAAGGAAGGAGTGTAAGGAGGGAGAACTTTCTACACAGCAAGCCAAGAATATTTGAGGGGGAGGAAGCCAAGTTCCTTGTGAGTAGACAGAAATCCTGGAAGGCTGCGGCTGGAGGACTGTCTGCCTCCACATGGCTTCCATTCCTTCCGTTTTGAAATCACTGACCCTGCAGTAAAATAGTCCACTCAAGAGCACACACAAAAGGGACAGATGTTCACTCTTCCTCCTGATTTGTGTCTCTTGGACTCTCTCTCCAAAGCAAGCTTCCCTGCAGGTGCTGGCCCCCACCCCACAGACAGGCTGCAGCCGTCTTCTAACATAGTAAAAGTTTTGTGTCTATTACTAAACGACATGCTGTGTCCAATTCGTGCAGTTAAGAGAGCTCCCAAATCCACATATAAATACTGGGTCTGGCACCTCTGCTCCAATCCCATCCAGGTAGCTGCAAATTCCTTGGGATGTGATCTTTTTTTGTGTGGCCTTGATTATTACTCTAAGATTCCAAGGCAGGGAGTTTATTACCTACATTGCCTGAGCCCTCATTCTGTGCTGTAAGGATATAGATTGGCTCTGCCCCCAAGGAGCCCCTGGCCCGATGAAGGGAGGGGGTGAGGGGTGGGCAGTGAGTGCAAGCAGAGAACATATGAGAGGAAGTCAAAAAACCAAGAACCACAGGCTGGAAATCCAAAGAGAAAAGGCAGAACAGTCCAGGATTTGGTGGGGAAAGGCTGGCTATTCTGGGCCTGGGGAATACAGCAAAGAAAGGATGATGTCAGCAGCTGGGTGGTCTAAGCAAAGGTATGTAGGACAAGGCAAGAATGGGAAACCATGGCCTCGCTGGGCTGGAACACAGCAGTGGTGAAGTCCAAATGAAGCAGAAGGAGGAGCTTAGAGAACGCTGGGACCTGCTAAATCATTTTTGTTGGAGAAACAGACTTTAGGTCTATTATAGATCTGATGCCCTGGTATGCATATAGAAACTACACTAGAAGGTAGGCTAAGGAGGAGATGTGATCTGTCCACACACAGTTGACCAAGATGCAGATGGTGTCACATGCTGAACGAGGGCAGTGGAGATGATGGGGAAGAAGTTGGCAATGGGGTGTTAGCTTATCACCAAGCTGGGAGAAAACTGCTTTCCATTGGACCTGGTTTTCCAGACAAGAAGTGCCACACGAGAGACTCAGAGGTCTTGATGGGTTCCAGGAAGTCACTTCAAGGTATCAGTCATCAGGAATGGAATGGGTGGGGATGAAATGGGCCTGGGGCAAGTTCTGTCTTGAAGTGGCTGGGGCAAGGCTGAGGCTGGGCTCAGTGACCTCAGGAGGACAGTTCATTGGTTTGGAACCACCCACAGAGCTTGTGGACATAAGAGTGCCAGGCCCAACTTCAGTCTCAAGTTAGTAGTAGGTCTGCAGTAGGGTCTGAGCACTTCAGATAACAGAGAACAGGGTTTCCTGGCTGTTGATTTCCTGTAAAGGGGTGTGGAGCTTGGTGAGGAACACAGGGAACTATGAAAGCCCTCACTAGGCACAGAGGAAATGTACTCGGTCTGCTGGGAACTTAAGGTCTGTCCAGAAGACTCCTCTGGTCTATTCGTAATTAACCTGTCTCATCTTTCAGGTCACTGTTTTCATGACTGTTCTACTTCAGTGTCTACCTGGACCACATTCACAGGTAGCCCTGGTCTCTTGTCTATGACACCTGTACTTTTCCTCTGGGGCTGAACTCAGCCTTGTTCCATTATAAGCTGGGCCTTCCCTTTCTGTGCTGAGCTCTGACTTCTTTCCAGGCATTCCATTGAGCTTTCATTTCCAATCTACTTCCATGTCACTACATGGGCCTCTCTGCTCTCCCAGGCTCCATAGAGGGTGGCCAGGAGCATTTCCTTGGTTTTTGTCCTCCATGAGCACACTGCCAATTGTGTAAACTATTACATGTCTCTCAGGCACATAGAGTAAAGCTCACTCCCTTGTATCCATCTTCACCTTGTTGTTTGCAGCTTCCTACCCCAAACTAGCCTGTTCCCTTTGAATTGAAGCCAACCATGAGTGCAAGAAACACCATGATTTCATGTACTGCTGAGAAATACAACATGCTGCTAACTAAACTAGGCCCAGCTGTTGAATTCTTCAGCCTGAAATGTCAACCAAGAGTCTGGATCTGCTGGCCATTTCTTTATTCTTTGAGGTTCATCTCAATGCACCACCTGCCCTGCCAAAGCTGGACCACTTCCTTGGGGATTCATACCATTCATCCTAAGTGAGAACATCATGTCATGTCCGGTATTACAGAGGCTCAACACCAGGTCAACACCACTGCCTAAGACAGTGTCTTACTTACATTTGTATCTCACTGTCCTGTGGGCCTAGCTGGGTTGGTCTCTCCTCAGTGAAAGCTAATAATTCAGTAACATGAGCTGCATGGCTTGCATACGTTCCCTTTAGTCTCCCCACCCACCTCCCTACCCTTGGACAGACACAAAGAAGAAAATTAGAATTCTTTAATATTATTCTATTTCCATTAGTCTGAGAAGAAACCAGGTTCTATAAGCTGAATATGATGAGAAAATAGAAAAAGCTGAAATGTTAAAAACTGCTACTCTTTGGAAGTGAGCCTGAAGCGTTCTGTCAAAACTCCATGGAGAGGAAAGAGGCTCTTCTCTCTGGCTCAGGGTCTCCTAGCTTGGTGGTGACCACTAGGGAGGAGCGAACAGTTTCCATGTATGTCACATTGCTGGGTCAGATCACCATCTTATTCTAACAAGGATGACAGGATGCTATTGATAAAGGAAATGTCTTCTGGGAAAAAAAAAGTAGGCAGGTATTACAACTGTCCCTGCAAGAGAACTTGAAAGCACAGTAGGAGGTGAAAAACTAGGGTTGTCATTCCCTTCAGGGATTAATGGGGATTATATTCATTTATGCTGTGATTATAAAACATATCGACATTGGAAATCTCAGCCATGTGTCTATCACTTCTGCTTTGCTTCCAGGTTATTGGTAAGGTGTAGTCCCTTGAACAGAGCCTAATGGCTTCCACTCTCGTATTGGCCTGCATGGAAAGAATCTGGTACCCCAGCCTTCATCAGCAAATGGGCCTCTTGGATCATGTAAAAGGCCACTGGGACGAAACGGGTGACTTCAGGATGGTCTTTGTGGGAAGGAATGTGTGGGAGTCCAGGGGGACAAAGAGAGCACAAAGCACAATAGGAAGCTTCCTGTTTCAAGAAACAGGAATCCAGTGCCTGCTGTTCTTCTCACTCTCCCAGTCATGGAAGGGACAGGACACGCTTCCCTCTAACTAGTCAGAGGGTTGTAATCTCAGAAGAAAGCTGATGGAAGGAGATTAATTAGTTCATCAGTGACAGGTGAGCACAGGCAGTGGCCTGGCTGCTCTCCCGGGTGCCTCACTTGACCTTCCGCAGGTGATGGAAACTCTGCACAGTCCTTTCCACGGCCTCATCCAAGGTGACCACAGGCTGGTAGCCAATGACCTTTTTAGCTTTCTCACAGCTGTAGTAGTGGAATGTGCCTGCCAGTGCGACCCGCATCGGTGTGAAAGTGGGGTGGAGCTGGATGACAGGACTGAGCACCATCACCAAAAGAGACAGCAGGAGGGCCAGGTAGTAGGCCACCCAATAGGGGATGTGATACTTAGGAGCCTCATAGTTGAGGCCTGTGAGGATACGAGACAGGAACGTCCAGAATGGGATGGGTTCATCGTTGGTGATGTGAAATGCCTGGTGAAGGAACAAGAAGTTAGAACCCTCCGCCCTGCAGCCGGGGCCCCCTAAGCTCAGCCACACTCGGCAGCTCAACTCATAACTCCTATTGTGGGAGAAAGGCTCATTCCGTGTCAGTCACAGCTCTTTGTCAGAACAGCTGAACAATGAGGTGAATGAATATGAGACCTCCCCATGTACTTAGATGCTATAGTGTATGACACAGTCTGCCTTCAAGTCTGCAAATGGACAGCATTCAGGCGTGGGGAGGGAAGGCAATGAAAGCTAGATGTATGATTGCAGAATTATAAGTGAACTTGGAAAGGTTATGTTTGTTAATTTCATTACTGCTCACGGTAAAACTGATCTCATGTCCATATCGCATTCCCCAAAGACGCTATGCTTATTCTAGAGCAAGCCACACTAACCCTATTCCCAACCAACCCTAAGGTTATAAGTGGGAAAACAGCACACATTCAGAATAAAAGAAGACTGAAAATAGAGGGATTCCAAATTCAGGAGTGAGAAACAAGAGAAAACAGGAAACCCTGGGGTCAGGGGACTAAGCAGCTTTATCAATTTCTGCTCTGCATGCTGCACACCAAAGTCCAAGAGATTCACATCTGTCACCCAATGGAGGGGGGTGATAGCAGTGTGAGCATGTGTGACTCAAGACAAAAATAGACACTGGAGGGTGAAGTCGGAGAAACAGTGAGGAGTACACACCCTGCCCAATGGATATAGGATCCAGCTTGGGGTGCTTACACTGACAGACAGGCTCCACTGAGAACAGTATCCTGAGTCTTTGGGCAAACCCAGCTCATTGGCTCTGGCATTTTGGTTATCCCAAGATATGTGATATATGATAATACAGAGCTCCCAACTAGAGGGCCTCCATTGCGGCCAATGGGGACCTTAAAGTGCCCGGAGAAGCAGGTGCCTTACCTTCCCGCCCAGGGTTGCATTGTAGGAGAGGCGCTCTGCAGCCAGGATGTGTCCATGAACCACATTCTCCACAAAGGTGAAGTCTACTAAGTTCTCCCCATTTCTGTAGATGTACAAGGAATGGCTCAGTGAGAATGGGAGTAATTGGCTGCGAGCACAGCAGAGCTCCTGGACATGGGCATTTCCAAGACTGCCATCTACAGCACAAGTACTTTGAGAGTGCTCACCATTGCCCATCTGGATGCCTATAACAGATGAGGGCCCTAGACCAGGAGTTCTAGGGCCAACAATGACTGCGGAAGCTTAGTGTCCTTGTCTACATCATTCCAGCATGACCAGCACCAAAGGGAAAAAAATAAACGGAAAGGAGGAGGAACAAAAGAGATGGAGGAAAAAGACATGTTTGGGAGACAGTCACACTTACTGTCAGTTCTAGGGCCCGTGGCCATCTGTTCTCTTTGGGAAGGACTGTAACATCTTAAATTTCCTTCTAGGTGCAAACAGTCAGGGCCTTAATCCTTGACTCTAAGCCAATTGTTACCCCTCTGAGGCTCACTTTCCTTACTTTCCAAACATGAATAGAAAGGTTTTTCCCACCCTGCCTGAGAGGATACACAGATACAAGGGAATAGTGTCCTTCCAAAACTTATGTCCGTCTGGAGCCTATGAATGTGACCCTAGGTGGAAATGAAGCCTTGCACATTTAATTAGCTAAGGTCATTATGGAGCAGGATGAGCCTTAAATCCAATGACTGATGTCTTTATAAGAGGAAAATTTGGACAAAGAAATGAGAGATGACAGCCATATGAAAACAGTAACTGAGTGAGGAGTGATGGATGTACTGACAAGCAAGGAGCATGAAAGATTGATGGCCATCACCAGAAGCTTAGATAGGCATAGAACAGATTCTTTCACACAGCTGATAGAACGAACCTTTCCAACATCTGCATTGTGGATCTCTGGCTTCCATAACTGAGAAATTCAATTTCTATTTTTTTGGCCAGTCCTGGGGCTTTAACTCAGAGCTTGGGCACTGTCCCTGAGCCTCTCTGTGCTCAAGGCTAGCACTCTACCACTTGTGCCATAGCACCACTTCTGGCTTTTTCTGTGTATATAGTATTGAGGAATCAAACCCAGGGCTTCGTGCATGCTAGGCAAGCACTCTACCACTAAGCCACATTCCCAGCCCACAATTTCTATTGTTTAAAGCATTATGTTTGTGGTAATTTATTATGGCAGCCTGAGAAAATGAATATATAGGTAAGAGGTTACTCAATGTGTGTCCCTTCAAGGTCTGCATGTTGGAACCTAATCTCAACTGTGTTGGTATTAAGAGGTGGGGACTCTGATGCTGACTAGGCCATGAGAGCGCTGCCCTCATGAATGTGATCAGTGCTCTTATAAAAGAGGCTTGAGTGAGCCTGCTTTTCTGGTGCCACATGAGGACACACAATAGGGAACTCTATGCAGAACAGACTCTTACCTGACAGCAGACTTGTTGATGCAGTGCTTTCAGAGTTCTTGGCCTTCAGCACAGTGAGCAATTACATTTCTGCTGTTGGTTAAGTTACCCAGGTTGAGGTATTTTGCTCCAGCAGCCTGAATAGTCTAAGACACTAACACCATTCACAAAGTGTTCTCTGCATGTGTGTTCACCTGGATCAGGGAGTGCTGGAGAAGAAATGGGGCCTACTTACCCAATCATGAATTTCATCTTGCCCTTCTTCGCTGCCTCAACGAGGATGGGGACCAGCTGAGGATCCCTTGGACCAAAAATGCCATGAGGTCGGATGGCTATGGTTAAGAAATTCTTCTCAGGATTATTAGCATCTAACACTGCCTGAAAAAGAGCAGAAGAAGATGTCCACTGTGAACTCTCAGCCTGAGTCAAGATGGCACATCGCTGGGTGGGCAGCACATGGGACACACACAGACAATGTGGTCTGCGTGTATGTAGGCTACCAGGCTTCCTGATTATCTGCCTTGGGATAACTCACAGTAGCCACTGGTACAAACAGGATGAAACAGGAGATTCCTGGATAAAACCCAGCAAGACTACATTGAAAGCCTAGATTTGGATTCAAAGGTTAGAATGTACAGATGCATCCAGCAGATGGACTGTGGCAGCAGTCTGTGGAAAACATGTGAGCGTTCCTGTTCATGAGTCAGCCATGAGCCTCAAGTGAGGCGGCCACCATCCAAAGGACTCCTGACTTAAGTGACATGTGCTGGCTGCACATCTCCCCCAGGCTCAGGCTGCTCAATCCATACTGATTGTACTGCCTTGTAGGAGAGGACTCACACAAACCAAAGTGGGCTTAGAAGATGCGCCTGAGAGGGCTGAGGGTGTGAAGTTCATGGCCTGGGAGAAACAGGGCAACAGCAGGTCACCAAAAGACATGAGCTGCAAATACTCTAGAGGAGGCAGCTGTTCTTTCTGTCACCATTGCAGAGAGGGAGAGAGGGGTGGGAGGGAGAGAGAGAGAGAGAGGGAAAGAGAGAGAGAAAGGGAGAGGGAGAGAGAGAGGGAGAGAGAGAAAAAAGAGAGAGACAGAGAATGAATGAATGCATTCTGTGAGGTTGTATGGAATGCTAGAACACAAGGCCACAATCATCATGCATCACATAACACTTTAGTCAACAACAGATGCATATAGCATAGCATGGTGGTCACTTAGGAATGTATTATCTAGGCTGGATGTCAGTGGCTCAGGCCTGTAATCCTAGCTACTCAAGAGGCTGAGATCTGAGGATCGTGGTTCAAAAGTCAGCCTGGGCAGGAAAGTCTGTGAGACTCCAATAAACCACCAGAAAACTAGAAGTGGCGCTGTGGCTCAAGTGGTGAGCTAAAGAGCTGAGGGACAGGGCCCAGGCCCAGAGTTCAGGCCCCACAACTAACAAAAGAAAGAAAGAAAGAAAGAAAGAAAGAAAGAAAGAAAGAAAGAAAGAAAGAAAGAAAGAAAGAAAGAAAGAAATGTATCATTGAGGATGATCTTAGTTTGTCTAAGTGCATGATGTTTCCACAGTGTCAGAAATCAACTTACTATGCATTCCTCAGAAGCTGTGTGCACTGTTAAGTGACGCAGGGCTATAAAGAGCAATGGGTTTTGTGTCTAAAGAAAGACAACTTCCTGAACCATTTGTTCCATGCTCGGTTAAAACAGGGATTATAATGACTTCTAGCTGAATACCACAAAGCCCATGCCAGTGAGACTGATGCCATCTGCCGGGAGCTGCTGAGCCCTGGTGAGTTCAGCTGTGGGGGGGGAGTCCCAGCACCCCAAGAGGAGAGTTTATAGTTTTTCTGGGGTAACTAAAGTTGTCTCAGGGCCCACAAAAGGCTTTGGAATGAGAGCTAGTGAGAGTGCCATGGCACATGTAGGCACAGTCTAGACGCAGGACGTCAGCTTCCTAAAGGGCACTCTTGGTTTGGGAAGACTCTCAAGTCCCCCGACATAGATTCTGCTGTGACTTTGTGAGCTGAAAGTAACTGAACAGTTGTGAGTTACGAGAGTGTCCAGCAGCATAGGTGGCCTAGTATTGGTTCTGTATCAAGCTCCATTTCAGTAAGTACTCATTTGGCGAGCAAAGCTCAGTGGGAGCAATATACTGCAAATGTTGAGTAGAGGTACTTAGTGAAGGCCAGCTGTCTGCAGTTCAGGAGCAGCCAGTGTCTTCAGGTTATAATGAACTGAGGGACAGGTTATGATGGACATAAAGAACTTTCCTGGACCCCTGGCAGCCTCAACCAAGATTGCTGGTGAAGCTAGCTACGTGAAAATCAGGTGTCCCTGGATGAAGTCTCTTGATCCCAATGTAAATCAGTGTCCTCATGTGTAATCTGACAATAGTAATACTGCCCTAAAAGGACCCTTGTGAGGCTTAAAGGAGACAATCCACAGAAAATACACTACTCTTAGTCTGCATTAAGCTATTCTATTCTTTTTTTCTTTTTTGGTTGGTCCTGGGGCCTGAACTCTGGGCCCAGGCCCTGTCCCTCAGCTCTTCAGCTCAAGGCTAGCACTCTACCACTTGAGCCACAGCGCCACTTGTGGCTTTTTTTTTCTATTTGCTTATGTGGTGCTGGGGAATCGAACCTAGGGCCTCATGCACTACCTACCACTGAGCCAGCTTCCCAGCCCCTCTATTCTTATTTTTAAATTCCATTTTACCCACATATCTTAATTTCAAGGTTTGTCATTTGGGCCTCAGAATACTAACTTCCTATGTTCATATGCATTTTTCTTAGAAATGTAAACCCTTCAGCTGTCCACTTATTCGACCAGTTCAAAATACGTACTTTCTCCTGTAAGATCTTAGTCTCTGTGTAGTAATCAATGGGCTTCATGGCATAAGGCAGGTCTTCAGTTCCATTTTTGATATCGGTGCCCTCAAAGATGACACTGGCACTGCTGGTTAAAATGAGTTTCTGGCAGAGGAAGATTTAAAGGAAAACATGTCAGGAATGATTACAATGCCAACAGCTCAGGGGTCATGGATGAGCAAGAGTGAAACGGCACCTCTTTCCTAGTCCCAGCTTTCTTTCCCAGCCCCACTCATGAAGCACTCTGCACAAGTCATTAGTCAGAGCACATTTCATATCTTCTAAAGTGAATTCACTGGTCAATACTCTCACATCTATGCGGGTTCCAAACACATTATAGCATTACAATCTAAAATAATGAATTTCATGGTTTTATTCTCATCGCCATAAACTTCTAGGGAGATGTCTATCTGTAATAGTTCACTGGTTAAGCCAGGTACTGGTGGTTCACCCCTGCAATCCTAGCTACTCAGGAGGCTGAGATTTGAGGATCACGGTCCAAATCCAGCCTGGGCAGAAAAGTCCCCATAAGACTCAAGCTGGAAGTGATACTTTGGCTCAGGTGGTAGGACGCTAGCCTTGAGCACCCAGAGGCTCAGGGACAGTGCCCAGACTCAACCCCAGACCCAGCAAACAAAAACAAAAAAAACAACCCCTTTCACTAGTTAGTCTGATACTAACCTTGCATGTAAACACACATGTACAAACACATGTAAATACATGCATATGTGCCCGCATGTAACTTTAGAAATGCTTTCCAAGCACGGCACTTGCCTAGCACCTATGAAGCCCTGAGCTCAATCCCCTGAAGCACTATCCAAAAAGAAAACAAAATTAAAAGAAAAGAAGAAAGCTATTACAGCCCTCAGCTTTTGGTTAAGAGTAGCTCATCCAACACTAAACACCATCAGGTAACATCACACCTTTACCACTTTTATTCAAGATTCTTCTAGAAATCCTAGCCAGAGTGGTGGGATTAGATAAACACAGAATTGTAACAATTTGAAAAGAAGAAATCAAAGTGCTATCATTCCCACACGATAAAAATATCTACACAGAAAACATAGGCAAACATATAGAAAATACTAGAATGGAGCAAAGTTATGGAATTCAAATTCAGTATGCAAAAATTAACCATGTGCTTAAACATACAGAAAACATTAGAGTTCAGCAAAGTTATGGAATCCAAATTCAATATGCAAAAATTAACCATATTCTTACATTTTAGCAATGATCGAAAATGTAATATAATAACCAGTCTTAAACATTAGCCATAGTTAAACATGTAGTTTAAAATAAAGTATCAAAAATGAGATACACAGGCATAAATGCAATGAAAGGCATGCAAAACCTTTATGAAATACAATATAAAACTCCACTGAACGGCATTAAATTAGAGAGCTATCTCATACGGATAGCAAGACTCAGTATTTGGAAGATTATGAAGTCTGTGTGAAATTACCTAGTTCAGTACAATTACAACAATCCCAATTGAGCCCCAGTGGTTCACACCGACAGTCCTAGCCATTTAGGAGATCTGTAATCACCACATACTGAGCCCCATGCTGAGACTTGGACTTTCTGGTAAAGGCACACGTAGAGGCCAGTGTTGCTGAAGGGAGAGCCCAGGAAGAGGCTCAGGCAGGACAAGAATACCTATGACAAGCTGCTTATAGTACGTAGCAGCTTCTTACTGTACTGATGGAAGCCCAGAAGACTTCTTTGGCTACCTGTTCTTGCTGGGCCACTGGATAATAAATATGCTGGCAACTAGAAGAATACTCACAAGGAGCAAAGTCCCCAGATCCCTGCAAATTTTGCTCCTAGTTACCCTGCCTTGTGGCACACACCACTATCAGGGAGCTGTTACACTCAGTGGTGGGAGTGCTGTCTGAGGACCAGAATTGCTAACAATGCAGCAAGCTACCATCTGGTGGGAATGCATATCCCCCCAGGCCTGAATCATACATTTCTACTTGCTATAAGCAAACACAGTATTTTTCCTCCTCCACACTTACTATCTTATCTAGATGCTCTACTACTGAGCCACACCTACAGCCCCACTTTTCACTGGTTCCTTTTGAGATAGGGTCTGGACTGCAAACCATCTATTTTAGGCTTTCTATCTTAGCTGAGATGACAGGCATATGCTGTTATATCTAGCTTCCCTCTGCTGAGATGGATGGAGTCTTGTGGACTTTTCTGTCTGGGCTAGAACCTTGATCCTCCCAATCTCAGCTTCCTACGTAGGTTTGGATGACAGCTGAATGCCATTGTACCCAGCTATGGGTTACAAATGAGTCTTGGAAACTTTCTTCCAGGTTGGCCTCAAACTATGATCTTCCTGTTCTCAGTTGCTCAAATACCTAGGATTATAGGTGTGAGCCACCAGCACCTAATAATGTTTTTCTCTTTTAAAACATAAGGAGGGGGGTGGGGTGGGGATAGGGGGAGACAGGAAGGGATGGGAAGGGGAAACAAAGGAGGAGGCAACAATGCTTGATAAGAAATGTACTCATTACCTTGCCATGTAATTGTAACTCCTCTCTACAGTATGTTCACAATTAAAAAAAATGTCAAAAAATAAAAATAAAAAAATAAAACATAAGGAAAGCTTGGGAAATGGAGCTGTGGCTCAAGTGGTAGAGTGCTAGTCTTGAGCAAAAAAGCTCAAGGACACTGCCTAGGCCCTGAGTTCAAGCCCTAGGACCAGATGGCACGTGTGCACGTGCACATGCACACACACACACACACACACATGCACGCACATGCACAAGTATGTAAAGCCTGGAAAACAATGTGGTGAGCCCTCAGAAGGTTAAACAGAGAATTACTCTATGGCCAAGCTCAGGAATCTCACTTCTGGGTATAGACTTAAAAGAATTGAACACAGGGACTGGGACAGGTATTTGCACACCCATGTTCACAGTAACATTATTCGTAACAGCCCAAAGGTTAAAGGAAGACAGGTGTTCACTGATAGATGAAGGAAAATGAAGAAACTGTCATTCCTCAAAAGGGAAATTCTGACACATGCTACATCACAGATGAGCTTTGAAGACATTACACTAAGTGAAATGAGACTCACAAAAGGACAAATATTGTATGAGGCCACTCATGTAAATGTGGTAAAGTAGTCCAATTCATAAAGACACAGTGGTAGCCAGCGGATAAGGGGAGGGAGTCATGATTACACTGTTTAAGAGGCATAGGATTTGTTAGGTAGGAAGGTAAGTTTTAGAGACAGATGGTGATAATGGTTGCACAACAATGTGAACATAATGCCATGGAATGCATACTACAAAATGGTTGAAAGGCATACTTAAATGGTCACGTAGACAATCACAATTGAAAATACAAGCAATAGCTAAATTTCCTAGCTCTTTGATCAAAGAACCTAACGGATCTTCAGATGATCTATTTGCATGCAGTTAGAATATTAAAAACCCAATTGGCCTTTGCAAGTGATCCTTCCTGACCACCAGGGCTGAATTTCTAAGATCTTTACAACATTTAAGAGGAAACCCTGGGTGAGTGGAGGAAGACAGTAAGTAGAATCCCCCCGCAGGCCACCGCATATTCCTGACAACACTCCCTGCAGTTCCCCTTACCTGAACCCCAGCCTTTCTGCAGGTTTCAATGACATTCTTGGTGCCAGTGAAATTCACCCTATAAAAGAGTTCCTTGTTGTTACTGGATGGTGGCGGTGATGCACAGTGGAAAACCGTGCTAACACCTTTCAGAGCTGGGTACAGGTCCTAGAAAAGCAAACAGAGACAAAAGAATCACTCTACCTTTGGGCAGGTCAACAGTCTTCTCATATTTTCACTCTCCAATCTATCGCTAGTAGGTCCCTTGCTGACTCAAAATTCTATAAACATAGAAACATACTCTTGTAAAAGAGTCAAGCAATACAGAAGTACATGGACAGAAACCAAGTTTTTGTTGGTCATAGGGCTTGAACTCAGGGCCTGTCCCTAAGCTCTTTTGCACAAGGTGAGCACTCTACCACTTAAGCCACAGCACCACTTCCGGTTTTCTGGTGGTTAATTAGAGATGGGAATCTTAGTTTCCTGCCCAGGCTGCCTTTGAACTTCGATCCTCAGATCTCAGCCTCCTGAGTAGCAAGGATTACAGGTGTGAGCCTCCAGCACCTAGCAATTTAATTGATTTTAACTGTCCCTGCCCCATTAACTAGTTCCCAATAGAAATGGGTTTAGAGTATGAGAAGCCTGTGATATAGATGGATGCAATACCCCTCTACATGTTCAGGGGATCTAGCAGACAAAACTCCCACCTGAGAAGGTGAATTCATAGAAATATAGCTTCCATGAAAAAGTCTCACACCAGGCTGGGAAGGTGTCTCAGAGGTAGAGCGCTTGTCTTCCATGCCTGAGGCCCTGGGTTCGATTCCTCAGCACCACATAAGCAAAAAGCAAAAAGCCGGAAGTGGCGCTGTGGCTCAAGTGGTAGAGCACTAGCCTTGAGCTGAAGAGCTGAGGGACAGCGCCCAGGCCCAGAGTTCAGGCCCCACGACCGGACCAAAAAAAGAAAAAGTCTCACAGCATTAAAAAAACTGTAACAAGCAATGCAAACATGTAGTTCTACCTGTGAAGAAGCCAGACACAACATAGCAACCCAAAAGGGACTTAAAAGCAGGTACATTTAATTTGCTAATAAAAGGGAACCCTCCTGGGGGAAATGGCTAGTTGCAGATTGGAGGCAGGAGATACACAAGATACACAGCACAATCATGTAGTATGAGAAGGTAAAGAAGTTTACCAAGCTACTAGACATATGATAAGAGAGCCCCAAACCACATGAAGAAACTTCTGCTGGTCAAGAAGGGACAATATGATCATCAATAAGAATGAGAATTATTTAGGTGGATGCGGGTGGCTCATGCCGTAATCCAGCTATTGAAGAGGCTGAGATCTGAGGATCATGATTCAAAGCTAGCCTGGGCAAGGGCGTCCATGAGACTCATTTCCAATAAACCACCAAAAAGCCAAAAGTGGAGGTGTGGCTCAAGTGGTATAGCAGTAGCCTTAAGCAGTAAAGCTCAGGGGCAGTGACAGGCCCTGAGTTTAAGCCCCACTACTGGCACGTGCACACACACAAAACAGTAAGAGTTATTTATGAAACTGTGGCTGGAGTATAGCTCAAGGACAAGGCCTTGAGTTCAAGCCTTGGTACTGCAAAAAAATATTTGTGTGTGTGTGTGTGAAACACTTAAGTAAAGGGAAAAATCAACCATTGAATCTGGGTCAGTTACAAAGATCTGAGTAACTGAAGAGAGAGTGACAGCATGCCACCATTTTTCCAAATCTTAATGAAGTAATGAATTCTAGGTCACCAGAATATGACAATTACAGATCATATGCCTTGTTTTACCATTGATATTTTTGTCCCAATTTCCTTTCTCAGTATACACACAATTCATGTAGAAACCACTCGAGTCGGGTGCAGACCTCATGTATGTGCCCTGAAATTCTTCACCTGGCTCTTAAGAACAAAGATATTCTTTCAAATAACCAGAAAACAATGAACATAGAGAAGATCCCAACACATTGGATAATCTTATCCAACAATTACTCTAGTCTCAAGTTTCTCTGTCTTGACAATGTACTTTGTAGTCATTTTTATTTTGGGGGGGAGGGGTCTCATATCCCATAACCTATTACATACTGTATTTGGCCCTTCTGTTTCTTCCATCTCTCTTAATCTGGAATAATTTCCTATGTTTCTTTTTCTGTCTTTGCCAAAGGGTCAGGTTGGCTACTTTACAGTCTGTCCATTAATTTGCATTTGTCTATTTCCCTATGATTCCATTAAGACATAATAGTTTGGGCAGGAACTGCACAGTAGTGTAGTATGTTGTCAGGACATGTATACCTTGGGTGGCACAGGTTTGTTCTATTGTTGGCAATGCTGTTGGATCATTTGATAAAAGGCTGAAAGAATCCGGCCACCCAAAAATTACCTTTCCTCCTTGCATCATACTGATGCTCCCTGCCTGGACACCGCACAGCATGCTGGTGGCAAACGAGGGCATTCACCTTTGAGTATATACCCTTTATATTCATTAGTTGGCATTCTTCTGCAAAGTACAGTTTCCTTTTACCTGAAATGTTCATTTCTTTCTTTCCTTTTTTTTTTTTTTGGTTGGTCATGGAACTTGAACTCAGGGCCTGGGCACTGTCCCTGAGCTTTTTCATTCAAGGTTAGCCCTCTACCACTTTGAGCCACAGCACCAATTCCAATTTTCTGGTGGTTCATTGGAGCAGAACAATGAGGGAAAGGCGGGAGGAGTGAAGTCTGAGAGGCACATCGTGACTGCAATATGCATTATGTACGCCTTTATCATTTGCTCTAAATGGATTAGGCTGCCACTGAAGGCTTCTGCACAGAGAAGTGAAGAAGGGATCTAATTTCTGCATTAAAAGGATCCCTCTAACAGTGACAGATGATGGTGGGTTAGACCAGGGTGGCCGAATCAAAGGGAAAAGAAGTTGGTGGACTAAGAGCAGAGTCAGCAGTAGTCTACTGATAAACGAGATGGAAGGGATGAGAGAAAGGACTTCAGGATGAATCTAAGGGAAGATACTGGGCCATTTATGGACATGAGGAGATTACAGGAATAAGCTTGCTGTGCTAGGGGAGGAGGACGTGGCAGGGAGCTGGGTAAGCAGAAATGCCTGTGAGCTATCCTGGCTGAGATAGTCAGAGGAGGGTATGAGAGCCATGTGTTACGCAGCGACAGCTGGGGACTTAGAAGCTTCTAGACAGTACTTAATCTATGCTCAGGAAGGGCTCACCATGAAAGTGACTGTAGTTGGGGAAGAAAAGGAGGTTAAAAAAAAGCCTAGGGCCTATGAAAGTTAGCAGTGACAGAGAAAAGGAGCTTGAGAAGGGGCAATCCTGAGGTTGGAAGAGAAACGACTAAGTATGACATCCTAGGAGACCAGTGAGGAAATCCAGAGACTGAAAACAGAAGGGGGATGTCAGGAATTGGAAGAGACATGGGAGGAGGAGTGAGAGAGGGAAGAGAGAGAGAGACTGAGGGAGGGAGGGAGGGAGAGAGGAGAGAAAGGAAAAAGAGGGAGGGAGGGAGAAAGGGAAGGAGGGGGGAACAGGAAGTAGATGGGGAAAAAAGATTTTCTTTTGGGGTTATAAAAATGTTACAGAATTAGACAGTGAGAGATGTTTGCATAGCTCTGTGGATATACTGAAAAATACTATACTGCATGCTTAAAATTGTTTTGAAATTTATGGTTTGTGAATTAGATCTCAATTAAAAGGAACTGGATACCCTATGTCTCAGCACCAGCGTGTTCCACAGCAGTGGATGGAACATTCTAGCCCATGACATGTGTAGCAAAACCTTCCTGGTAAGGCTTTCTTGACACCCAGTCCCTTCAGTTCACTAAGGCATGGACAGCAGCTGTTATAGCTCTCCTATGACATTCGGTGTCCCCTCCCCACACCCCCCCCACATACACACACATACATATTCATTGGGAGTAATGAAAATGTTGTGTGTGTTGTTTCCCATAGCTTTTAACATTCTTGAAAAGGAAGTTTGTTTTTCAGGCACTAAAATTGTCACATGGTTTCAGTGTCTGACCCCAGAACACAGAAGTGCTTGGGAAGATCAGAAAGGCTGCAGGGGCCATTACCTGTTGGCTGCAGAGGTCACCCAAAAAGAAGTGCACACGGGGATTGTCAAATCCTTGGCGAATATCGAAGACATTCACAGTATAGCCTCTTGCCAGCAACTGCTCCACCATGTGCTGTCCCAGGAACCCAGAGCCTCCTATCACTGTACACTTCTTCACCTGTGGAAAGAGATGGATGGCAAGAGGACCAGTAGGATGAGAATCAGAAGCTATAAACTGCTCAGGCTCACACAGCACGAGCCACTGAGACAAGGGCAGGCACGTTTGCTTGTCTGAAACAGCCTGATAGCACTTCAGTGACTAGTACCACAACCTTTCTTGGGATCAACAAGGTGGGACAAGAGAATGAACTAACATATATTTGTTGGGTTTGATGGTACAATCCATGCTTGTGATCCAGGACAAGTGAATTAAACCACCTATAAATGTGATCCTTCGGTGCTTTTCTCAGGCAAAAACTACAACAACAAAAACCAAAACATATATCCTCACAAAAACAAAGACGATAGCTCCCCCTCAACAACAAAAACAAAACAATAAACTAAACCAATGCCATTTGAGAATGTGCCCAAAGCAGGCAAGAGAATCTGACAAGGAGAGAACACCAGACTGGAACCAGGTAGGCACACGCAGGAACGGGTTACTGTGGGGAAGCTATAAAAAGAAAGGAAGACATGAAGAGCAATGAATTTAATTGCAATATAATCTTGAGATAAAGAGAATGATCAAGGCCACTGGGTATTATCCAATCCTTTTCATTTTACTTTGTTTTTAGCAAGCCTATTGTTTTCAGAGCAATTTTATACGGAATATGTATAAAAGACAAAAGTGCTGTTTTTTTTTAGTACTTTAAGTTTAGAACTCATTTCCTACAAAGTCAATCAGTGAAAAAAAAAAGAGGCTATTCTGAAAAAGATAAAAATTTGAAATTTGGTGACAATGGTAGTTTGGTATGATCTTTTTTCTGCTTTGCCAAATAGCAACAAAACTTACATTACCTAAAAGGAACTGCAGGTGGTAAGTGGCTTGAGCTAGAGGCCCAGAAGAGACCTTTCTCTGAGCTCCACATGAAGAACTAGGTGATCTGTAATCACATTTTGTGTGTGTGTGTGTGCTGGTCCTGGAGCATGAACTCAGGGTCTGGGGGCTGTCATTGGGCATTCTCGCTAAAGGCTAGCATTCTACCACTTGAGCCATAGCTCCATTTCTACCTTTTTTGCTGGTTAATTAGAGATACTTTCCTGCCTGAGCTGGCTTTGAACCATGATCCTCACATCTTAGCTTCCTAATGTCAGTTGTAAGACTTGAACCCAGGGCCTGGGCACTGCCCTTGAGCTGTTTTGCTCAAAGTTAGCACTCTACCACCTTGAGTCACAGTGCCTCTTCTGATTTTCTTTTTCTTTCTTTCTTTTTGCCAGTCCTGGGGCTTGAACTCAGAGCCTGGGCACTGTCCTTGAGCCTCTCTGTGCTCAAACAACGCCACTTCTGGGCTTTTCTGTTTATGTAGTACTGAGGAATTGAACCCAGGGCTTCATGCATACTACGGAAGCATTCTACCACTAAGCCATATTCCTAGCCTGGCTTTTGATTTTCTGGTGGTTAATGGGAGATAAGAGTCTCATGTACTTTCCTGCTTGGGCTGGCTTGGATTCCCAATCCTCAGCTCTCAGACTCTTGAGTAGCTAGGACCATAGGTATGAGCCACTGGTGCTCAGCAACACGATCACTTTTTGAAAGTGTAACATTCATTAAAAGTTAATGTAAATAAACACCTCGCCTGCATATCTATGTGAAGACACACTAGGAGGCCTGACTGGGCTCAGTAGTTCCTTCAAGTCCTTTCTAAGACTTGCAACACCAGGCAGATCTTAGGAAGCCTAGCACTTGCTACTGCCTCCCTCTGGAAAAGTTTCTGCCAATCTACCAGGAAGCCTAGAGTACTCTATTGGAGACCCTATGAAGACAAAGAGCTGTATCATGATAGCCCAACTACTATTTCCAGAAGTATGTGTGAGTCCTGGGGTCCTCATGTGACTGGAGCTACGAGTGAGCCAGGGGAGACCAGTGGCCAGTCCCCCAGCTGTGCCCAGCCTAAACTGCAGTCAGGACCAAAGAAATTATTGTTTAAAAATTTAGGGCCTCCTAGTTGCTCAGCTGGCACTCTACCACTTGAGCCATGCCTCCACTCTGGCTTTGAGTGGTTGAGATAAGAGTCTCACAGACTTTTCTGCCTGGGATAGCTTCCAACTGTGATCCTCCAGATTTTAGCCTCTTGAGTAGCTATATAGATTACAGGTATAAGCCATGAGCTCCCAGCTGGATGTTCTTTTAAACCATTGCATTGTGATGTTGTTTGCTATGCAGGAATAAGTAACTGATATATCTTAAATAAACATAGGTAACTTCTATAAAATATACCCAGAATTGACTAATTTAGTAAATGTATTAAATATATTTTTTGGTGCCAGGGTTTGAGCTTGGGGACTTATATTTCTTGCTTGGCTTTCTTGCTCATAGCTGGCACTGTATCCCTTGAGCCACACGGCCAGTCTGGCATTTTTTTCTGATTAATTGGAGATAGAATATTATAGATCTGTTTTGCTGAGCTGGCTTCAAATCATGATCTTCCAGTACTCAACCCCCTGAGTAGTTAGGGTTACAGGAGAGCCACCAGCAGGTGGCTTTAAGTACATTCTTAGTATACTGGTCAATGTCAATGGCTTGCTAATATATATGGGCCTGACTTCCTCCTACCTGATTTTTGCTGATCTTTTTCATGGCAGTACTCACTTTGAGAATATCCTCTGTCAGAAGAGTCTGTGCCCCTTGGTCTCTGATTGGTTCACCAACTGCTTGTTCCATTGTGGTTCCAAGTATGGCTTTATGCAATCAACTTTTTTTCCTAAAGGCAGGGTTAGAAACAGACACTAGTGTTACATCTTTAGCTGTTAGTGTTTAGGCAGGTGCTGAATTTTCTTTTTTTTGGGGGGGGGTCCAGTCGTGGGGCCTGGGCGCTGTCCCTCAGCTCTTCAGCTCAAGGCTAGCACTCTACCACTTGAGCCACAGCGCCACTTCCGGCTTTTTTCTTTTTGCTTATGTGGTGCTGAGGAATTGAACCCAGGGCCTCAGGCATGGAAGACAAGCGCTCTACCACTGAGACACCTTCCCAGCCCTAGGTGCTGAATTTTCACAGATAGCTGAATCATAGCTGGAGCTGCTGGCTGAAGCACCCAGCTCCTGTTCCTGTGAGGGAGGCCATGGCTGGGCCCATAACTCATCATAGACCTGGATTAGAGGCAAATTGGAAAGCAGTCAAATAACCTCATTTACCAGTTGCAACACGAACGTTGTTTGAATTACAGCTTTTTCTATGACACTTACATGTCTCAATTATTTTGTCTCTTGGGGTGGTCATTAGATGGTACACAGGCTAGGAGTTCAGAGTTTAAGGGTCTACCCCTTTCATGAACTGTAAAAAGCTATTCCAGTAATTTATTAGAGATAAGAATCTCATGGACTTTCCTGCCCAGGCTGGTTTCAAACTATGATCCTCAGACCTTAGCCCCCTGAGTAGCTAGGATGATAGGTGAGCCACAAGCTACTGCTTAAGAGAACAGATGGCTACTACACATATTAAATGGAGATCAATATCACTAAGGGATATCCTGAGGGAAATGTAAATCAAAAGCACAATGAGAGAATGTTTCACATCCATTAGGAGGGCTACTATCTGGAGCCAAGAGGCAGAAAATAGCACATATTTGGAGAGGATATAGAAAAATTGGAATCTCTGTGTCCTGTCAATGGTAATGTAAAATCCTGCAGCCACTGTGGAAATGTGGTAGGTCCTCAAAAATGAAGCAAAGAATTACCATGTTACCAAATTCACTTGTGAGTATATATCCCCCCAAATGGAAAGTAAAGAGTTGGAACATACATTTATGCATTTATAAATGTGCATAGCAGCAAAATTTTCTTTTTTTGTTGGTCATGGGGCTTGAACTCTGGGCCTGGGGGCTGTCCCTCAGCTCTTCAGCTCAAGGCTAGCGCTCTACCACTTGAGCCACAGCACCACATCCAGTTTTCTGGTGGTTTATTGGAGATAAGAGTCTCATGGACTTTCCTGCCCGGGCTGGCTTTGAGCCGCAATCCTCAGAGCTCAGTCTCCTGAGTAGCTAGGATTACAGGTGTGAGCCACCAGTGCCCAGCTAGCAGCAATAATTTCTATAGTGAAAAGGTGAAAGCAACCTGGCTGTCCATTGATGGACAAATGGATAAACAAAATCCATTAGCTATCATGATGGATGTCCTTCCATCTTAAGATCAAAAGATGAACATTGAGAACATCATGCTAAACAAAAAGCGCCAGCCACCAAAGAACAATACTACATGTGCTCATATGGGGAACCCTTATGAAAGATCAAATTCAGAGACTGAGATTAGCATCTGGTGGGAGGTGGAAGGGGAATGACCACTGATGGGCACAGACTTAGTTTTGCAGGATGAAAAGAGCTCGGAGGTGAATGGTGGTGATGGTTGTACCACAATGGGAAGGCGCTGCCACTCCAGTAAACTGTGATTAAAATGGTACATATTCTGTAATGTCACTTTTGCCAAGTATATACATAGAATAAGGGATCTCAGAATGATTAAGAAAAATACCCTAAAAAGGGGGTGGTGCATTGTGAAGGTTTACAGAGCAGAGGCCTCAGATCTGCTTCCTTTAGAATGTGAGTCTTCAAATCTTTAAAAACCAGGATGTGCACTTACCATCTCATTGTGATAATGTTCTAGGCTAGGAAAAAGAGACCTAACTCATACTAGTGACATTCACCTGCCTTACTACTCCCTTTGGTTCCTGATAGGATTCCATGAAGACAAGTGAGGGAGCCCAATCTGATTCCTGCTGAGAAAGTTCTGGACTACTTACTCCTAGATATAGAAGAAAGGCCATAAGCAGAAAAAGCATAGGGAGAGCAGGATCCCTAAGTTCAAGCCCCAATACCAGAAATAGAAAAGGAAGTGCAGTGGAGGCAGCGAGCGTGAGCACATGGCCAGAGTTGATCTGCCTTTAAAAAAAAGAAACAAATGGAGCTGGGCACCAGTGGCTCATACCTGTCATTCTAGCTACTCAGGAGGCTGAGATCTGAGGATCGCAGTTCAAAGCCAGCCTAGGCAGGAAAGTCTGTGAGACTCTTATTTCCAATAGACCACTCAGAAAACCGGAAGTGGCGCTGTGGCTCAAGTGGTACAGCACTAGCCTTGATCTGAAGAGCTGAGGGATAGCACCCAGGCCAGAGTTCAGGCCCCACAACTGATTAAAAAAAAAACAACAAATGGACAAACGCACGTCTACAAAAGACTCAGCTGATGGAGTAGGGAAAGCAGAGTTTCATTACTACCACTGGGTGTGGAATCCCGATATGGAGAACTGAGCTGGGAACCTCCAGGAGTTACTTTATGCCAGCACATACTTTCACATACATTTACTGGAGAAAATACTGCAAAGCAGGAACCTTGTAAAAAAGAAATAAACTGCCAGGCAAACAAAACAAGCAACAAAAAGAAAATGAGTGAAGGTCTCTGTTTTCAGAATGCAAACATCTGATAAAGGGGAGGAAGCATAGATTAGGATCAGTGGTTAAGATGGTATTTGTCTTCAGAAGTCTCAGGTGACCCAGTACTACACAGGGACAATCCAGGGACCTGAGATGACCTTATATTTCAGTGTAGTTAGTCTCTCTGTTCATTTCCTTTGAGAACTCAGAATGCCTAGTTTTGAATTTACTCAGGAACCTTCAGCATGCCTGTGATCTCAGCTCCTGTTGTACCCTCTCCACAGTGAACTTCCCATTATCCTTCAAAGCCTAGCTTAACTGCCCCCTGTGCGCAGGCCCACTAGCTAGGAAAGATGAGCTGCTTCCTCGGCACCTACCTGCTCATAATGTTTTCATCCTAGGTTTCAATGGTTCTCTACTGGATTACTCTATTGCATCTGGTTAACACTCAAGTAGAAAATAGCCACTGATTACCCAGAGCTGCTGACGCTAAATCAAGCCCCCAGGGATAAAAGTAGAGCTGCTGACGCTAAATCAAGCCCCCAGGGATAAAAGTAGAGCTATAACTTGTAAAAGAACATGTGAGCGTTCATTCATTCATTCTTGCATTCACAAGCTACCAAAAGTCAGCTAGGCAAAAAACAAATAGAGCAGCAGGGCCTTCAAGGAGCCCACCCTACTGTGGGGGATCCAGGGAGTTACAAGGAATCAAAAGTGTTTGGTCACCAAGAAGAATAAGCCTGCAGAATATAGGTAGGCAGGTGGGTCGGGTGAGGTGGGAAGAATGAGTTGGTGGCATAGAGCCAGCATGTTTTGGAAGTTGTATCACTGCAAGTGTGGAGCAAGACTGGGAGCAAAGTTGACAACATGAAGGGACTATATACCCCTGGAAATCACAGGTTGTGGCAGAGTGCCACAGATCATCCTGGCTATAGTGTGAAGATGGATTGTAGGCCTGAGGCAGCCAGAAGGGGAAATGACCATCATTAACCAGAGAAACGCACTAATATTGTTTGAAGAGTTGCTAAATGTCAGGCCTTTATAAATAGTACATATCCCATTAGGGTTCAAAAAGTATTCAATTAGGTAGACAGTTTCGATCTCACTTAATAAATAAGAAATAGGCTCAGAGAGGTCAAAGGAATTGCTCAGGGTCACATAGTTGGCACATACCCTAGGCAGAATTTGCATTTGTTACACCTACTGTCAGGCTTCTGCCCTGCTGATTGGGAAGCAAGGCGTGGTTAAGCAACTTTCCACCTGAGACAACCAATACGAAAAGAGGACTGGTTTATTTTGGCTCATGGTTTTAGAAGTTTTGGTTCATGATTACTTGGTGCTGATCTTTGGATCTGTGATGATAACAGTATATAATGCTGGGAGCATGTAGTGCAGGAAGCTGGCTTTTCAGTTCATGGTGGCCAGTAAGCAAAAGAAAAACGAGACTGAGTCCCATAATTCTTTTTTCTTTTTTTTTGCCAGTCCTGAGCTCAGGCCCTGAACTCAGGGCCTGAGCTTCTTTTTGCTCAAGGCTAACACTCTACCACTTGAGCCACAGTGTCACATCCAGCTTTTTCTGTGTATGTGGTAGTGAGGAATCGAACCCAGGGCTTCATGCATGCTAGGCAAGCACTCTATCACTAAGCCACATTCCCAGCCCTCATAATTCTTTTGAGAGCATGTTTCCCATGGCCTAACTTCTGTCCACTAAGGCCCCGCCCCTAAAGATTGTACAATCATCCTGTAGCACTACAGGTTGGAGACCAAACCTTCAATAGATTGGCCTTTGAAAGACAATTAAGAGCCAAACTACAGCACAGGATATGGAGACAGGAAGTCAGTAGGTTTAGCAGGCATGATCCTAGGCAGGAAGTTCATATGAACTTTGCACTATAATCAGGACACTGACTATAAACAGGACATTGACTTGACCAGAGCTGCTCATGAGGTGGATTAGCCTGGTAGATCAGGGCTGAGTACAGAGGTGAATGGTGGGAAAGTGGAGGACTAATGAGCAGTCATTCAGCCAAAGTTTACTAAGCAACTAACCTGTTCCTCTGGAGCATTAGAAATAAAGTAAAGGAAGATTCTTCTCCTGCAACAAAGAACAAAACACACCAGTTTCTGGTGGCTCAGCTTTTCATCCCAGCATCTCAGAAGCCTGAGGTCTGCAGATCATAGTTCAAAGCTAGCATGGGAAAGAAAATTCATGAGACCCTTATTTCCAACTAACCAGCAAAATTCTAGAAGTGGAGGTGTGGTCCAAATAGTATAGTGACAACCTTGAGGGAGGGGGCTAAGGCAATGTCCAGTAGCTGCAGGGGACAAAGAGGAGAGGAGAGAGAGAAGAGGGAGAGAGGGAGACAGGGAGAGGGGAAAGGGGTGAGAGGGAGAGGGAGAGGGGAAGGGAGAGGGAGACAGGGAGAGGGGAAGGGAGAGAGAGAGAGAGAGAGAGAGATATGACAGCAGCTTTGGAACTGGGTTCACTGCTTTAAGAGGAAGGAGCAAAGGGGAAAAGTTCCATTTATGGAGTGCTAATATGTCCCAGCCTTCCCACAGCCTGAAAAACTTGGGCTAAATTTTTGCCCCTAAACTTGAAGGGCAGCAGATGATGGAGGACCCTGGATGTTCAGGTCCACGAGGGGGTTGCAATTTAGCCCACAACCTTTTAATTCCCGAAGCACATCACTTCCAAAATTCGGCTAAATATGTACAGGAGGGGACTGTTCTTTTTTCTGGGTCAAACGTTTAGATGTCAAGCTGTATTCTGATGACCTCTCGACCCTCCATGCTAGCTGTCAGTCCTTTCATTTCCAAGAACCCCAGCTCTCCACCCAGGCTGCCTAGGTTCACGTGAGATCTCAAGGGATTTTTTTTCTTAAACTCTACACCCTCTTTTTCCCATGCAGGGTCTGAGCTGTCCTTGAGAACAGCCCCGGTCACATCTTTTCTGGCCCCTCCCTCATCCCTCAGACGTAGGTTATCCCACCCAACCCTTCTCCCAGGCCTGTTGCCGATACAAAGTGGCTTCTAAGGGTGAGACAGTGACTCTTACCTGTCCGTAGATACCCTACAGGCCAGCCTCAGCTTGCTTGGAGCTAGTCCACAGTGCACTACAGATCCGGAGCCTCCCTTTTCTCCGCGCCCGTGTGAGCCGAGAATCAGCCGAGCTTTCTCCAGCAAGGGGATTGGCCAAGTTCGGAGCCGGTTTAACCAATCAATGTTTTTATCGTGACCTCGTCCAATAAAGGCAGGTCTCGGTCGTCACCGCACCGCCCTCTGCCCCCGCGATCCGGCTTTGCAAGGTTAGCACCACCCACTTCTGTCTTAAACCAATGGCAGCGGGGCCGCACGCGCGCGGGGCAGTGGGAAAAGCGCCAGTCAGCGTGTACGCGGTTGCCGTAACAACCGGCTGCAGATTCCTTCGGCCATGGTGAGTGCTGGGTTCCCTCTTGCTCTCTGCGCGGCGATCCTGAGCTCTAGAGGCTCCAATGCAGTCATGCTTCTTTCCCTGCGTCTTTATCGGCTTTGGCTTGCCAGACCTTCCTTTGGGCTCTATCCCGGAAGGGGAGGGTAGAAACTACAAACGCCAAACACTCTGGTGGGCCTACACTTAGCCACTGTCTTCCGTATACCCACAGTCTATCCCCCAGCGGCCCCTCGGACTCTCCTGGCCTACCCAACCCCCTCGCAGAAGACTTAAGTTCCCCTTAGGCCGGGATCCCACTGAGATCCTGGCCTCTGGGCTGCCTCCCTCTGCCTTAAGTTTTCGTACAGAGCTGAGAGGGAGTTTTTTTTTTTTTTTAATGTTCTGTGGTTAAGTGTACTTTGCAATTTACATACGGTCACTTACGAGATGCTTTAAACTTAATGGAGAAGACTTGAGGGCACTAACCAGATTGGATTTTATTCCTTGATGCTGACTTACCTGTCAGTAGCTTTTGGCCAAGTTTTAAAGTAATTGGAAAGTCAGATTTCTTTATGGTAAATAGAACACGGAGTGGGCATTGCAAGGACTTTTCCAGAACTAGAACCCCCATATTCAAGAAGAGTTGTTCTCTCCAGTTAGTTATCTACAATTGGTCCCGTGGCTAGCTCTCCTTCGGGATGTTTTTCAAAAACAGTAAGGGATCCCCTTGTTTCTGAAAACAATAATTTAAAAAATCCAGAGAAATCGAGATTTGTGGACTCATTGTAAAACCTGCTATCCCTCTTGTTTAGCAAACATTTGAAATTAGTCAGTAAGCATTCTTTTAAAAATACATATGGATGTTGTTAACTGTCATAAAATATGGACTAGGGGCTGGGAGTGTGGCTTAGTAGTAGAGTGCTTGCCTTTGCATGCATGATGCCCTGGTTCGATTCCTCACTACCACATAAACAGAAAAGGCCAGAAGTGGCATTGGAGCTCAACCGGTAGAATGCTAGCCTTGAGCAAAAGAAGCTCAGGGACAGTGCCCACGCCTAGAATTCAAGCCCCAGGACTGGGTAAATAAATAAATAAGGACTATATTAGGTTATTTTCTCCTCATATGTTTGTATTATGTCAAAAGGCTTCCAATTTTAAGAAGACAAACGTGACATCAAGTGCCCAGCGTAAAAGGATGAGTCCCAAACCAGAGCTTACTGAAGAGCAAAAACAGGAAATCCGGGAAGCCTTCGATCTCTTTGATGCTGATGGAACTGGTACCATTGATGTGAAAGAACTAAAGGCAAGCTATACACATTCCTACTCTACTGCCTTTCCTTTCCTCTGTCTTCTCCTTGTCTTCCTGCACTGTTCTCACTCTCCTCCCTGTAGAAAGTAACCATGGGACATGTACTGTGCTGTTCTCCTGTCTTTACTAACCTCAGAGTATTAAACTGGATTACAAGCACCAAATTCGATCAGTGTTAGGGCATTCCCCACCTGTTTTTATCATTTTATCAGATTCTGGGTTTATATCCTCCATGGTCAGTTTTACTCCTACTTGAATTACATGTACTTATCAGAGGGATATGTTTTCATTGTAGGTGGCAATGAGGGCCCTTGGTTTTGAGCCCAAGAAAGAAGAAATCAAGAAAATGATAAGTGAAATTGATAAAGAAGGGACAGGAAAAATGAACTTCAGTGACTTCTTGACTGTGATGACTCAGAAAATGGTAAGTTAGCAAAGTGAGGCACAGATGTGACTGATGAGCTGCAAGCTGTAATGCCGCAGTATAGAACTCAGAATTGCTCACAGCAGTTCTCTGCAATTGAATAAGTAAGCCAGGCACTGGTAACTGGTAATCCTAGCTACTTAGGAGGCTGAGATCTGAGGATCACAGTGTGAAGCCAATGTGGACAGAATAGTTGGTGAGACTCTGATCTCCAGTTACCTAGTAAAAAGCTGGAAGTGGAAGTTGTGGTTCAAGTGATAGAGTTCCAGCCAGAAGTAAAAAGTGAAGGGAAAGCTGGAGGCCCTAAATTTAATCCCCAGTACTGGTATATACACAAAAAAGGAAAACACCTGCTCTGTTCCCTCCCTGCTTCCTCTCTGCTCAAACAGGATCCCAGCTTCATCCACTTAAATGTGTTTTTCCCCAATTATAACTCTGCCTACTTTTCTATATTATAAAAAAATTCTACTATCTTTTGTTTTATATAGTCTTTTAGACAGAGCCCTTCATTTTTTCTTTTTTGATTGTTATTGTAAAGGTGATACATAGAGGGGTTACAGTTACATGTCAGGTCATGAGTACATTTCTTTTTGGACAATGTCACCCCTTCCCTCACTGTCTCCCAGTTTTTTCCCTCCCACCCTTACCCACAAATTGTCATTTTCCAGTGAGTACCACTGCTGCATTTGTTCACCCTTTGTCCCTCCATTTCTGTGCCCATAGTTCCTGATTAACCGCTGGGTTTGCATAATTTTGACTTTGACCTCCTATTCTACCGTGGATGATATTTGCTCTCCTGTGACCTATATCATGACGGCCATCACTGAGACTGTGTGCTCATAGAGGACTGGGGATATGATAGGGAGTACATCCAAGAAAGTAATTCTTCTGCATGTCTCTTCTTGGCTTCAGAACTCAGGAAATTTCTGAATAAGAGAAAGACATAGAGAGGCAGCTAGTGGACACACCTAGTAATACCTAATAATACTTAGTGATATCTAATGCTGCACACTGAAAAGCAAAACCCTGGTTTGCCATGATGCAGTAGTTGCAAGAGGCCTGCCTTTCCCCCATGGTACTTTGGTCCACACCCCCCCCCAAAAAAAAATGAGCCCTCATTCCTATTTCTAAACACTGGATGCTTATGCATCAAGCACATACCTGTTCCTCCTGGATAGGGACAGTCAGTAGAGAGGGAGAAAATGTTAGCATGGAGTGGACAACCTGACTTACCAGGCTTCTGAACATTTGTCCCAGTCTACACCTGAGCTACCCGTTGACAATGAGAGGATGGAGGGGTTGGAGTGGGAGGAGCCACTGTAGGCCATGAGTAACTGCTGTTCACTACTCAGGATTTTTGTGTTTCACTTGTTCAAGTCTGAGAAAGATACTAAAGAAGAAATCCTGAAAGCTTTCAAGTTGTTTGATGACGATGAAACTGGGAAGATATCTTTCAAAAATCTGAAGCGGGTGGCCAAGGAGTTGGGTGAAAACCTGACTGATGAGGAGCTGCAGGTCTGTAATGCCTTGATGTACAGCTCAGAATTCTTGCCTTTGAGCTTTTGTGAATTACACTTTCTGAACTGACAGTGTCTCTTTGAAGGAAAGCTACAGTCCACTTGTCCTTCAGCTGACAACTTAATTCTGCTTTGTAAGACACACAAACCTAAGCCCTGCTTCCAGAAAAATGCATAAATTTGCAAATGAACTTATTTGAGGTTTCAGAAATCCCTCCTGTTAAAGTGATTTGGGGGCTTGCTTCAAATTGATCTGTATGACATGGTTTACACTAATTTTTCTGGAAGTGAGTTATTATAAAAGGTGGCAGATCCACATTTGGTGAACTATAATCATCTCTCCACGTAGCATTTTTAGATGCCTATTCCATAATCATCTTTTAGTTTAGTTTGTGAATTAATCTAAGCTTAATCCTTACTGTCATCCAGGAAATGATTGATGAAGCTGACCGGGATGGAGACGGAGAGGTCAATGAGCAAGAATTCCTACGTATTATGAAAAAGACCAGCCTCTATTAAGATCAGTGTCTTCTTTTCTATCACAAGCACGTGTGCCTGCCATTGTGTGAAATCTGGCTTTTGACAACCTAATCTCCCCGCTCCAGACTTCACTGTACAACTTTAGCTATGACCTTAAATGTCTTTTAGCCTTTTGAAAGTATTCTTTGATATTAAGGTTCTTTGTAAAATGACCTGCTGATTTTTAAAAGCAGAAAGCAAGCACATTCAAGTGGAGAAAAGGGTCTCGAAGTTTGACCACTTGCCATTTCACCTGCATTGCTTCACTCTTGTCATGCCTTTCCACACGGATGCAGCCACAGCATACCTGAGACAAGCACATAGACAGTGTCACCCCAAACAGTGGTCATTTCGCAGTGGTTCTGGTTTTTAATTGATACCTGACTGCAGTTTTGTCTTTTATAAAATAGCGTGAATTCTTGCTTTGGTATTTGGGTGTGTTGATGTTATTTATCCTGTCTTAAAAATAAAAACTTCTGTAGTTTAAGCTTTAGTTATCGAAGGCTGAGTATTCTTCTTCTGTTTGTTTTTGTGCCAGTACTGGGGCTTGTACTTAGGACCATGGTGTTGTCTCTTAGTTTTTTTGCTTAAGACTGATGTTTTATCCATGAACCAGAGATTCACTTCCAGCTTTTTGCTGGTAACTTGGAGATGAGAGTCTCAGAGTGTTTTCTTCCTGGGATGGCTTTAAACTGGGCTCAAATCTCAGCCTCCTGAGTAGCAAGGATTACAGGTGTGAGCCACTGGCTCCTGTCTTTTAAGGCCAAGTCTTTTTAGCTTTGACTTTGAATTCATCTTCTTAATAGTTGAGATCTCAACCTCCTGAGTAACGAGGCTTAGGCAAGAGCCACCAGCAACTGGCTTTTAAGGCTGAATTTTCTTTTATCTTTGACTTTGAATTCATCTAAATACTTGTTTTTGTTTTTGTTTTTGCCAGTCCTGGGGCTTGAACTGGGCACTGTCCCTGAGCTTCTTTTGCTCAAGGCTAGCACTCTACCATTTGAGCCACAGCACCACTTCTGGCTTTTTCTGCTTGTGTTGTACTAAGGAATCGAACCCATGGCTTCATGCATGGTAGGCAAGCTATCTACCAAGCCATATTCGCAGCCCTCATCTAAATAGTTATGTCAAGGGCATCCTGGTAGATTTAAAATAGCATATACAAAAAAAGAAATAATCTTTTGCCATTCTCTTGGCATGAAGTAATTCTTGCTTTGGGCACTTGTAGGTTTGTAAAACTAGAATTTGCATTCCACCTAAACCTAACTGATATAGTCAAAGTAGTGGCAAAATGTAAAGACTAATAGTGGGTAGGATTCAGGCAGCCATCAGTTTATTCACTTATAGTATCATAAATTTGGTATATTGGAAAAGAAAGGGACATTGTCCAGCCGCCCTCCTGCCCCGCACAATATTATCTGTAAGAGAAGCCCAGCTAAGTGGCATTCAAGTGTGCTTCAGGTGAGAGTGGGCAGCAAGGAAATCAAGGAGGAATAGAAAATGAACAATGCAATATGCGTTCATCCATATACGAAGAGGGACCAAATCAGGTTTCAAACTTTTAAGGGCATCCAAGTCCTCACAGGATAGAGCTGCTTGATTTAGCTAAGAAAAAGAACAGCTAGATAAATACAAATTTCAGAGGAACAATTGTGTGTGTGTGTGTGTGTGTGTGTGTGTGTGTCTATGTGTGTCTATATATAAAACATTTTAAATGAGCAATTACATATATTGGCCTAGGCTCTGTCCCTAAGTTTTTTTCCCCTCAACATTAGTGCTCTACCACTTGAGCCACAGCTCCACTTGCAGCTTTTTTGAGTGATTAATTGGAGATTAGAGCCTCACGAACTTTTTCCTAACCAAGCTGGCTTTGAACCAGTATCTCCAGTGGTATTACAAACATGGGCCATCAGCACCCCAGCTTCTCTTAACTGTCTTGTTCGGGGCTAATACTCTACCACTTGAGCCCAAGTTACACTTCAGCTTTTTGCTGCTTAACTGGAGATAAGAGTCCCACAGACTTTTCTGTTTGAATTGGGTTGGCTTATAAGCATGAGCCACTAAGTTACACTTCAGCTTTTTGCTGCTTAACTGGAGATAAGAGTCCCACAGACTTTTCTGTTTGAATTGGGTTGGCTTATAAGCATGAGCCACTGGCACCCGCCTCCCAACTTTTTTTTTGTTTTTGTTTTTGGTTGTGGGGTCTCAACTCTGGGCCTCAACACTGTCCCTCAGCTCTTCAGGTCAAGTCTAGCACTCCACCACTTGAGCCACAGTGCCACTTCTGGCTTTTCTGCTTATGTGGTGCTGAGGAATCGAACCCAGGGTCTCATGCATGCGAAGCAAGCGCTCTACCACTGAGCCACCTTCCCAGCCCCCTAACATTTTCATTTACATTTTCTTGGTGAGTCTGGTGCTGTCTAGGCAGCACCTCTTGAGCCATACCTGTTAGGGTTACCATATGAGCTTTATTGTGAAATGAAACTTTTGTGATTATTGTCTCCAAGGCCAGTTGGCAGCATTTCTTGGGAGGATATGACTTTGTCATATTGCTTTAAAAAAAAAAAGAATCCTGTGATATGCTGTAAGACTTTGGAAAGAAGTGAAGGACAGTATTTGTGCAGTCCTGAGGTTTGGACCCAGGGCCTGGGTGCTGTTCCTGAGCTTTGGTGCTCAAGGGTAGCACTCTATCACTTGAGCCACAGCTCCACATCTGACTTCTTGGTGGTTAATTGGAGATAAGAGTCTTAGGGCGTTTTCCTGCCTGAGCTGGCTTTGAACCACAATCTTCAGATCTCAGCATCCTCAGTAGCCAGGATTACAGGCATGACTTGATGCCTGGCCTTCTAGGAACATTTTACTAAAAATTAATTTCTGTATTTAATGAACATGTAGACGTATTGTGCATTTATTTTATACAACATAATTATTGAATAATATCCACATTGTGGAATGGCTAAGTGAAGCTAATTATCAAACGAAAACATTCTTCTGTCCTCCTTAGTGTTCCCACACACAAAATAAAGTCTCTCTGGAATCTCTCGAGGGAGGTAGGAGGATTTCAAGTAACATTATCCCTAAAAATAATAACAAGCATAAGGCATTCACCATGTTCAGCCAAGCAGCTGTTCTGCGAGGTCTGCAGTTGCTCAGGGGAGAAAAATAGGGACAGAGAGAGCGTGAGTCAGCTGAGATGGGGTGGGGCCAGAGACTTGTAAAAGGATCTGAAAGGTGGAGAGAAAGAGGAAGTGGTGTCAACTTATGGGGAGGCAGAAAAGATCCCTGTACGGGAGTGGAGTGTATTGATAGAGAAGGAGCTGAAGTCAGCTTATGTAGAGAATGTTAAGAGAGAAAGGATAGATGGGATGCAGTGGCAGACATAAGGCCCATTCCTGCATGGCTGTACTAGAGAGATGTAGTGAGAATGGGGGGAGGAGCAGCCATCAGGATCAGTGTATGTGCTGCTGCATCTACAGAAGCAAGTGGGAATGTGGAGGAAGAGAAGGGAGAGGGAAACATGGACTAGGAAGGGATTAGACGGTGATGGGAGACAGATCAGTTCATGCAGGACAGAACAGAGCAATGAAGGGAGGTCATGGGGAGGAGGAAGAAAAGAAAGCCAAGGGCAGTTCATATGGGGCTAGCTCAAGGAAATAGGTGTGGGGATTGGTCTCAAGAGAGCAAAGGTCAGTTGATCTGGGGTTGGATCAGATAAGAGTTAGGGAGAGTGGTGGGAATGGTTGGTTTGGGAGGACTGACCAGAGGTCACAGCCTAGCAAGAATGATAGTCTTGGGGCTGGGAAGGTGGCTCAGTGGTAGAGTGCTTGCCTTGCATGCACGAGGCCCTGGGTTCCGTTCCTCAGCACCACATAAGCAAAAAAAGGCAGAAGTGGCGCTGTGGCTCAAGTGGTAGAGCGCTAGCCTTGAGCTGAAGAGCTGAGGGACAGTGCCCAGGCCCAGAGTTCAGGCCCCACGACCAACAATAACAGCAAAAAAGAATGATACTCTTGAGTTCAATCCTCAGTAGTACCAAAAAGAAAAAAGGTGATTTGTGGGCATTGATTGCATTTGTGAATCAGTGTTACTGTCCTAGGACATACTGGAGACCTGAGTCTCCAAACAGCAGTTTCTGTTTGCTCATGTGAAAAACGGGTTCTGTGAGATGTAGGGGAGTGGCCAGTGTCAGGCACAGAAAGTGATGGTCTCACCTGCCAGTCTGGGCAAAACCAATCCACTCCGGGCCAGTGGTGATGCCTTGGCCTGTTTTTCTTTATTTTCCCCCTATCTGGGATGCATTGTCCTTGCCTATGTGCATTGTCCTGGATTTAGAGTTCATTTATAAATGCACACTTCTCAGTTGAAGCATTATTCCCCGATCTTTCCCCTAAACCTGTTTCTCTCCTTAGGACACTCCTCAGAACTCCTTGCTTGAACAGAGGATTTCTCAGCTGGAAATTGGAGATGATAGTCTTGCAAATATATCACTTGCCACTAGATGGGGTACTAGAATAGAGAAACCGAGAGGTAATGTCACTGACTCCTGTTGGAGTTCACCACTGGTTTAAGGTGGGTCATCCTAAAGGAAGACTGCTTTTTATTTTGCGGCTGGCATTGGGTAAGAGGAGGGGGAAAGGGAAATGGGTGGGGGGAGGAAATTAGGTAAAAAAAGTAATCTAGATGGGGCAAATTTAATCCAAATACATCATGTGCTTGTTGTAAATAGCACAGTGAAAACCCCTTTGTACCATTAATTTGTACTAATCAAGACATTTTTTCTTTGGTCGGTCATTGGGCTTGAACTCAGGACCTGGGTACGGTTCCTGAGTTCTTTGGCTCATGGGTACTATGTTCCCATACCACTTGAGCCACAGCTCCACTTCTACTTTTCTGGTGGTTCATTGGAGATTAGAGTCTCACAGACTTTCCTGCTGGGGCAGAACAATGGTCCTCAGATCTCAGCCTCCTAAGTAGCGTGAGCCACCAGTGCCTGACAAGACATATATCTCTATATATCTGTATATCTCTCTATATATATAGATATATACAGATATATAGAAATTAGATAGATAGATGAATCTTTCCTGGTACATATGCATGTTTGGAGTCTGCTGGAGAAGGTGTGGCTGTGAGGGGAAGCTGGTGGCTTGGGAACTCATTGGAAAAGGCTGTGAGAAGTGAGTACTGATGAAATGACTGCTCTTTTGGAAGAATGCCCTATTGAGTCTAATTAACAAGAATCCAGTGACATGTTTGCACGTGGAGCTTGTGCAAAGTTATTTACCTACTGCATGGGCTTTCCCCTAAAGACTACTCAAGGGAGGGCCACCAGTGCACCTTTCATTTCTTCATGGCTAGGCTCTGTACCTGGAATAATGCTCCACCTATAATCGTGCTGAGCCATTTGCTCAGTTTATTGGTCCTATACCAAGGACTTGTTAATTCTGTAATGTTTTCTTAGCCTTTTCTGGATCTTTGTTCCTGACAGTTATCCGCTTGTTATGGATTATTGTGGCCTCCATATCTTGAAGTCCTCCTAGCCCCCAAGTACCACAGGATGTGACCATATTTAGAAACACAGAGGTGATCAAGTTAACATGAGGTCATGGGGGTAGACTGTTGTCCTTACAAAAAGGGGAAATTTGTACCCAGAGACACAGAGACAGAGACAAACCCAGGGGGAAGACACACACACACACACACACACACACACACACACACACACGCACGCACGCACGCACGCACGCACGCACGCACGCACGCACGCGCGCGTGCGCCAAGGGAGGGGCCTGTTCAGGAGGGTAATCTGAGCAAGCAGGTGAGCGGGGTGGAGTGTCAGGATGGTTGGCGGAAGAGGCGTCTCCGTTGCAGTCATCCACTGTGCCTGCCTGCAGAACTAGGTTTCTCCTGGCACAGGGCAGCTGAGCACCAAGACAACACTCTCTAGCTTGCCCACGGTGAAGTGTGTAACCATGTGACTGGCCCATGGCAGATGAGCGTGTGTCACCCATGTGACAGTCTATGCAATCATCCCTGGAAGACAGAGGCAAGCACATTTTGCCTCTTCCTCCTACATCCTCCACCCTACAGCCTGGGCTGTCTTGGATCATGAGGTGATTGTAGAAACAGATGCTGCACATGACTCAACTTTGGACATTCAGTCTTCAAAACTGTGAGAAAATAAAATACCTCAAGTCTGTGGTACTTTGTTACTATAGTCTTAGCAAATTCATACAATCTGTTTGTATTACTGAAAAGCTTCCTCTGTTCCCAGAAGTGTCCTTGTCAGAAATAAATGCAGTAAATGCCAAGGAGACAAAAATGGAATGGGAATCTGTGCTACAAAACGTCCTGCTCCATGGCCAGTGGAAGTGCTTGCCCCTGCCCCCCCACCCCCTGGGCAGGAGGAGATCCATGAGCACCTGGGGGTACACAGTAGCACTGCTCAAACACTTTTCTCTTGACTTAGTGCCTGAGCTGAAATGTGTATGTGTAGATCACTTCCTTATGAGATGCTACGTGTAGGAAAATACGTGTGCAATTCCTCTAACTATAGGTCTAAAAGGTGTGCTGTAATGGCTGGGAAAGGTGGCTAAGTAGAGGCAGGGTAGCAGAGTGTCAGGATTCCATTAGGGGTGGAGTTTATTGTTTTCACCTGGTATGTGTAGTTTAAGAGAAATACTTTCAGAAGAGCTTGGCTCTCGGAATGAACAAGCACCAACCTTGTGAGAGGCATTGTGGGGCAGCAGGACTTACTGGATCCGTTGCTGCTAGTGAGTGACCCCCAGAAAGTTACCTGAAGCATGATACCCTTATTTGTTTCACGTCTTCTACTGGGAGGATATTAATATAATAAAACCTATCTCAAGTGCGGTTGTGAGAACTGTATGAGCAAGTGCGTCTAAAGAACACAAAAGACTCCACATAGAGCTCCCCTGTGATCCAGCAATCCCACTTTTGGGCATTTACCCAAGTGATCACAATCAAGACCATACTAAAGCTACCAGCACAACTATGTTTATTGCAGCATTATTCAGCACAGCTAAGACATGGAAGCAACCTAGATGCCCCTCAGTAGATGAATGGATCAAGAAAATGTGGTGTGTGTGTGTGTGTGTGTGTGTGTGTGTATCATCTATCTATCTATCTATCTATCTATCTATCTATCTATAGGAATTCTATGCCTCCATCAGAAAGAATGATATTGCCCCATTTGTTAGGAAATGGAAAGACTTGGAAAAAATTATATTAAGTGAAGTAAGCCAGGCCCAAAGAAACATAGGTCCCATGATTTTCCTTATTTACAATAATTAGTATATGTCTAGGACAAGCAGAAAAGATCAAAAGCTATGTACATATGACCATATAAAGTGATGTTAAGTGAAATGAACCCCTAGACAGGGACACAAATGGTTTTTTCTTCCCAGCTATTGTTTTTAACATAATGTACTGTGTGATTTTTTTCTATTTTTTCTTTTTATTGTGAAAATGCTGTACAGAGGGGTTACAATTACATGATCAAGGTAATGAGTACATTTCTTTTTTTAAAATTTCTTATTGTGAAAATACTGTACAGAGGGGTTACAATTATATGGGCCAGGTAATGAGTACATTTCTTATCAAGCATTGTTGCCCCCTTCTTTGTTTCCCCTTCCCATCCCTTCCCATTCCCCCCCACCCCCGCCCCATGCCAAAGTTGTAAAGTTGGTTTTTTGACATAACGTCTTGTACATCTCATTGTTGCAATGGGTCCACCTGTATCCCTATTTAAACAATTGGTTTTTTCCTTTCCCCTCCACAAATTATACCAACATCAAATACTGTGTGATTTTTTTTTGTTTCTTTTGTATGTTCCTCCCCCATGGTATAACCCCTGTTTTCATTGTATTTGATTCTGGTGCCCTGCATCTTGTAATACACTTTTCTAATTTGGGGAGGGGAAGGGAAAAAACAAAATGCTTAAATAGGGATATAGTTGACCTATTATAACAATGAGATGTGCAAGACATTATGTTGAAAACGAACTTTACAACTTGTGGGGGGGAGGGAGGAGTTGGTGAGGTGGGGAGGGAAGGGATGGTTGGGGAAAAACAAAGGAGGAGGTAACAATGCTCGATAGGAAATGCACTCATTACCTTGCTCATGGAACTGTAACCCCTCTGTACACTATTTTTACAATAAAAAGCGTATTTAAAAAAAGAACACAAAACAAGCCTAGGTGCATAGTAGGCATTCAGTTAATATTTGTTGAAACAATAAACAGAATTATGACTGCCACCTTTCAGCTGTATGGTTCAGGAGTTACATGATTAACATACCATTGTGATCTACATTTATACATACATATACACATATATACACACAAACACACACACACACACACACACACACACACACACATATATATATCAGGGATCCCAGTAGATGGAGGTTTTTATGCCTCCTGAAATCATGTACACACTTGTGATATGGGCAGGTGGGCAGTTTTCACCAGATTTGGTCAAAGACTTCAAAAAAATCTTTCTAAATTGAGACACCTGTCCTGGAATTGAGCATGAAGAAAAATATGCAAAGTCACAGAATTGTATCATAGTTTGTGTGTGTGTGTGTGTGTGTGTGTGTGTGTGTGTGTGTGTGTGTACGGGTGTGCATGTGCAGCATGTGTTTGGGGAGTGGAATGTGGTTTTGGTGCTGCCTGAGTTCTGTAGCTGTCATGGCTCTGCCAGTTCTTTCAGTGAGGTAGCTCTGTCTCATGCCGGGGAGCTTGAGACTCCTGCTTCCTGGGCCACTCTGTGTCCAGAAATCTGTCTGTGATGCGGTTTCTGTACCTATGTAGACATTTTTCTGTAATCATTCACTCCTTTGGGCTCTGGGACCCAACAATCCTATCATGTGCCTGAATTGTCCACTTCCCTTCCCTTCTCCCCTTCTACATTTTTTAGCTCAGAGATCAATCTTGAAGGAAAAATACTAGTGAAAAAGGATTTATTTTCTTCCAAGAAATCACTCATTCATTTCCTTCCATGGACACGTTATGTCTCTGTCTTCAATGGTTTTTGGAAGCCTCAATTCATGTTCAGCTTTAGCCTTTCTGAAATTAATTATCCACACTGACTTTTGTGGCCTTTATATACCATTAGGTCCATTCTCTCCTTTTCTTTTTCACATTCATTCATTCACTCATTCATTTATTCATTTCCCCAATAAATACTTAGCACCTGTTCCGATGTGGGCCTGCTAATAAAAAATTAAAGCCTCATAGATTTTTATTCTAGTGGAGACAGACACAAGCTCAAGGAAATGAAGGATAAGAAAGGAGAAAAAGATGCTGTTTGGGGCAGAGTGGTTAGGGGACACCTAGAATTTCTGACATTTGAGACAAAACGTGAAGTACTATGGACAGTGGAAGAAAAAGTACCCAGGCAGAAGGAACAGTGAGTACAGAGGTCCTGAGACAGTAGCAACTATCTTGGCACAGTGAGGAACAATGGAGAAGTCTATGTGATGCAGCACAAAGGAACTGCACCAGGAACTGGTGGCTCACAATGCCATCCTCGCTACTCAGGAGCCTGAGAGCAGAAGGATCATGGTTTATGGCCAGCTTGGATAGAAAAATTCTTAAGACCCTATCTGAAAAATAACCAGCAAAACATACAGCTGGAGGTGTGGCTCACGTGGTAGCTCATCATCTTAACAAGCCCGAGGCCATGAGTTCAAAGGCAGTACTGGGAAAAAAAGAGGCAAGGAGTGGGTGAGGCCTCATAAAATCTTTAGGTAACAGTGACGATCTACAGGTGATGGGGAGCAATTGTGGGGTTCTGAGCAGGAAAGTAAGATACCAGGTGTTCCCTTTCCATTTTGGTTTATGTGCTTATTTAATTTTTCTTGCTTAGGAAATTGATTGCCAACAATTGGAACATCATCTCTTTTTTGCCTTTGGATTTAAATTGTAGCTTCAGCTCTTCCTGGGTCTTAAGTCTGCTGAGTTCAGAAAGGAATTCTCAGCTTTCTGGCTGTCCTTCCTGATTCACCGTAAGGATCTCAGGTCTCACCAGGCTCCATAATTGCGAAAGCCAGCTCCTCCTAATATATAGCTCTCTATAATTTTATGCTCCATAGGGTGTATATTGACATACAGTATAAAATATACATTATTTATATGTTACATTAGTTCTCATGTTGCTTCTGTTTCTGGAGACCCTTTGACAAATTCAGCCAGCAGAGGGCAATCGCGTTCCAGGCATGGCTTGTTTTCTACATTAGGACAGTTGCACAGTTGTTTTCTTCAAAAGGGAGAAATATTTCTTTTTTCTAATTCTTGTTTAAAATTTTCAGAGCAAAGAAGGCAATTTCAGAGAAAGAAAGCATGAAGAGTTCTGGGTATACATGACAGGAGCGGCTTAGCCCAGGTCTGGCCTGAGGTGGCTGACCAAGGTAATGCATTCCCTATGAAGCAGATCTCAGAGTTGTTGCTAGTGACATTTCCCAGTAAGGCTTTCTTCTTGCAACTCAAAGACCACCTTCCCCACAGCAGGGGAAGCTGTAGGGCAAGATTTCAAAAGTGAGTTGTCTTTCACAGAACACCGAGTGCAATGGGTTCAAAGAGGGAGAAAAATGACTTTACTCACAGAATGCCCATTCATGTACTGAATGTCATCTTTCACTCCCACACAGAAAGCAAGGTTTGGAAGCTTCCACAAAAATCCTTTAGTAGTAGTTTTCTCTGCACAAAGGAAAGAGCTTGGAGGTGGCGACAATGAAACAGGCTTACTCCTTTTATTCTGTGGGATTGCATTTCTTGGGAAAAGATTACATTTATGCATGACTTTTTATATTTTACAAAATATTCTTAGATACAACTTCACAGGTGCTAGGAATAGTTGCTGTAAGTAAAGAAATAAAAATACCAAGTATTGGCGGGGGTGGTGGAAACGTAAAACGGTGCAGCCACTTTGGAGAAGGGTGTGCTGGTTCCTCACAGGATAAACAGAATTACCATATGATCCAGCATTACACTTGCCAGCATACAAGCAAAAGAATCAAAAGGGTTCTCAGAGATATGTGCGGCCATTCGAGTACTAATGCTCCCAGAAGCATTAGTAGCATTGATGGATGAGTGAATAAACAGAATGTGGTCTATCCATACAATGGAGTATTTGGTCACAAAAAGGGTTGTCTATGCCACAGCAAAGACAGACCATGAAGACATTGCTCTTTAGTGAATAAAGCCAGATTCGGAGAACAATAGTGCATGAGTGTATTTACACAAGTACCCACAACAGGTAAATTCATAGACACACCTAAAGGAGATGTGAGGTTACACATGCAAACATTAACACTTTTGTTGGTATGCTTATATAAAATAGCACCTGCTGCGGAAGTTTCTAACAGCTGTGAGTGCAAAGGAGCCACATGGAACCTCTGTCGTGCAGCTCTGTGAACACTGTGAGAGCAAGCACAGGATCCCTTTTTGCTCATCGCTGCAATGATAGAGCTGATGGCAATGTTAGGTACACTGAGAGCACTCAGTAAACATTTGCCGGATGGATGAATTGAGTGAATAAATCTCTGTGGCTTCCCAGCAATCTGCTTAAATAAATTTTCTCTGCCCTATCATTTTTGAGCCCCATTGTCAACTATTTGATGCACAATTAGGAACCCAAGCCTGGAATTCAAATATTTGATTGTCATTAGCATAGAGCTGGTTGCACTAGGCTAATTGCTGCGCATCAATTTCTGCCTCTCAATGAGCTGACTCAATAATGGAGTATTTTTCAGTCATGTTATAATTCCAAGTTGGGGAACATGGGTTGGAATGGGGCTTGGGCTCTGCTCCATGAAGTCTACCAGGACCCCCTGGCCACACAGAGACCTCCTCTCATCTTTTTGCACTTGGTTGGAACATGAATGAAGAGAAGGAACACAGAGGAGCACATGTGAGGTCTAACAGGACACACATGCAAGCGTCAGAGGTTTCTTTCTCCATCATCTTGGCCATAGCTCAGTCACATGGGGACACAGAAATCTTAATCACAAGAGCTTCTGGCGCTTGTAGTGGAGCTGCATGTAAATGAGGAAAAGGACATGGTATTTAAAAATTAGAAAACCAAGTACACTTACGCTCTAATCCTTGCTACTTAAGAGATAGGGATTGGCAGGATAGCAGTTTGAGGCCAGTCCAGGCACGAAGTTAGAAAGTTCCCTACTTCAACAAATAAACTTGGTATGGTATTGTGCACCTGTAATCTCAACTCTGAGGGTACGGGGATCACAGTCCAAGAAGGACCACTGGCAAAACTCCAGACCATGTCCAAAAAAAATAACTAAAGCTCCCCCAAAAAGGTACGAGAGAATTTCTTAGGCAGGCATGCTGTTAAATACTGTCAGATGATGGGCTGTTTCTTTTCTTTTTTCCCCTGTTGATTGTGGAGCCTGAACTCTGGGCCTGGGCGCTGTCCCTCAGCTCTTCAGCTCAAGGCTAGCGCTCTACCACTTGAACCACAGCACCACTTCTGGCTTTTTCTGCTTATGTGGTGCTGAGGAATCGAACCTAGTGCCTCATGCATGCAAGGCAAGCACTCTACCACTGAGCTACTTTCCCAGACCAATGGGCTATTTCTGAAGCAACAGGTATGTATCTATATATGGGGTCATCTATGCATATGTTCATACTCACCTTGTTCCAGAAGAGAATTATAAAGACTTAAAAAAGATATGTTCAGGGCTGGGAAGGTGGCTCAGTGGTAGAGCGCTTGCCTTGCATACATGAGGCCCTGGGTTTGATTCCTCAGCACCACATAAGCAGAAATAAAAAGCCAGAAGTGGCACTGTGGCTCAAGTGGTAGAGCGCTAGCCTTGAGCTGAAGAGCTGAGGAGGGACAGTGCCCAGGCCCAGAGTTCAGGGCCACGGCTGGACCCCCTCCCCCCTCCCTCCCTCCCCCCCACAAAGAAAAGATATGTTCAAGGACATAGAATAAAACAAATGCTTAGAGATGGAGAAAATGACATATTGGGACAATGAAATGAAACACGCTTTTAGATTCTATAACTGTTTTTAATGCCAGTACTGGGGCTTGAAGTCAGGGCCTGGGTGATGTCCCTTAGCTTTTTCACTCAAGACTAGTACTCTACCACTTGGCCACAGGTCCATTTCTGGTATTTTGGTGGTTAATTGGAGACAAGAATCTCATGGACTTTCCTTCCCACAGTGGCTTTGAACCCCAATCCTCACATCTCAGCCTCTTGAGTAAGTAGGATTACAAACATGAGCCACTAGCACTGAGAAAAATTTATAACTTGAAATCTCTGGTATTGTTTTCAATATTAATACTAAGTTGATTTTTACGTACTTTGATCAACTAGTGCTATGATCTGTTAGACAGATGGTTCTGTTTCCATATTTGCTCGACAATACCACTTTCCATGCAGAGGTTCACATTTCCTCTGGACACTGCTCCAAATAGTCACACAGTCTCTGCTATGGGCTCTGTGTATTGTGCAACAGCCTTTGACCACAACAATAAAACCTGACATGAACATCAGATAGGCACTGACTGTTCTGCCCTCAGAAATAGCTTCTCAGTGAGAGAACAAACTTGGCTTCATTTCTCTACAATCATGTCTTCTTCCTGACCCCCAAATGGAACCCCATGAGCCATCCCTTCCTGTACTTACACTGCACAGTTCCTCCCAAGCCCTTAAGACTTTGCACATCTGATGTCTACACAGTCTCCTCATTTTCCCCTCTCCTCACAGTGTCTTGTTCAAAAGGCAACTCACAGATCACATCTTGAAGGAGTCTCCTGGGACAGCTCTCAGCTGGAGCAGGTCTCCTTTCTGTGCTTCCCTGCCATACCTCTGTCTTGCTGCGTTAGAAAGGTCATGTGTCAGGGCTGGAGGTTTAGCTCAGTGGAAGAGCACTTGTCTGACAAGTGTGAGGCTCTGAGTTCAGTCTTCAGTTCTGAACAACAGCACAAAAAGGCCATCTGTGGGCACTGTTCTTGTGCTTCAACTCTGCCTGTCTACATGCTTGGAGCTTTGCAAGTGGTATGGCCTGGAGTACTGACCTCGCCATGGAGGCTTTGTAGCAGAAAGGTGGAGATTTCTATTTCTAAAGGGCCATGTGAACCAGGATGCTGGGCAGAGGGGGCATGTATGTTTGCTAAACGTCTTATCACTCAATATCTGTGCAATTATTGTCTGTACACTACATCTTGTTAAAGCTCTGTTAGCCTCAATTTTTGGCAAATTAAAAATAGAAACCTCTACAATCACTGGTAGTTGTTTTTGTCTTCTACAAGAGTAGCACAGCTTCCTTGGGTAGGAAGCTCTTTGCTTAGAAAGCCTCCAATGTTTAGGGAAGAAAGGAGAAAATCCGAAACGGTGGTACTGCCACTGGAAGACATCAGAATCTGTGATTTCCTGGCAGAGCCAATTTCACATTGGAGAGCACTTGTTGGCTGGGCACTGAGGTGCTCATGACCCATGTAACTGCCACTCTAATTTGTGGTACTTTTCCAAGGTCATGCATAACCAACCACTCATTTGTTTGATCTTTAGGATTGGACCCATCTATATCTCTCCAGAGTCTTTCTGTCAAAGGACACACCTGGGAGGTCATCTTAACTTGAGGCAGGGGTCCAAATCCTAGGGAAGCTTTGAGACACTCAAACCTGGGAGGGAAATGTAGTAGTGATGGCCTGAGGGCAGGAAGCATCTGAGCCCACACTGAAGACCTCAGTTTATCTTAATTAAACTTTTTTTGTGAGAGACTAGACCTTGAATTCAGCGATTTGCATTCTCGCTGGGCCTTTTTAAAAATATTGGTCCTAGGGCTTGAAATCAGGGCCTGGGAACTGTCCCTAACTTTTCTGCTCCATGCTAGTGCTCTACCACGTTGAGCCACAGCACACTGCTTCTGGTTTTCTGGTGGTTCATGGGAGATGAGTTTCCAGCCCAGCTGGCTTGGAACCTTGATCCTCAGATCTCAACCACCTGAGTAGTTAGGATTATAGGCTTGAGCCACTGGTGCCCAGCTTGCTTGGCTTTTTTTTTTTTTTTTTGCTCTGGGCTAGTGCTGTTCTACCATGTGAGCCGCAGCTTTACTTCTCGCTTTTTGCTTGTTAATTGGAGGTAAGAGTGTTTTACTTGGGCTTTCCTGCCCAAGCTGGCTTTGAACTGCAATCTTCAGGATCTCAGCCTTCTGAGTAGTTAGGATTACAGGCATGAGCCACTGTTGCCCAATTACTTTAGTTACTTATTTTTTGTCAGTTGTGGGGCTTGAACTCTGGGCCTGGATGCTGTCCCTCAGCTCTTCAGCTCAAGGCTAGTGTTCTACCACTTGAGCCACAGCTCCACCACTTCCAGTTTTCTGAGTGGTTTATTAGCTGTGAGTCTCAGGGGCTTTCCTACCCGGGCTGGCTTTGAACCACAATCCTCAGATCTTAGCCTCTTGAGTAGCTGTGATAACAGGCATGAGCCCCCAGCGCCCAGCTGTTTAGTTACTTCTTTAAACATCCTATCACTAAATACAGTTACATTCTGTATCGCTGGGGATAAAGACTTTGCCATATGAATTTGGACAACTAGGTTCTGACAAGCAGGGCCTCATTAAATGTGTGTGGAGAGTTGCACATGGATTTTCCGGTTGCCCTAAAATCAATTAGGTACTAAGGAACAAAGTGTGACTACCTAGGTTGTACAGCCCTGAATCAGCCTTGGGTCTAATGTTGGACTTGTTCTTGAAACTGAACAGGTGTGTACTGTGCGATAAGTCTGGTGAAAGCACTTGATACACAGTTATCCTGGACTTGAAGATAAGGAACATCTTAAAGTTTACTGTTTTTAGTTTAGCCTTTGGGTTCATTTGGACTTTTATTATTAGTTTGCTTATCTAACTCAGCATTCGTTCCTCAGCCCTCCCTACAGATGTCCTTTCTCAGTGTGCAGCCATTTCTCTTTAACATGGCTCTGGGCGCTCTGAATGGATTGGAGTCAAAGGGAGCTAGCTATCCATCCCCTGAGGCTCAGACCCGCAACTCAGTTCCTGATTCCACCCTGGAGCTACAGCACTCTTGTTCATCTGGCAGTCTGGGAAATCCCAGCGTTCCCTAGCAACAAGACCCAAGTAGAAGTGTTGCTAGGGAAACCCTGGGATTTCCATAGTTACTGAGAGCACAAGGAACATCTCTACTCCCAAAGCTGAACAAATTCGGTGTCAGCAGAAGAGGGAGAAGGGACTGGTCAGTACTATGGGGAGGGGAGGGGGCGTAAAACATCCTGCTCTGGCTGGCTTTGAACTGCAACCCTCAGATCTCAGCCTCCTGAGTATGTAGGATTACAAGCCTGAGCCACCAGGAATCTTTTGAAGGGGAAATTTTCAAATTATCTGCCATTTCATTATGCGTGGATTCAGTTATTGAGTTGCTAGGAGCTTTCTTGTGTTCTTTATTGCGTCCTATGTTGTGATTTGAGCATCTGTTACCTTGGATATCTCAGTCAACTCTGAGGCAAGTGGACAGCAATGTAATCAATTCAAACACAAACCAGATACTTAAAGTAAATAATTTTTTTTATTGTGAAAATACCGTACAGAGGGGTTACAATTACATGGGCAAGGTAATGAGTAAATTTCTTATCAAGCATTGTTGCCTCCTCCTTTGTTTCCCCTTCCTATCCCTTCCCATCTCCCTTCCCATCTCCCCTCCCATTTCCCCCCCTCCCCGCCCCCCCCAAGTAACTAATTTTGAACATCAATTACTTCCCTAATAAGGTTATCAAGGAAAGTTACCAGGATATTTGTTAGGATACACTAGGAGTTAAAATTTTAAAGGGATATGCAAAGCACTTGACTTTGTGTTATTTGGGGGGAGTATTTGTCACCATAGGCACGTATGTATTTCTCTTTTTCTTTCTTGCCAGTTCTGGGGCTTGAACTCAGGGTCTAGGCACTGTCTCTGAGCTGCTTTTGCTCAAGGCTAGCGCTGTACTACTTGAGCCACAGTGTAACTTCTGGCTTTCTCTGTGTACATGGTACTGAGGAATTGAACCCAGGGCTTCATGCATGCTAGGCAAGCACTCTACCACTAAGCCACCTTCCCAGCCCCTCATGTCTCAATTTTATCCGGTCCCTTTTCACACACACACACACACACACACACACACGTAGAAAAACCCAGTCCTTTTCCTTTTATCCTTTGGAATAAAATGTCAAGGGAGAAATCAATCTATGTTTGGTGTTGGGGTTGGGGTCTGAACCAGTGCTTGTCCTCTATGTCTGGTTCACTGTGGATATGTCTCTCTCACTTCACACCTCCAGGGCTCATCTCCCTCCCTCACCAAACATCTATCCCTTCCCTTCCCCTCCTTCCTCTCCAGGCTATCACAAAGCACATACACAATCATCTTCCAAGAGGTCAGTTTATTTTCAAAATTGTGTACCAGTTAGTTAAACTAACGTACATGGTTGACCAGTTAACGGGAGAGGCCTATGGGCACACTCACTCAGATGTGAGGTCTCTGGCCTTGCTGTTAGTGCTAACGGGCATCCAGCTCGTTGCTTGAGCTTGGTAAATCAATCTTCCTCTGCTGGCTTCGCTTTGGCCCATGGTGATGGCGCTTCACATTTTTCCGATCGTAATGGTTGCCTTGTGCTGGTCGTTTCCTTCTGTTAGCTTTGAAAGAATTCTTTTGAGTGGCAGAGGATGACTTTTTCTTTGATTTTCCATGACGAGTTTTGGGTACTTTCGTTCTTTTGTTTGGCAGCTGGAAGGATAAAAGGTTGCAGAAAGCATGAAGAAGGCAGGGACCATGGGGACAGGGGTTTGTGGGAAGGGCTGGTGGCAGGTGAAAGGGCAGGAATTCTGGGAAGGAAAATCAAGGGAAGAAGAGTATCTTGGATGGGTCAACTCACCTTGCGTTTGTGTCTGTGTTTTAAAATGGTCCTAGTCTTCTTCATCTCTTCCATAGGTATTTCCATGTCTGGGCTTGGTGTTGGTTCCTTTCTTCCTATGTTTCCCATTTTACTGTACGCTAATAATGTGGCTGTCTGGCTGCCCTGAACTTAACTGACTGCCCTGAACTCAGCTCCGCCCCACGGATAAAGCGTGGCCCCGCCCTTACGCATTGTACGCTCACTAAGCCCCGCCCCGCCCCGCCCAGGAGCGGGATTCAGGTGTCACAAAGCGCGGTGGCCCAGACCACTCAGGGAGGGGAGGCCAAGGTGTCCCAGCAAGGGGCCTTTGCTCTAGCACGCCCAAACATCCTTCAAATCACCTGCCACCCTCCCCTCCTCACCGCCCGAGTCCATTCCCAGACACGCCCTCCCAACTGCACCTTCTCTCCTCTCTCCTCATCGTCCAGGCGGCATGGCACATGGTCACGTGACCACAGTCATCTCGTGGACACGTGATCATCCCGCTTGCCTCCGATAAATTTCTCTCCAACGTCTTCAGGACACACTTCCTGGTGACCAGTACGAAACTTGCACAACCCACCCTCTCCCTCTCTTGGGGTCTACGGCTGACCCTTGGGTTGTCTTTTCCAAACTAAAACCCATTGCCCGAAACTGTCAAACTTTGGTGAATAGACTTGTTTCTCTGGTGCCTGAGTCTTATTACAATCCTCAATGCTCACTTACCTCAGTAACAACTCAGACTTGGCTTTTAACAGTGTAGGGAGAGGAGGCAGAAATTCATGTGCTGGGATTGTGCTGTAGGAAACCTCAATGTAAGAGTGGGGAGATCATGACTTGGGAAGCCATGATAATAATGAATTGAAAATACCTTTAGAAAATATGAAATACTACCCAAATGATCATAAACAAGACCACACTAAAGCTACCAGCACAACTATGTTTATTGCAGCATTATTTACCATAGCTAAGATATGGAACCAACCCAGAT
>NW_012267305.1:183921-259691 GCF_000151885.1 Dipodomys ordii
ACTCTGGGCCTGGGCGCTGTCCCTCAGCTCTTCAGCTCAAGGCTAGCGCTCTACCACTTGAGCCACAGCGCCACTTCCCGCTTTTTTCTTTTTGCCTATTTGGTGCTTAGGAATCGAACCCAGGACCTCATGCATGCAAGGCAAGCGCTCTACCACTGAGCCAGCTTCCCAGCCCCCATTAATACATTTCTTATCAAGCATTGTTACCTCCTCCTTTATTTTTCCCCTACCATTCCTACCCTCCCATCTTCATGACTACAATCCCCCCCCCCCACCGGCCAAAGTATCTCCAACTGACCACCAGAAAACTGAGTTGGTGCTGTGGCTCAAAGTGATAGAGCACTAGCCTTGAACACAAAAAGCTCTAGAACAGTGCCCAGGACCTAAGTTCAAGCTCCATGACTAAAAATATTCATGGCAAAAGAAGACAGATTAGTAGATAACTTTCTAGAGGAATTATAAAGGGCTGAGAAAAACTATTGTATATGATGGATCTGTTCACTGTTTTTATTGTAGTGAAATTTTCCCTGAATATCGATGTGTTAAAGCTTATAAAATTTATATATCAAATATACCTCAATAGAGCTTTAAAAATTGTTTTCTGCAAGAATATATACTGTTGAATAGACAAAAAATTAGGAGGAGTTTTTAATCACTGTAATTACTTAGAAATGCTTGAATTTGGTCTTGATAATTATTAAGATGTAAAATTTGGTTTAGTACTGTTTAAAAATCTCACTTCTGCCTCCAAGAAGCTAGAGTAGTTTTCTCCTCCCTCCCTCCCTTCCTCCCTCCTTCTCTCCTTTCTTTTCCTTTCCTTCCCTTCCCTCCCTCCCTTCCCTCCCTCCCTCCCTCCCTTCCTTCCTTCCATCCTTCCTTCCCTGACTCTCTCTCTTTATTTCCCCTCTTTATTTTGCTGGTCCTGGGACTTGAACTCAGGGCCTGGGCGCTGTCCTTGAGCTTTGTTGCTCAAGGCTACTGCTCTACTATTTGGGCAACTATCCTAGCTTTTTTGGTGGTTCATTGGAGATAAGAGTCTCATGGACTTTCTTGCTCAGCTGGCTTTGAACTGTGATCCCCAGATCTTAGCCTCTTGAGTAGCTAGGACTACAGATGTGAGCCACTGGTGCCAGGCTGGAGAAGTACTTTCTCCTATTCTTCTTAGTATGTACAATTAAACAGCCTGAACACTGAATACAAATTAAGCATGGGAAGACTGAACAATATGAAGAAGGCAGCATATCTAGTGATAAGAAATGTCATGGTAGTGGGTTTCCTGGTTTTTCTTTTTGCCTCATACTTCCCAGACTTCAAGATGAAGAAGTGCAACCTGGAAAGTTTGCACAGATGAAAAAGTCAGAGCAAAAACTCTGCTCTCTATTCAAAGGACCTGGAAAAGACCTGCAAGATAGCACACTTTTAGACAATAATTGCTGTACTCTAGCCAAATATCACAGCAAAATATATAACTCTATTCTAGCCAGCAGAGACCAAGGAATGAGTTTAGGTTCTGATCTCAGTTGGCTATACAAAGGCATTTGTCATGAAGTTGGGGATCTAAAAGAGTCAGCATGAAAAGGGAGCATACTATTGACATATACAGTAATTTTATATGGGCATCAAGGGCATTGTATTGAGTGAAAAATTCCATCTCCAAAGATCCTAAGTTGTATAATTTGTGTGTTAAATACTGTTAAAATAATAAGGTTGTCTTTGAGTACTAGTGGCTCATGCCTGTATTCCTAGCTGCTCAAAAAGCTGAGATCCAAAGACCGTGGTTTGAGCCAGCTCTGGCAGAAAAGTCAGTGAGACTTATCTCCAATAAACTACCAAAAAGCTGGAAGTGGTGCTGTAGCTCAAATAATAGAACACTAGCATTGAGCAAATAAAGTTTATAGACAGCACTGAGGCCCTGAGTTCAAACCCAAGAATGGTATCCCCCCTAAAAAAACCCCTAAACCCCTAAATTGTGAAATGAAAAAGAAATGATTGGTTTCCAGGGGTTAGGAATAGTAGGGGAAAGAAGGATGAATATGATACAAAAGAGATGGAATAATTCTGTATCTTGACTGCATCTTTATTGTGATGGTGGTTGTATAAAGCTACATTTCTGATAAACTGACAGAACTATACAATGTTTGTTTCTTGGTTTCAGCATGGTACTACGTTAACTACTGGATGAAATTGGATGCAGGCTAGAACTTCCTGTTTACTTTATAGCTTCATTGGAAAAAATAAAATCAACTTTCTTTAAATCTAGTTATTTCAAAATAAAACCTTTTTTTCAGAACTATGATTTGAACTGGGCTTCAGAGGCCTTACCTTCACCCATCACTCTAACCCTTTTTGCTTTTGTTGCTTATTTTTGTGGTTCTATTTCAACATGTTTATGATTTTTTTAAACCAATATTTAAAATTTTTTACAGCTGTAAGAGGTTTTTTTTTTTCAGAAAAGAGAAAGGCCATTTAGGAGAGGGAGCAGCGGGCCCAGAAATCAATTATCCACCTTGTGGTCAGAGGACCAGCTGTTTTGTATTGTAAGGGGGAGCTATTTCCAATTTGTCAGATGATGATTGGTTTGTTTGAAACAAGCCAGGCCCTCCCTTGGGTAGTGGCTTGTAGGAGGGCTGCTTTGGGTTATAGAAGGATCCAAGAATTTGCCCTTGGTGGTGGCTACTGGTGGCGATACAGTAAGCTGGTAAGCTGGCCTGGACCAATTGGCTGATGTTTTCTTTCATTTCCCCCTTCTCAGTTTTTCCTGACTGCTGTCCCTGTCAGGACATGGTGGGTGTTGGGTGTTGAGCTCTGATTTGGCTACTTTGTGCAGAATGGGGGTGATGGCGGGCGGGGGCAGGGCATGACAGCTGCCAGAGGAGTGACTTTAAAAATTTGAAACTGTTCTTTAGGCTTATTTTTAGTAATTTGATTACAACATCATTCTTTTTGTGGCTTGAGAGACATTATGGAGGTAGGATAAGAAAAATAATTATAAGACATGGGTTGGGAGGAATGGGCATGGTGTGGGCTCTAGATGAATTCAGAGCAGGTGTATGTATTACTTTGCAAAAGGACCACACAGACTGGATGGCTTCAACAGCAGAAACTCACACTGTGCAGGCTGGCAATCCTAGATGATCATCAAGTGTTGGTAAATTTGGTTGTTACCAAACGGAAGTCCCTATTGTTACAGATAACCTTCTTCTGTGTCTTCACGTGGTCTCTACTCTGTGCATGTATCTGTGCCCCAATTTCCTCTTTTTTACAAGAAAACCCAAAATAGGCCCCATTGAACTAGAGCCTGCACTAAAGACTTCATTTTACCTTGGTTCCCTTTTTAAAGACCCCATCTTCACCTACAAACACATTCTAAGGTGCTAAGGGCTAAGACTTGAACATTTGAGTTTTAGGGCTAACACATTTCTACTCATAGTAACAGGGATCTTACCCCAGTCCTCTGACATATTAGCCATGTGGTTATGGGAATACTATCAAGCCCAATGAACTTCAGGTTCTTCATTTGAAAACCAGTTTTGGTAAGTGCTATCCTGTAGGATTGTTGGAATGTCTGTGACACATGCAGAGCCTGGTTATCACAATAGTACAGAGAGTAGCAATTCAACAAAAAAATGATGCTTTATAGATACAATTCATGAAAATATTCTTCCCAGAGGATGTTATTTCATTTCTTGGAGCCTTCTCCACCTGGAGGTAACTCAGAGCTCTGAGAATTTAAGTCCAGTTGCAAGTTCTCCATTCCCTCCCCCCTAGCTACTATTCCATCTGGAACTTTTGGTCTAAATATTCCATTGTTAATTACAGAACAGTTTCTAAATGAGAGGAATCTATACAGAGAGGTTTATTTATGTCATATTTTTAGAAGTATCAATTGTGGTGAGAAGTGCATGTTAGCTGATATGGTGTGGAAGTGTAAGAGGGCGAAAACCACATGGCAAGGCAGGAGCCAGAGAGTGACTTGGCACCAGGTTCACTCTTCTATAACAAGCTCTGGGGACAACAGTGGGGGTCCCACAGGAATTACACAAATTCCTCTTATGAGAAATGACTCCAATGGTCTCCTGCGGGGTCCTATCTTTCTTAATGGTGCAACCCTCAGTATATCAGGACCAATCTCCCTATACATACACATGATAGCACCTTCTTTCTTTTCATTCTTCTCCCAACACCTCAAATATCTCTTGTGTACAGTTGCCCAAATTATATTGGAGATCACCTAATTGCAATGCCATTTTAATGCTGTGCCTTCTGGTACTACCACTGCAAGGAAAAGATTATATAGCCAGTGGCTTCTGAGCCTCACTTCATAGGAGACTCATTTATCTCTTAGGGGATAATGAGATAAATTACCTGGTTTTTGCACTGTGTTCAACCTCACTGGGAAAAGAGCACAGGGTCCCCTTCTATCCCCCCAGCCATCCCCCACACACAGCAGACGCGCCTTTCAACTTTATGCACCCATCAGAAACGGCTCAGAGCAGTTTCTCATGCTGTCAGGCCCAAGGCAGACCATCCCAGCCATTCTATTATTAGAAATTATTAGATATTTTATTATTTTTTAAATTTTTTTATTAGCAAATTTCTTATACACACTCAAATAGTAAAGCAAACTGAGGCTAACACCTGCATTTCAAATTTACACCAGCCAGGCACTATTGTCTCAACCCTGCAATCCCAGCTTCTCAGGAGCTGAGATCTAAGGATTACGGTTTAAGGGAAAGTCCATGAGATTGTTATCACCATCACAATGCCAGAAGTGGAGCTGTGGCTCAAGTGGTAGAGCACTACCCTTGAGAAAAACAAGCACAGCATCTGGGCTTTGAATTCAAGATCCAGGACTGCCACATAGTACATACGCATAAGCACGCGTGCGCGCGCGCACACACACACACACACACACACACACACACACACACACACACACACACAAATTTTACAGAACAACAATATTTAAAGGGTAAAATTCCGTGAGATTCATACCACTAATTAACTACCAAAAATGGAACTGTGTCTCAAGTGGTAGAGTGCTAGCCTATAGCAAAAGAAGCTAAGGAATAACACCCAGGCCATGTTCAAGCCTCAGGACTTGTACACACACAGAAAGAATTTACAGAACAACAGTATTTAGAAAAAGAGTATGAAAACCAAGTTTTTGATTTCTTACTTTTACCTCTATTTCCTAAGACTGTAATGAAAAGGAGAAACACAGCAAAATACCAAAAAGAACAGAAGGTTTAAAAATTTCCAAGTCATATGTATTAAACAACAGGAGATAAAGCTGTTAGTAACTCTATTTCCCTTACCCTCATACATTCTGTGTACTACTGCAAACAAAGATGGCCATCTTCAAACAGGGAAATACTTGCCTCAGAACTTCGTTGTGAATAGAAGAAGTTCTGTTTTGGCCATACCAGTAGCATCATTTGGAAGGCAAAGGGAAGAGTAAGTGAGCAGAATGTAGGCTTATTGTCTCTCTTCTTCTTCCCTCAATGCCTCTTCGTATAGGACTGGATAGGATGTGGGATCACTCCCACTGATCTTGGAATAGAACAGGAGGACTTTCATCTTACTGGTTTCTGCATGGGCTCTTGGGCCCCACAGAAACTCGTAGTGAGCAGGAACAGTGTTGGGTACATGTCGGTACTCCAGGTACTGCTCCTGCACGAATTCTCCAGTGATGAGACTTCTGGGGTTCCCACAGATAAAGTGCTCCCCATCATTCATCCCTAACATAGCCATATATTCCCAGAATACCTCTTCAGGTATGCAGTTGCCATTCATGAAGATGATGGCCAGGATCATGATTAGGAGGCCCGTCTTGGGCACACCCTGGACATCCGTTTGTAGCCCATCATAGGTGAGCCCCAAGGAAGTGACCAGGATGTACGACTCGTTATAGGGCCCCACTTCTTTCATATCAACGCCGAAGACTAGCTCCAAGCATTTCCGAGCACTACTAAAGATGACAGGGAAATAATCTCTGTGACATCTGATGATCCGATTCAGGATTTCAGCTTTGGTGGTAGACCTCTTCATTTGATACTTGAAGAGCAGGAAGTGTACCAAGTTAACTACCTTGGCACTTAATCTCTCTCTCAGCAAGGCCACAGGGTCTGCCAGGTTACCCTGAGGGCATCTGGAGCCCTGATCAAAGTGGCTCCATGGAATGGAGACCAGGGTACTGGGGGGAAGGGAGGCTCTTGGAGGACTCTGGGGAGCCCTTGGTACCCCATTAACAGGCACCACCCTTGGAGTGCCTGGGATCACAGCAGAGCTGGAGGAAGAGGCAGTGGCAGTGGCCTTCTCCTCCTCAGCCACCAGGACTGGGGACCTACCCACAAGGCCCTGCCGTGCCTCTCTCTGGTCCTGAGAGTCTTCCTCACACTCGCCCTGCCGGCTTCTCTGACGATAAGGCATCATGGCTGTCGTTGGGCACAGCAGGCAAGAACTTGGTGATGCAGACTCCCAGACCTGGGGAGAGAGGGAGCACATGAGTGGATGCAGCCTAGAACTCCACCCTTGGTGTTCTAGCAAATGCTTTATTGCTGGTGTTTTCTTTTTTTTTGGGGGGGGGTCTCCTGGCTTCCTGGTGGTCTGTTGGCTCCTCATGGGGCAGGTGGCTCCCAGAGCTTGAAGTTCTGGGGCTGCGTGCGATGTGGGGGTTTCCTGTGTTCTGGGATAAGTGGAACCATCAGTCCATATTCAGAGTAGACACCTCCCCTTGACTTTTGACTCTCGCTGGGTGCCAGCTGTGTGGCCTATAAGGACATTGCCTCAGATCTTACTCTGAACTTCTAGACCCTAGAGCTACTAAAGTAGACACTGAGAATCACTTTCCTCCCTTCATCTCTCTCTCTCTGTCTCCCTCCTTCTCCCTGTCCTTTTTTTTTTGGTAGGTCGTGGAGCTTGAGCTCTGGGCTTTGGCACTGTCCCTGTACTCTTCAGCTCAAGGCGAGCGCTCTACCGCTTGAGCCACAGCACCACTTCATCTCCCTCCTTCTTTTCTTCAAGTAGCAGCTTGCAAGGACAACAGATGGCCTGGACTCTGTGAGGTCCACTTTGTGTTTATTTTGATCCCCAACTCTCCCCAGGAAAAGCTCAGGTACCACCCCTCTGATGGCTTGAGGCAACCTCTCAAAACAGAGGTCTAGCTCCTTGAGGTGGAATACAACAGCAGTGAGGGGCTTCACATATGCCTACATCTACCAAGGGGCGACAGCCATAGATGTCCAAATTTAATGTGGGCCGCATAGGTAGAATAACTGCTTGCTTTTCGTCTTGATAAAAGGCAGGGTCTACAGTTCCCCTCTGATGACCTTAGGCTACTTTACTTCAGCCAAAGCCGTGTGTGTGTGTGTGTGTGTGTGTGTGTGTGTGTGTGTGTGTGTGTATTTGTGTGTTTGTGTGGGTGCAATGTTAGAAGAGGAAGAGGTAGAAAGCCAACCTAACTACAGCCCCCACATTATTCAATAGCTGATTGAAGTGTAGTTTGGTGTTGGCATCCTCTGTGTTTTAGTGAAGGGTTCCATTTCTCCTCACCCTTACTTCTGAGAGATCCTGGCACCTCTCTGCTGACCAATTGGCGCTCCTTTGTTTTTGTTCTGATGGCTCTTCTCACCTCAAAATCTCACCTCCCTGAGACTTAGGAGATAGTAGTGAGGCTACAGCTCATGTGCACACACTGGCACCACTTTCCCAAGGCTGACAGAAGTGGCAGGTTTCAGGGGCCCTTGTGTCTGGAATGTCTGCATTGACCCCAAGGTTTTCATGTTTACTTCTCAGCAGCCCTGGACCCTTTTCCTGTACTAACCCACATGTCTATCTTACTGGCCAAGGACCCTGTCTCACTGACTCCCACTCCAACCCTGAGTTGGAAGCCAGAGCAGCATCTCTTTTTCCCAAGGTCTTGGCCAAAGCCACCCAGGGCTGACAGAAGGGTCAGGTTTCCCATGTCTTGGGAAAATTATGGATCTTCTTTGTACACGCTCAGGGCCCTGAAGACCAGAGGCCACATTACTCACAGCAAGGTGTACCCCTCCCTAACATCCCAGATGCAGAAGTGAAGGTGCTCAGAATGTGGTCACTCTACACAGGGGCTCCTGGCTCCAGAGGTCCTCGTTTGATTCAAACTGTAATATGCTCTGTTACTCTTTCTTAAATCTCTCTTAGACTTGAAAAGGAGCCCTACCCTCCAGTGACTTGAGTCCTATTTTGGATTGCAGAGCTGGACGGAAAACATAGCTCGTTCAGTCTGATAGCTAGGGCAGAGCTGAAGCTGTGCATTCTGGGCCTCTCAAGTCTGTCTAGTGTCTAATCATTGACAAGACCTGAACTTCTCCCAATGCTAAGGTAGTACTATTTCTGCCAATCCTCATTGTCTCTCAGACAAACATGCAGAAGTCACCCATCATCCATCTGCTCACCCTGCCTGAGGCCTTCCTGGACTGGCGCGAGGGCAGGTTGCCATGGGGTCTCCCTTGTTCTGCAGCCTAAGATCTTCTTTCTCTTAATCTAGGCCCTGTGATATGTGTCCAAATCCCTCACTTCTTTGCTAACTCCCAATGACGAAATTAGGTGATTAGACATGTAGTCACCTTGCCTGGAAAATGCAAGAAAGAGCAGACTTACTGTAGGTTTGTGAAGATCTTTCCATCTTTCCTGATTGTCCTCTCTTATGGCAATGTGCACTGCCCTCATCAGCCAATATAGCTTACTGACCTCCGTCCCTCCCAGTCCATTCTCAGGATCTATTCTCAGAAATCTCCAACCTGAAGCCGGATATCGGTGGCTCACGCCTGTAATCCTAGCTGAGATCGGAGGATCGTGGTTCAAAGCCAGACCAGGCAGGAAAGTCCGTGAGACTCTTATCTCTAATATACCACTCAGAAAACCAGAAGTGGCACTGTGGCTCAAGTGGTAGAGTACTCTCCTTGAGCTGAATTGCTGAAGGACAGTGCCCAGGCCCAGAGTTCAAGCCCCATGACCGACCAAAAAAAAAAGAAATCTCCACCCTGGAGTGGTTCTCAAAAAAAATAAACCTCGCCCCCAGCCCTACCTGTGGGATCTGGAGCTGCCACAACAGCTCCCTTAGACTCAACTCCACACCTTCGGTGCCCTTGGATGTCAGACTTTGCTTGATGGTATGTGGTGCCCCTCTTTAGCAATGATCCATCTCTGATCTGATCTGTTGAGGTCTCTGTCCCCTTTCTTCCCTTTTGTCCACTTGATCTTTCCTGAAACATTCTGATTGTAAGCAGAGCCTGAACTGTATCTTCTCCTAACCTCAGTCCAAGGCTGTGACTTCTAGAGGTAGAAGGAGATAGCTGGGAAGTGGCGTGAGCACTTGTCTGACTAGATGTCCATACATCTGCATGCAGAACTAACAAGAGTATTAGTGGAGCTGGACACCAGTGGCTCATGCCTGTCATCCTAGCTGCTCAGGAGGCTGAGATCTGAGGATCATGGCTCAAAGCCAGCCCAGACAGGAAACTCCGGGAGAGTATCTCCAATAAACCACTAGAAAACCAGAAGTGGTGCTGTGAATCAAGCAGTAGAGTGCTCGCTTTGAGCTGAAGAGTGCAGGGAAAGCACTCAGGCCCAGAGTTCAAGCACCATGACTGACAAAAAAAAAGTATAAGTGGATTATTTGGGGACACATCTTTTTTGTCCACTCTTCACATATATATACACAGATAAGTCCATAAAGAGATGTTCTTTCTATCTATCTATCTATCTATCTATCTATCTATCTATCTATCTATCTATCTATCTATCTATCTATCTATCTATCTACCTGTCTGTCTGTCTGTCTCAGCTATCTATCTCCCTATCTCTCTCTCTCTACCTTTTCCCTCTCTCTCTATATATAATCTGTCTGCTTCAGAAACAACACATGATTTAACAAAGTTTAACCCTATCCATGCCATGTCAAATTCCCATGTACCATTGAGTCACCTTCAAGATGATTTCTTTTTTTCTAGCATTGTATTTACTTATTCATGAGACACCAATTTTTTTACCTACTGTATTTCTTTTTCACTAATACTCAGACATCCTCAAGTCTCTCCCATTAAAAAGCCCAAATACAGCCAGACACTGGTGGCTTACGCCTGCAATCCTAGCTACTTAGGAGGCTGAGATCTGAGGATTGTGGTTCAAAGCCAGCCCGGGCAGGAACACCTGTGAGACTCTTATCTCCAATAAACCACCAGAAAACCGGAAGTGTTGGTGTGGCTCAAGTGGTAGAGCGCTTGGCTTGAGCTGAAGAGCTGAGGGACAGCACTTAGGCCCAGAGTTCAAGCCCCACGACCGACAAAAATAAAGGCCAAAATATAGCGCCCAGGCCCTGAGCAACAACAACAAAAAATCCTTGAAGTATTCCCTCCTTCCCATAGCACTCCACATGACCAATGCCTCAGAGAGTTCTGAGCTGCTCCACTCTACCACAGAGCAGGGCTCTTGACTCCAAGCTTCCATGAGGCGGAAGATGGGGTGTGTGGAGTTAGGGGAATGGTACTTTCATGTGGCGCCATGGTTTTGGGGCCCCTCTACATGGCAGGAGGACTCTTCTGCCTCTTCTCAGCTCTAACCTAGACCATTCACAGGACACGGACTAATTACCTCCTTAGAACTCACCTTCAGCACTTTGAGGAAGTCTAACAAGAGGGTGGGGGCGGGGGCAGATGCTCGCTGGACTAGAAGATTCTTTCTTCTGCAGACCTAAAAGCAAAGGTACACTTGTATCATTTGAGTACCTGCTAAATGAAGTGGCTTCCTTATGCTGTTTTTTTTCTACTCCTTCATACAGAAAAGCTTCCTCTGTCCAGTCTACGCCATTTCTTCGACGCCTCCTGGAGCCTAGCCTTCTCCATTTGGCTCTGCCTAACCTTAACCTGGTACCTCAGGGCTAGGGTATGGCTCAAGTGGCAAGAGTACCTGTTAGCAAGCATGACTTCATAAATTTGAACCCTAATACTTTCCCCTCAAAGAAGAAAGAGACAAAACACGAAGCAGTAAGCCATTACCTCTCGGTGTACAGCGATGGTCCACGAAAAATGACGTACTTCCTGTCCAAGGCTGGTGCCACCCAATCTGGAGACACGTGGGAGGTGGGACCTAAGGAAATCCTACTGAGCTACTTCCGCCTCTCTCAATATAATCAACTTAGTTGTTGGATGAGCTTGCTGCCCCCGCCCTGTCTGCCCCCTACCCCGTCTTTTATGAGCATGAGGTTGCTGCTCTTGAACTCCTACAATTTCCTGAAGGTGTACGGCTCCTCTGTCAGATGGAGTGTGGCCCTTCTTCCTTTCTCAGGACCCAGATCTTGGTTCTAGACTATCCTGGTCCTGGAAGAGCCTGGACTCTACCTCTCTACTGACTTCTCTACTGCCCCCTCTGTTTCTTTTGTACAGACACTGAGACTTGAACTCAGGATCTGGGAACGATCCTTTTGCTTTTTCTCTCAAGTCTAACACTCTACCCCTTGGACCACAGTTCCACTTCTAGCTTTTTCTTTTTTTTCTTTTTTTCTGGAGGTATTTGAATTTCAGATAACATTCTTTTGGACTTTCCTTCTTGGACTGGCTTTGAACTATGATCCTCAGATCTCTGCCTATTGAGAAAATGCATTACCCACTGTACACGGCTGCTCATTAATTTTTTTCCTCTCAGTCGTGGGCTTGAACTCTGGGCCTGGGCGCTGTCCCTGAGCTCTTCAGCTCAAGGCAAGCACTCTACCTTGAAAAACCGTGCCACTTCCGGTTTTCTGGTGGTTTATTGGAGATAACAGTCACAGACTTTCCTGTCTGTGCTGGCTTTGAACCGCAATCCTCAAATCTCAGCCTCCTGAGTAGCTAGGATTACAGGCATGAGGCACCGGCTCCCAGCTAGTTTTTAAAATTAGTATTAATGGTACAAAGCGATTTAATTTCAACATGTCCATTTATGTATACAATGCATCTTGATCAGACTCACCCCCTGCATCATTCTTCCACTTCCTCCTCCCTTTTCAAACCAGTCTCAACAATTTTCCTAGCTGCATTTTTCACACATATACACAAAGTATTTTGGCTATTTTTGTCCTCTTTTTCCTTCTCAATTCTTTCATTCCTTCTATGGTTACAAACACCCTGAACTAGATAGTTTTCAACTCCTTAACACTGATTTTTTTTTCGAAAGCATATGTGAATTGTTCACACATGCATATACTGTACTAGTCAAATTATGTGTATGCATACACATAAACATACACATATGTCTAACAACCACATATGAGAGAAAACAGGTAACCTTTGTACCTCTGGAACAGGCTTATTTTGTTTAATATAATGATTTACCAATCTGTCCACTTCCCTGCAAATGACATAATTCTTTTTTATAGCCATGTAAGTTTCCATTCTATGTATATATGACATTTTCCATTTTCTTCATACATTCAGCAGTTGTAGAGCACTTAGGCTGTCTCCACAGCTTGGCTATAGTGATAGTGCTGCAATAAATGAGGGTGCAAATGTCTGGTTCATGTTGGACTTACATTCCTTCAGATGAATACCCAACAGTAATATTGTAGGGTAGTAGGGGAGTCTATTTTTAGTATTTTTTTTGAGGAACCTCATACTGATTTCTGTAGTGGTTGTGCTACTTTATAGTGCTACCAGTATTGTATTAGGGCTTCTCTTTTCCCATATCTTCACCAAATTTATTATTATATCTGTATTTGATAATGGCCATTCTGAATAAAGCAGGTGAGACCACAATACTGTTTTAGTTTGCTTTTCCTTATTGCTAGGGATGTTGAGTATTCTTAAAGCATTTATTGGGCATTTGTACTTATTTTTAGAAGTGTCTGTTCAGTTCATTTGCCCATTTGTTAACTGAGTGGCTAATTCTTTGGTAATTTAGTTTTCAAGTTCCCTTTATATTTGGGTTATTAGTCCCTTATGGAATGTATAGCTAGCAAAGATTTTCTTCCATTCTGTAGATAATATTTTCAGAAGCTTTTTAGCTTGATGTAATCCCATTTGTCAATCCTTTCTCCTATTTGCTGACTTTCTAGATTTCTGTTCAGGAAGTTCCTGCCTATGCCAACAAGTTTCATTTTTTTCCTATTCTTTCCTATAATAGTTTCAAAGTTTCAGCTCCTCCATCATCTTGTTATTTTGGGTGTAGAGTTTCATGTTTATGCCACGATAGGCCTACACTAACATACGCTTCCCTACCATAGCTGGGATGACGAGTGTATCCCACCAGGACAAGGGTTTTTTTAAATGTTGAGATCAGGTTTTGGTGTGTTTTTTTTTACTCCATTCTGTCTTGAAACTATAATCATCATCCAGATCCCAATGTTCCATATAGCTGGTATGACAGATGTGCACTACCTACCCCAGGTATTGGTTGAGATAGTATCTTGAAGACTTTTTGCCTGGGCTAGTCTCAAACTTCCATCTCCATATTTCTTCTCCTTAGTAGGTAGGTATAAAGTCATGTCACTCAGCTAGCTGAAGGATGTTTATGGAAAAATATAAATATAAATTATGTAAATTAATGAATACCTACATACATATTATGTATAATAGGCTCACACATGAAGATTCAATCCTGTGAACATGTTAATTTCCCCTACATTAATCTACATGTTGATTTCAATAAAACAAAATAGTTAAAATCTTTTCTGGGTGACCATGTATGTTTATGTGCTTGACCTAATAATGGTAACAGAATTTAAATGGATATACTCTGGGTCAAGCACAGACAAGCATAGCTTCTGAAGGTAACAGAAGAGGAAGAAAGTATTACCTTGAAGAAGACTGAAAGAACTACCTTATTAGATAAAAATTATTCAAATGTGATAGTAATTAACTCTGTGGTAGGGGTGCCACGTTCACAAGGAGATCAATGGAGCAGACACCCTATGTGTGAACACTTGTATGGAGCCCTGAAAAAGGATCCTTTCAAAATAAGATACAACTATAGAACAGTGGGGAAAGTAGAATCATTTGGGCAATTATAGAAAAATAGTTGGCTCTCTTTATGAAAAAGCAAAATACTGACACTATACAATAAATGATCAAAAACAATTTCAACCACACAAGAAAGTATATAGAATGGCAAAATAAAGTTTATATATATATATATATATATATATATGTATGTATTTCTGTAAGTGTGTGTGTGTGTGTGTGTGTGTGTGTGTGTGTGTGTGTCCGTGTGCACACATGTACTGCTACTGGTGAACTCAGGGCCCTCAGGGCCTTACTCTGTCCCTCTGCTTGCTTGCTCATGGTGGTACTCTATCACTGGAGCCATATTTGCTTGTTAATTGAAGATGGAGTTTCCCAAGCACACATTTTTTTTGGCCTGGACTGGTTTTGAACTACAATATTCCCTATAGGTCTCAGCCACCTGAGTAGGATTACAGATAAGAGCTAATAGTGCATAGCTCACTTATTAGTATTCTCTACAGAGCCTATGGTATGGATCAAGTAGGGAATGGGGGAAGAAGAATGAAAGAGGCTTGGGAACATTCTTTCTCCCTTGAGATTCTATTCCTGAGGCGAGCTTTGCAGAGAACTGAATTAAATAAGTATTACCATGGAAGTACCAAGTAATACCTGGGAAATTCTGCCAGGGCTTAGAAGAAGCTGACCCGTGATGGGATAAGCTAGCAAGACAGGCCTTGCTAAAAATCTGGGAGACTGTGGCACAAGCTCCTTCACCTTGAGGATCAATAAACCTGAGAAGGGAGGAATCACACCCTTTTCCTCTCATTCCAACCCATTAGGATAGTTATGCAGTCATAGAAGCAGCAAGTGACTGTGCAATTGGCAGTCCAGGTCCATCCAAGGGCTCTAAGCTCCATGGGTGATCCTGGGCCATCTTGTGAAGTGGGCTTGTCAGCAAAAATGCACACAGGAGAAAGAGGAGGCAGCAGACCACAGCAAGTTCTAGTTGTGGTAGGAAAATGGACACTCCAGATCCATTTCCTCCTTCCCTAGGTACTTGTGCCCTCTGTGGCAAGGGAAACTTTTAGTGGCATGAAGTCTATTGGGAGTTGAAAGGGAGAGTTCTACCTCATTGATAAACATAATGGAATATGTGGGACTGTCAAATAGAACTGACCATACCACAAAAGCTTGCTCAGCAAGGGCTTTCAATCACAGTGTATGATGAGATACCAGGAGTATGGGCTCTTCAGTGGGGTTCTGTTCAGAGAATGAGGCCTTGAGTTGGGTAGAGTTGGGAGGCTGAGTCTAATGAGGAGACCAGGGAGGGCCAGAACAAAGCATGTTGCATTGAGCTGCTAAAAACTCAGAACCTTGGGGAAGTAAAGGTACCTTCCAAACTCTTCTATCCTGTAGGTCTTTGCTTAGAGCTATGGGCAATCTAGCAGAGTAGTTCTTGTGTGTATGCACAGCTCTGCTAGCCTACTTTGGTCCAGAAGGAGTTGTGGAGGGAGAGTCACTAGCTTAGGGCTCCTCTTGCAAGTCTAAGGTTTTCATTAAAATGCTGGAGACGTATGGTGTGTGTGGGCCATAAACAAGGCCCCTCTGCCCCATCTGGGGAATGTTTCAATGTGACTCTGAAGATGTTTTCAACCCAAACATGTGCTCTTCCCATGCCCAGGGCTTTCTTGTTTGCTACCCTGAGCATCGACATTGGCAAAGGAGATTTATAAACAAATCTGTTCCTTATCAAGTGCCTTTTCTGCTCTTTCCACCCCATCAAATGAAAGTAAATGTCCATCTTGTACTTTGGTACTATAACGACTTTTTCTGTCTTAAGAATGTTTTGCTTCAAAAGGTTAAGAATGACTTGTGAAACAGTGTGAATTATCCTATATAAAATTATATATACATACTATGTGGATGTAACATTTGTGTTCAACAATAATTTGGCGACCTCTCCACCTGAAAACCATGGTTTCAAGTGTCCTGGAGTATGAGAGAGGACCAGGCTGATCAACAGAGACCAGAGGCTTTGAGGCTAACACAAGATTCCCACTGCAGTACCTCTCAGTCAAACACAGAGGAATTACAACGATCCATCTGAGTATTTGCTACTATAGAACTTTATTTTTCTTTTTGCTATTTACAACACTTTATTTCAGCATATTTTTCAGAAGCATATTTTTATGTTTCTTCATATTTTACTTTCTGGATGTCAGGACTAGTCAAGGTCTTTTTCATGCAAGACTGTACTTTAATAAGGACAGAAATGACACCCATTCATCTTGTGAGGCTCTGCTTCTCTGTACCCTCTCCAGGTTTAGTTTTCCAGAAAGCTAATCTTCCTATTACCCCCTTTTTCTTGATTGTTGCTGTGTGGGTCCAGTGCAACTGCTGCTGAAGACTCACATGCATGATTTTACCATAGTTCATCTATTTCCAGAACGTTACTGACTTGGTTGTCTTTGGAAGAATTCCAACACAGCCTGATGTCAGCCACTATGGCCAGTTGTGCTAAATTCCAGCACCTCAAACATTACTGATGACTACTGATCCTGAGGATGCATTCTGAAAACTTGGTGGGTGCAAAGTCTCACATAACTAGACATCCAGGGGTGACTCTGTCCAAAGTTTCTTTTTATAATTTAAGTATATCACGAAAATACTTTAAACCCTTTCCCTCCCCCCTCCCTTTTTTCCCTCCCTCCCTCCCATTTTCCCTCCCTCCCATGAAACCCTCATACTGATAATATAGATTTCACATTGATCATAGGACTTTAAACAACAAACACAAACACAAACACACTACACTTTCAGTAGGACAAGTCACAATTTTCTTTGATGCTGGGTTGTGGAGTATCTGGAAAGTTCCTGCTCACTACCATGATAGGGCATCATGCAGGTGGAGTGCTTAGCGAATGCATTCAGTAGTTAATAGCTCAAAGGGTTAGCTGGTATATATACAAAGTAAGGAACTATCACTTAGAATAGCCACAATCTCAGCAAAACTCAGTTCTAAATATGCAGAGACTTTTTAGCCTTGCTATTAACAAGATGGCATGAATTGGAGCAATGCATTCGACAAACTCCATTAAGATGGAACAGACTGTTACCCGGTGCAAAGGCACCCCATAATGAGCAAGAATTTGGTAAGAGATCTTTTGCACATCCCCAAAAGAAAAGGACACTTTGGGAAGAGGGGAGTGGGAAAGGTTAAAGTTGCGGGGTGGGGGAAAGGAAGGGAAAGAAGGTAAAGGGGGTAACGTAGGGTTGCTTATTTCCAGACTCAGCAAGGTCTTCCGTCTGCCCAAGGCTCAAACTGCCAAGCACTCTTTGATTGGCTGAATGTAAGAGAACCTGGCCAGATGCCCTGCACACTTACTGTTGGGGAACATGTGGGAAGGGCTGTAGGCAGCCAGATGGAGAAGAGCTTGAGGACAGCTGAGACTGGGGCTCAACGAGGATGCTGGCAACAGACGACACACACAACACAACAAGAGGAGATGTGGCAATTTCCAGTTAGAAAGACCAAAGCCAAATTCAAGTTCCTGAAAAGATGCCATTGCCAAATCTCCACATCACTTGGACACTCAACCTCACAAAGTATGAGTTGCAGTAGAGTTCAACTGCTCTCATTGCAGCACGTAAGGGCAAAATAGTCTTTTGAAGGTTTATCAAGTTGTGTGGATATTTACAAATGACCTCTCTGCTCTTCCTCGGCACTGTGAAGCCTTCCTGTGTCTTGCTGCCTAATGTAGTTCAATTCCAAGCACACCTTCCAAGATCTCTTCCCCATCAAAACTATCACTGTAAAACACGTCCTCCCAGAATCAGGCAAAACGGTCAGCACTCACAGCTCATGCTATGGACTGGATACTTCCTCCCACAGAGTACTGTTCTCAGGCTACATTCACTTCGTCTGTGGCTTTCTCTGGGAGACATCACAGATGGGCAGAGGGAGAGGCAAGGAGTGAATGGGAACCAGGGAACTCTGCTTTCTGGAACAAGTGAACTGGAAAGAAACTATTGACCAGTCCAGCCAAATAAGTTCTGCTCCCTCATGATGGGGACAGACCATGGAAATTCTGATAGTCCTGGAAGAGCTACCAGCAGAAGACCTATCTGATTTCAGAGGTACCTCCTTTCACACCCATTCAAAATTGAAAAAGTCAGGTATGCAGATATAAAAATATTATACACACGAACACAGAATACATTCACATTCATGTGTGGACACACAAGCATATACACACATAAGCCACAGTTTCACAGGGGAGCACACACACACACGCACACATTGTAGATACGCTTCCATACATATCAATATAGATTTACATGGACAGAGTAGTATTTAGCTTCTTAAATGACTGTACTGTAGACCTTTCTCAATGCACACACACGCACCCCTACGTATACACCAAAACACACAAAAGCACATTGAAAGCATGGAAAGGCAGAGGTATAAGGGGCTGCAGGAGAGGCTGCCTAGGTAGAAGAGGGGAACATGGGTTGAGTGCTTGGCACAGCTGCAAACAGGTGTGCAGGCTAACCCTGCTTTCCCTTAGGGACCCTGCTGGGTGGGCGGGGCCACACTCTCCACGTGCTCAGTTCATGCTCAGTGGCTGGTAAGCAGTTTCTTCCAGAAGAGGTGCTCCAAGTGCTGCAGAATGAGGTTGGATGCCTGCCTCTGCCGGAGCACCCCATTTGCAAAGGGGAGGGAAGGAAGGAGAATGCTTTAATTGAGAGTTAAGAGGATAAGGAGGAAGAGCAAGTGTCGTCAAGTATGGCACAAAAGCTCCACATTTTCCTTGGAACACTGGGGACAAGGTGCTTTGTCTTCCCTGGCTCACAGGTCCAACGATGTGATGTCAGTGAGCTCGTTGACACTTACTATGCACTAGACAGATAGAAAGGATTAGTATATAGATACACAATAGTGGTCCATCTGCAATTCTAGGTCAGATGGTGAAACAGCCAGCCTGAACTTTTCTAACTACTTCTTATTCACCAAGTACTTACATGGTGACGGGATCAATTCAGCAATTGACAGAACGTTAACTCTTGACTGGACAGAAATACAGAAGAGAGAAAATTCTAATCTTTCCAGAGAGGCTGGCTGAACCTGGGAAATCTCCAACCCATCACCCGCAGCCCTGCCCCCTGCCACACACACACACACACACACACACACACACACACACACACACACCACTACCACCACCATTACCACCACCACTGGGGAAACCGTGCTTTCTTACTTATCCTGTCATCTCCTTCTGAACCCTACCCACACTCCATTCCTAACCGCACCCCCACAACTATACCCTCAAGACAACCTAAAATTTGTGGGCAGAAGGCACTTACAGATGCTCCCCAACTTTCCTACAGCCAGTGGGTTAAACCTCCAAGCTGTGCCTACAACCCCAGCTGAACCTAGCTTGGTTTGCTCCCACAAAGGTCCATGACCCCCAGGAGGGAAAATAAAGAAGAAAGAAAAGGAGAAATGAAAAAGAACATTTGATACCTCAAGGGGACAGAAAAGCCCAGAGAAATGTGTGTGAGCAAGTCTCACATCCTTCTTTTGCTTCCCAACTTGGCTTATCTGTAAACATTTCCAGGGGCTTTTCTATGCTTATTAACTGTTAGAAGTGTTTGAAAAGGCGAGAGTCTTCTAGCAGACAAGGAAATCAATGTTCTATTTACCTCCAACTCTCCTCAATTCCTTCCCCTCTGGCCAGATCATGTTCCTTCAACTACTCTCTACCTCATGATAATAAAGAGAAGTGTTGAATTGATTAGATTGCCAAAATAACCACCAAATAAAATGAATAGAGGAAAGAAGAAGAACAAAACTGAAAGAAGGGAGCAGAGCATGGTGTCCCATGCTGCTCTGGCCGCTGGAAACTAATAGAAATGGTACAGCCAGTAAACGACGTTGAACAACCCAAAGGAAAGGGGGAAGAGGATCCGGGACCACCTGTCGATCTTAGGGACATAATCAGGATTAAAGAGGTGGAAGGAGAACCCTTCAGTGAAGGAGCACCCAGGGCTTGGGGGGCGACTGTCCTCGGAATCTGAGCTACTGTCCTTGTCTTGGTCATAGGCCATGAAATCCTCATCTTTAAGGCTCCAGATACTGTCAGTATTGCCCTTGCGTTGCTCCTCAAGGTCAGGGCAGGTGCTCTCAATATTGATGTCATCGTGTAAGCTCTGGATCTTATCAAGGTCACAGCTTGCTTCTTGCACACACCTCTGGCCGTGGGGCAGCATGGGGCTCCTGCTGGGGTCAAGGTCATGGCTCTCATCCAAGCTCAGGTTGTCATCTTCATAATCTTCATAGTCTTCGTAGTCTTCATCGTCAGAGGTTTCAGCACAGCCATGGGCCTCAGCAGGGTTGGGGGTTTCAATAGGGAGGAAAGAGTCATCAGAGGGCAAGCTGTCAAAGCCAGAGCCATAAGCATGAAGAGCCTGCTGAGAGGTGGAGGGGAGATCGCTCAGGCTTTCTCCAGTGGCCAGCTGGGCCGAGCCCAAGGGGGAAGAGAGTGGGCTGAGGCTTTCCGGGGTGGCCAGTGGAGCCCGCTCTGAGGTTGACGCCAAAGAGCCGAGGCTTTCTGAGCTTGCCAGGCGGGCCTGCACAGGGCTGGCGGGAAGAGAGCCGATTCCATCTTCCACGTTAATCAGGCCATCCTTTGAGGAGATAATGGATAGGCTCATCAGTTCCCTGTCACCTAAGTGGATATGAACTGAGGGGAAAGGGAGATGGGAAGGGACTTGTCCTCATCGGCACTTGAAATGCTACTGTTGATGTCTTTGACAGATACAGCCATCTCCTCTTGGGGGGGGTGGGCGGGGCAAATCACTGGAGCTCAAGGGACTGAGAAACAGGACCAAGAGGTTGTGAGCATGCAAGGGAAGGTCAGGGCTGCAGCCAAATCAGTGTCTCCCTGGGGGCAGTTGCTGTCTTGGGAGCGGTGTGTGCTGGCGGGAGGCTGCTCAGGCCGGCGAGGCTGGGCTCCCTGTGAAAGAGGGAGGTTGCTGGATATTAACATAGTGCCCAAAGCAAAAGCCTCAACTTGGCCTTAGGAGTCTGAAGTGCCAAAGAAGGAAGGATAGGGCAAGCCAGCCTCTCTGGTGGCTGTCTTCATTTCAGCCTCCCTGTGCCTGCTTTCCTTGTGGCTTCATCACCTGTTCTGGAAGCATACAAAGTGGAGCAAATTTGGCCCAAAGATCTGGAGAAATTTAGCTCCGTCACTTCTTGCCTCGTGACGCTGGACAATGGTCATTTCTAAAAAGGAATGCTGTAAAATAGTCCTACTCTTCGGTTATCTGTTGTGGGTGTGTGCTGTGCAGGCGTGTGGCGTGTATGACAATGAAAGGAAGTATGAAATGCAAATGAATCAAGCACTAAGCCTGGGCTTAAGAGGTGCTCAGGGAAAACTGATTGCCAGTCAAAAAAGTCAAACCTGAACATTTCCCACCACCACTTCCTGGTAGCGGTAGTGGGCAACAACTCTTCTGGGTCTCCTCTGTCGCCTACGATGGCGCCGAGGTCCTTCGCTGAAGAAAAGATAGTTGATGTAGACGTACTCCAGCAAGGACAGGAACACGAAGAACAAGCAGACGAGGATATAGATGTCAATGGCCTTGATACAGGAAATATGGGGAAGTTTATCCCGGAGATGGGAGTCGATGGTAGTCAGAACGAGGATTGCAGTTAGGCCTATAAATGACACAGCACAGGCTTAGTGTCTTCTGGTGGCCTACAGTGCATAGGAAGAGATCAAAAGCTACTGGAGGTGTAGGGCGGTCTCCCACCATGCTCTCCTCGTTCCTCCTTTCCCCTCACTAAACCTCCGGTTGCTCTTAGGATCAACTTCCAAATCACTAGCCCAAGGCTTCATGATGATCTACATCTTTAGCCCCACTTTCTGCTGCTTGCCTCTCAGTGCACAGATCATCCATTAGCATCTGGGGAAGTTTTTGGAACTGCACAACATTGCACATATACTAAGAGTCCACAATGTGCTCTTTAGAGGCAGGGGAGACTGCCTCAAAGATGAGGAAGATAAGCCCTTGGGGAAGTAATCTCTTGGGCTTCTGGCTCAAAACCTTTTCTTGACAGTCTTTTTGAAGCTCTCCGGCCTCAGGTATCTTGTGATTTGGTCTCTTTTATTGGTCTTTAATCCAAGCATTTCTATATTGGGAAATGTAAAGTTTGTCTCTGCCTGCTCCAAGTCATTCCAATTCCTTTGGAACAAGAGTTTCAGCCACCAAGACCTGGGCCACTTCCTCCTCTAGACTCTCAGAGGTTACACCTCCACATTCCACCAGATGCTGGTTAAAGCTGGTCTCCCTCTGGAAAACCCCTGAGGCTTAACTAGGATATCTCTCATAATTGATATTTATTTTATAGACTTTCTGATCTAAATTTATTACTCATTTTGTATATCTTCAAGAAAGTCTATGAATTCAATCAATAATGAATTGTCATGCTATGGACCACTTATGCCCCATCTCCAGTATCAGTCTGTCCACTGGGGATTGGCTTAGCACCTGTACAATGCAAACTAGAAAAATCCTTGTTTCCACCTGATGCCGAAGACTTACACCTGTAATCGTAGCTACGCAGGAGGCTGAGATCTGAGCACTGCCATTCAAAGTCAGCCAGGCAGGAAAACCCTGTGGGACTATTTTCTGAAATTAAGCACCAGAACACTAGAATTGGTACTGTGGCTCAAAGTAGTACAGTGGTAGCCTTGAGGAAAAGAGCTCAGGTCAGTTCCCAGGTCCTGAGTTCAAGCCCCATGACCAATGACAACCAAAAAGAAGAAAAGGAAAAAGAAAAAGAAAAAAAAAACATCTTGTTTCCTCAACTGGGCAGTCACATAAGGCTCCAGATTTTCATTCCTTGTTCCCCGCCTTTTTCTCTGAGAAAAATGACTCAAGTTCTTCCCCGAGATAGGACTTACCGATTGTCACTCTGGCTGCAGAAGAATCATAGTTCATCCAAAATGATATCCAAGAGAGAATGGTGGTTAAGATTGTGGGCCAATAGACCTGCACAAGGTAACTTCCGACTTCCCTCTGGACTTGGAACTTCAGTACCAGGCGCATGTAGGAACCTGCAAGGAGACATCCTGATGTCAGGCTTGCATGTCCTATGTCTGCCCTCTCCCCCTTCCTCCTCACTTTTTCCATGTGAGTTGAAGTTTGGGAATGGGAGAGACAAGAGATGCTCCCAAGTCGCAAACAGGGAGAGGGGCCAGTGCTATGAGGAGCGTGCACCCTCTCCTCCAGATGCAGAGTGCTGTAGCTCTGGCCCATTGCTTCCATACTTGCTCTGCATTTACACAGGTGGCCACCGGGACTTGCCCTTTATTGTTTCTGTCCAGAAGGAGGGAACTAGGGAAGGAGGCAGCAGAGTGTAGGGACTAAAAGCAGAGTTCCCCCAAGAGTTCAGAGTTGTGCCAAAAGGGACAAGATTTAGGAGAGAAGGAAAGAGCCACACTCACCTGTGTAGAAATACACCTCCTTGCTAGTAATTGTCCTTCCCAGGAAAGCAAACTGAGGGATTTGCAGTGACTCCGCCATGCGGATGGCATTGTCATTGTCTTCCCAGGATAACACGATGTCTTCCACAGTGTAGCCATCTGGGAGAGGGAGAGAAATAGTCTTGGGAAATAGGCACAGGCACACCAAAGCAGTGTGTGAAAAACCAAAGCACAGTTGCACCTTGTGATCTGGGGAGGGGGGGCTTGCTGAGTGTGAGCATGGGAGAGACAGTGGGCCCTTGGAAAGAGCTCACTGATGTGGGAGTTTCTTAGTCACTAAGGAGTGTGTAGCAAAGCTGCTCTGAGCTCCTTCCTGTGAGCTTATACATAGTTCCCAAAGAGCAAGGTACCATTTCCCAATAGGATTAGTTACAACCTAAAGGCCACGTGCTCCTACATGCTGCAAATAGACCCCTACACTCAATCCCCTTCCATGAATCTACCATTCATATGTTGACCATCTGCCTATGCAGGGGCAGGGCAGAAGGAAGGACATATGCTCTGTCTTTGGTTTCTTGACTCTTGTGGCCCCAGGCAGGGGAGAAAGGTTCATAGGAGAAATACATACAGCTCTCCACCTCCAGCTTGCAAGCCTGCTTGTCCAGAGGATATTTCTGCAGATCCAGGGAACAGGCTGCTTTGGTAGTGAGTCTGCCAAGGAAAACAAAAAAAAAAGAGAAAGAAAAAGTCAATCCCAGTCAAGCAACCATTTCTGACCACACTGCTAACATAGGAGGCACGAGGAACTTTGAGGACTGACCTATATGTAAGGAAGACAGAGACACTTAGAGTGAAACAGAGAAACCAAGAGGTTTTGAAGTAATCAAGAAGGAAGCCTGATGAGAATTTCGAGGCTCCCAGGTGATCTCACCGGATGCCATAACGCACTGTCCCATCTGGGTGCAGCTGAAACACGCGATTGTCCACCGTGACATCATGCAGGAAGGCATCTTTGCTATTCAGGAAGTAGCAGTCAGGGACCCACAACTTCTCATACATCCGATAGTCCAGGGTCAAGTTCAGGTTGGTCTCGTAGTAGGCTAAGCGTGAGTCCTTCCATGTCTGATGCAAAAACATTGTGATTGTATAGTCCTGGTGAGAGGAAGGTAAATGTCAGTTGTAAGCTACTAGATGAAACACATAACTACAAATGAGTGCATGAAACCTATGCATCTTTATACAAGAATAATAAGATGAACTATCTGTAATTAAAATCTAGGTTAAGAAACAGAAAGCTATCAGTAACTTGCAAATCCTAAAGTGTGCCATTCTGAACTTATTTCCATTGTCTCCTAGCAGTAACAATGACTCTAGTTTTTATGATGATAATTTCCTCACTTTGGGTTAAAGCCTATGTTTACATATATAAGTCAACGAAGTTCAACTTCTTAGCTGAACTTCATTTTTTTAAATCCAAATGGAACCACACTGTATGTATTTGCAATCTGTTTTTCTATTTAATGTTGAAATCAACTCAGGAAGATATGTATAACTATAATTTCTTCATGTTCATTCTTGTATATTTCCATATATGAACATACCATAATATAATAATTGGAAAGCATTATATGTACCTAAATCAGAATGAAATAACAAAATGAAAGTTCCAGTTTCTATTCTTGCCAAGAGCCAAGAGTAGGTGAAGGTCACCGATCCCTGCAGCTAATCAACACTGGCCTGGGCTGATGTTTGACTCTTCCCAGTTTGGTGAGTACATGATCTGCTCCTTTTCACTGGGGCTTGAACTCAGGGCCCGGGAGCTGTCCCTAGGCCTTTTCTGCTCAAAAAGTAGGCTGGTGGTCTACCATTTAAGCAACACCTCAATTTCTGGATTTTCGGTGGTTAATTGGAGATGAACGTCTCATGGACTTTTCTGCCCAGGTTCAAACTGTGATTCTCAAATTCCAGCCTCCTGAATCGCTAGGATTAAAGACGTCAGCCATTGGCACATGGCTTAATGTGATCTTTAAAAAAAACTTCATAAATCTTTCACTTTTGAGTCTGTAATCCATTCGGAACTGAATTTCTGGATATGGTATGATATGAAGATTTACATTTATTCCAGGGGGCTTGTTTTTTCCAAAACTTACTGTTTTTCCATGTCACTGTTGTTACAGGTTAGAATAGAGCTGGCTATGACTCTGCTTCGTGTTGGTTGTTCCCAGTCCCCAGAAGCATGGCTGGAACAGGCACACTTACCATGTTTATCTCAGAGATCTGTTCAATGTTGGAGACATAGATAGATATTCCCACGGGCACAGGGGCACCTACAGTATAGGAAAACATTCTTAGTTGAAGGTTGGGATAAAGGTTAAGGGCATGACTCAGGTGTCACATTTCTCAAGTTTGAATTTATTTGGGCATTTGTTTGCTGTATGACTTGGATAAGTCACTTAACCTCCTTGAGACTTCTTTCTTCCTGGGTAAAGTAGGATAAAGGTAGTACTAATCTCCTAGTAAATGTAGAGCAAACACTTAAGAACAAGGACTGGCTCTGCTAAAAGAAAGGTGTCAGGGAAATGAGATTATAGGAAAGGAAGAACTCTTTTACAAATGTTTTCTGATGAAGAGCTGAAAATATATGATTTCAGAAATTAGAGCCAAGGTTCTGCTTGTGTTTATGAGTAAACTTGGGAGAGTGTTCATGTTTGTGAGTGAATGTGTGAGCATATGTATGAGCCTCAGTGTGTTGTGTGGGAGGAAATGCATGAGTGGGAAGGACTGTGACAGCGTTCACCAGGAGGGAGTGACTATGTGAGCATGCATGTGTTGGCGAGCTTATGTCTGTTACACTGTGAGTGATTGTGTATGCAAGCCTGTGTATGTGAGTGAATGTGTGTCATTACGTGAAGAATTTCATGAGCATGCCTGTATGAAAGAGTGTGAGCACGTGTGAGTGTATATGTGCTCATGTGTGAATGATGAAGACTGTGAACTTTATGGGTGTGAATGAGCATGGAGGTATGAGTGTGTTCATGTGAATGTGTTCATGAGTGTTTGGGAGTGGGTGTGTGAGCCAATGAATGCATGCATGTTTGTGTGTGTCAGGAAATGTGTGTGTGCTTGGATTTGAGTGTGTAAGAGGTATAGTAAATATGTGTTGCTGTGAGTGTATACATGTTAGTGTTTTTAGGGAGAATGTCTATGTGAGTGAATGCATGAGCATGCTTATGTGTGTGCCCTTGTCAGGCTGACATGAGTATATGTGTGCATGCTTTTGTGCTGTACAACATGTCCACATGTTCATGAGAATTTGGGAGCATTTCAGGTGAGAGAATGCTCATGTGTGACTGAATGCAAGACACTGCATTATGTATCTTACTGCATATATATTTATTAGTGTATGCATATACATTTTCAGATTGTGAGTGAATGGGACTGTAGGTGAGGATGTTCACATGCATGTATGTTTTCTTGTGTGTGCGATTATGTATGAGTAAAGCTGTGAGCATGTTCATGTGTGTATGTGTGTGAAAGAGAACCTTAAGGCGTGTCTTTTTTAATACATTTGTGTTTGTGTATGTGGGCACATTTGATGTGAGTGAACATGTGAGTGTGTTTATCTGTGTATGAATATGTGACAAGTTTCTTTATGTGTTAATGTCTGAGTGCTTGTGTGTGTGAGTGAATTTGAACATCACTGGGTACATGCAAGAGTGAGTGTGTACACATGTACATGCATGTAGGCAAATGATAATGTGTGTGAGGAAATCTGCTAATGTGTTTGGGTATGTGGGCATGTTTGTGTGAGTGAATGTGTGATATTGTTCATGTGTGCGCTGACCTGTTCAGCCTTTTTGGGAGGAGTTGTGAGTGTGTTATTATAAGTGAGCATGTTTACGAGTGAATGTGTGAACACATTCATGTGGGTCTGTGTGACTATATGTATAAATGTATGAATGTGCACACTCATACGTGTGGCTAAATTGATAAGAACTTTTATTCATGTAAGCATGTTTGGATATCAACATATTATTGTATATTAAAGTATGTCAATGGACTTGTGAGTATGAATGAAGATGTTTTGTGTGAATAAATGTATCACAATGTTTATGTGTATATGTGAGCATGTTAACATTTTCATTCGTGTGTGTGAATGAACTTTGATGCTCCTCTAGGTGGCTGATCACAGGTAGGTGTGCAGGTAAATGATGTAATATATCTGTATGATTGAACTTCCATAATTGTAGCTATGAGCATGTTTTTATGAGTGAATATTTACGTATATGTGCACTGTAGGCAGAGTTGTGTGTGTGTTAATGTGAGATTTTAAGTGAATATGTGACTGTTGTGTGCCTTTATATGTGAATGAATTTGTGCATGTGCTCTTGTGAATGATGAGTGTCTGTGTGAGCCTGAGTATGCAAGTGAGTGAATGTGAATGTGTGTGTGTAGCACTGTTCTTCTGCATTCTGCATTTTGGAGGCTTGGGTATTAGCACTGTTCAAATATGATCATGAATGAGTAAACATTTTGTAAACTGTAGGGCACTGTGGACAAACACATTTTTATTCTTCCCTGTCAGCTCAAAGCTGTCTACACTCAGCCTTGCAAGCAAAGCCATTATTCTGTGTATTACATCACACTGCTGCTAGGGAAACACTCGTGATGCTTGCAATTCGGCCTGCTGGTTTCACTGCAGGCTGATTGCCCAGAAGCTGTGCTGAAAAGAGTAAAATGTGTTATTCCAAGCCCAGTACTTCAAAAAGCAAAGTGCTATTGGTAATAGGCATATGACTGGCAGCTGAGAAGTAAGTGGGCCACTGTGTTAGGGCCCAGGTCACACTCTACATTCAGGACTATTGTGAACAAACCCCAGGAAAGTACTGTGTAGTGACAGGGTCTCTGAAAACAGTTTAATCCACCTCCACACCTTTAATGGCTGCAAGCTCTGCTAGGCAGGCATCAAGCCAGAGAGGCTAGGTTGCCAGCTCCTTTTTTCAGGGAAAACTTCTGAAGTCTATTCTCCATCAATCAGGAAAGTCCTTCTCCTATGGTGTAATGCAGAGGATCCAGGAGACCAGGACAAACACCTGCCCAAGGTCTCACAACCGAAGGGGCAAGGGGGGCACGGTGACCTAGAGGAAGGATATTTCTCTAATTTTTCTACATTGGATGGGAAGTGAGATGAGAGCTTGTGTAAGTAAGGTATCTCATGATGGATATGTCCCATGCATTCCTTCACATGGTAGTATCAAGTGCTTGTGTCAGGCCCCTTGTGTATGCACATGCACGTTGCTTGTATGTAAGAAGACTAAGTCCTGAAAGGATTCCATGGTGGATGCAGGGGGAGTGGGGAATTTCAGAGAAAACTGTTATTGGGAAGAAGTGTCAATGGGCCTCTGTGTTTAAGGCGCAGTCCAGACTCCACATTCAGAGCTATTCAAGAAAATCAAGAAATTGTTTTGTAATGACAAGGGTTGCTGGGAGCACTCTCCTCCCCCCCCCCGGATTACTTCCTTACAATTCTCTTCCCTCTGTACCTTTAGAGGATGTCCTGACTGCTTGCCCCATCAACTGGTCTCGCCACATCTACTATACAACAGTCCTGGCTGTAGAGCCTCTAGCGCCCTCTTCTGTCTAATTGCTAGTATGCCTGAGTTGTCCTTGTCCTGCTGCCTTCATGTACAGTTTGGCCACATTAATCCAGGTGCCTATCTTTTATGAGATGGGCCCATAAAAGATGGCCAATGCCCAGGTTTTCCTGCTTAATGTATGTCTTCCCCCTCCCCTGAATGATAGCAGTGAAGTGTCTCAGAGGTATTGTGCACCAAGATTCATTCTTCCCCTATTCCTTCCCTTGGTGCTGCATTCCTGTAAAGGTGGCAGCTTGGCTTTGAAACAGTGGGGAGAATGTGCTTGTTGCACTTAAATGGTTGTTAGTCAGCCTTTTTGGAGAAGTGTAAGAATGAGACAAGGAGAAAATGAGGTAGCTGCTCCCTTGTTTTTCTGTGGTGCTTGGTACAAGTGGCCCAAAGGCCCATGCCATGGAAGAGCATGCTGGCTGTGCTGTGCCACTCTGCTTGCCACACACCCTGACCTCCCTCCATATGTAATCCACACACTACAGAAAAGGTGCTGGGTGCAGTTATGAGGGGAGTCATCTCATCTCTGTGCTGGAGATCTGAGTGTGGGGCCGAGGTGTTTAGTTTGGACTTCATTTGGCAACTCAGATAAAGCTGTACAACCCTGATCACACTGAATGCAGTGTGTGTATTGGGCTGAACTTGGCGGGATCTGAAAGGCAGTGGAAGTACCTCAGGCTTAGGTGGCTTAGGAAAAGGAAACCGAGAAGACCAAAGCCTCAGTTTTGAGCTACCAGAATAGGGAGAATGCCCAGGGTGCAAAGCATGTACTCAAACACAGAATGTGTGTGCTTCTACAGACAGCATTGCAAGAGAGCTAGGAAGTGAGGAGTGGGCATAAGGCCCCTTGCACATGAAGACAGGGAAATGAGGGCCATTTCAGAGGGTTAAAGAGCTGAAGTTAGGGGCCCGGGAGTGCTCCCTTGCAGGGCTCTGCAGGCTCAGAAGGACAGGACTTGGGGAGGCAGAGGTGTAGGCTCTGGGTAAGTGTCACTGGTCAACTTATAGGGTTGACTCGCTGGCTGGGTCTTAGCTCTATTCTGCCATCCACAACAGCCTCTAGTGTGCACATGACTTACCTCCAAAATTTGGTCTCAGGCGGACATCGTATTTGGACAGCACCCTGTCCAAGATCTTTTGAACCACACCTCCATTTGCACAGTTGTTGCTGCAATAGAGAAGTCATGAGTAAAATGTTGCTTGACTTGTGGCCATCTTGCCAGTGGGTGAGTTTCCAGAGCCTTCCTTGCTCCTGTACATCCGCAGACACATACGCAGTCATATGTGTATCTGCTCTCCCCCTCCCCGCTCCAGGCAGTGAGTCAGCCAGCAGCAGCACAGCAGTGACGCAGCCTCTTTTTCCCCCTCCCCCCTCCTAGCTTTCATGAGAGGTTGGGGTACAAGGACTAGAAAGTGGGGGAGGAGGGGATGCCATAGGAGAAGAGGAGAGGACAAACAGTGGGAAGGGGGGACCCTCAGAAAGCTGTATCATATCAACCCTTTAAGGAGCCTCTACCTTGAGGTCAGCTTGAATCCTGCTTTGCAGATTGGGGAGGGGGGTGTCTTCTAGTGGTACCTCATTACCCAAGGAAAGTCATCTCCCACTCACCGCCATCCTGAGTGGAGTGAATATTCTCCAGCTCAAAGCCAGATTCCCTCTGCTTGCTCTGGGAATTTTTTTTTTGCCATGTTTATGTCAACCTTGCTTTTGTACACCTTTGTTTTTTCTTTCCCACAGATTTGGCATATGGCATATGACGCAGAGAGAAAAGAGAGAGCAAGAGAGTGAACCTTCTTCATGTAGCAGAGATTTATGGCTCTCATTGGATCAAACCATTTCAGATTATTGGGGCTTGGAGCTGTCCTCGAAAAGATCCATTCTGGGACCAGGCATCTCTCTCACTAAGCATGTGCTTATGGCCTGGAGGTTTCTTGTACTGAACATATATAAGTGAATCCAGCTCAACTCTGCAGCAAGATGGCTATTCAAGATTCTCATATTTGCTCACCCAGTCAGTATACCTCCAGATGGGCTTTTGTCCCCCCCCCATAAAAAAAGCCTCAGCCCCAAAGGGCTTGTGAATAACAGGCCTTGGGCATCAGTGCGACTCTTCAGATCTTTGATGCCCTGCCTAATCAAATATGTCTTCCCTCCTCTGTGTGTGTGTGTGCGTGTGTGTGTGTGCGTGCGTGCATGCGCATGTGCATTTGTGCGTATTCATTGGTTTAATGTGATATGTTGGGTTAAGGGCATTGCAGGGCCATCTGCTGGCACTGTGCCCAACTACCCCCCATGGCCCTTTTAATCTAAATACGTATTCATTTCTGGCTTGCCATTTAAAATTATTGCTCATCTTCCTCAATAATTAAATTTCATTTTGCTACATTCTACAGTGTGCACATGAATTTTTCCCAGGTTAAAGCAATGCATTCCCGCATGTTTCGATCCACACATTTCTCAGGTGTCAGCCCTCCGATCTGTGGCCACCATAAATATACATTTCTGTGTGATGTACGTGTAAAAAAGACCACTTAACACCTTCTGAGATACTTGCAGACTCAAATAAACTTCAAATCAATCACAAGCAAAACCTGACGTGTCTTCAAATGTTTTCACAGTAATAAGCATAGAAAGCCCACTAAGCTCAGTTTATTTCCATTTGTGGCAAACAGTCCCTCACCTCTCCACCCCCACACACACACCCCTACACACCCCATACACATATGTGGACACACTCATTTGCCTCAAGGAATGGACAAAATCGCACTCTACAGGTGTCTCTTCTGTTCTGTGACTTGTCTATCCCCCTTATTGCACCCCCAAACACCATTCTAATTCCACAGGTGCGAAAGAACGTGACTGGAGAAAGCTGCCTCCAACCTCAGCCCTAGACAGTGGTCGGGTAGACTCTGAGAAGGGGGCCATCCTCCCGTCCGGACTGCGGTTTAGGCACACGCGTGGGTGGCAGCGTCGGGGGGGGGGGGCAGTCATGCGCCGCAGTAACAGGTGGGCTGAAGCATACGACTGTGCTTAACTAACTAGTGTTAACTAACTGTCCCCACTCCCATGCCATTCCCTTGGGGGCAGGCAGTCCGAGTCCTCCTCCCTTCCCCCTCCAGACCGTAGCCCATTTCGTCTAAGAGGCCCGTAGCCGTCTGCTAGCCCCTATGCCCACCAAGCCCAGCCTGGTGGTACCCACTTACCACCTGAAAAGATCCACGACGATTTTGGGCAGGGCGGAGGAGAACTCCATCTGGAATTGCGGGGTGGGCTGGGGGTCGTTGCCCTCAGCGAGCCAAGTCCGGATGAGCAGCAGGAGCGCAGCGGCTCGCAGCATGGCTCGGATGCCCATGGCTGCGGCTCTCTGGGGGCCACAGAGAGACTGCTGCGGAGAGCTGTAAAAAGGGACGGGTTGTGGTCAGGGTCGGGGTTGGGTCAGTACTGGGCGAAGGGGGACAGGATCGCTAGCCTTTTAGCTAATGGTCACCTCTGAGCCTAGGGCTGGAGGGTTCCGGGAGCCCGGAGTCCGGAGCCCTTAGCCGTGGGAGGTTGGGGGGGAGAAGCCGCTCGGCCGGACACAGGGCTCCCTGGAAGGCGCCTGCCAGCTGCGAGGTGCGCTCCGTCTGCAGCAGTTCCTGGCTGCGACTGGGCAGCAAGCGGGGCGCGCGGCTGGCTCCGCCCACTCCGACGGCAGCACGCGCCCGAACCAATCGGGCAGGTGCCAAGAGCGCACAAAAAGGCGCGCGCTCCTGCCTCCGCCCGCCCTCAGGCTGCGCGCCGCCCGCCCCCCCCCCGCCCCTTCAGGCCTCTGCAGTCATCCCCAGACCAGCTCCGGAGACAGGGGTGGGGCCTGGGCCTGGGAGGGACAGCAGGGCTGGCTGCTGAAGGCTGGGCGAGGGCTGGCGGCCAGGGACACCCGGTCCTGCATATCTTCCTTCTGCAAAACGCAAAAAAAGGGGGTGGGTGTGTGCTTCCCCCAAGAGATGCTGTGTGCAAGAGTTTGTATTTTGTAGTGAAGGCAATCTGACTGTCATGGTTGGATCTACGTCCTTAGAGACTTGGGCACACTTGAAGAACAGTTGGTAGCCTTTCTGCTCATGCTTTCCAGGCTAAGGAACCATTAGGAACCGCGGATGCCTAGACCCGAACTAAGGAGGATCCAAGGGAGGTCACCCAAGTGACAGCGCTCTGGCCATATTAGCATAGAAATTGGCCTGCTGGCTTCCTGGGAGTTGTCTGAACAACTAAATTTCCCAGAGTACTTTTTGCCCCACTTTAGGTGCTCAGCAAATAATTTAGGGGACGGGAAGGGTTTGCCTCCTGGAGTCTTCTTGCAACGTGATTCTGTGTCAGAGCATTTCAGAGTTGGAGGGAGGTTCCACATGGAAAAGACTACAGACTAACAAGAGGGCGCTTAGTTTTTCCACTACCTGGAAATTTGCTTCGAGCCAACGGAAGGGTATTTCGCATCCACAGAACCCTCACTCAGTCCCCTAGATCTCCAGGGTGATTCCATGACAAACCTTGTTCACCAGCCCCTACACCTTTCGAATCATATCACTCAAAAAGGTTGTAGACAAAATCGATTTCAAGCCACCCCAGGTGGCTTACTCCTTGAATCCTAGCTACCCAGGAGGCTCAGATCTGAAGCTCACAGTTGAAACCCAGCAGAAGCAGATCTACGTGACTTACCTCTAATTAACCAGCAAAGAGCCGGTAGTGGATGCTTGGCTCCGAAGGTAGAGTGCCGGTCCTGACTGGAGAAACTTCAACTGAGAGCAAGGTATGTACCCATACCCACTGCAAAATAGGTGGCAAGTTCAGTCTTAGTTACTTGGGGACACCAATGCAAAAACACACCCCTCTTCCATTTTCCCTCAGTACCTGGTGAATTGGAATTGCTGAGACTCAGGAAATCCTCCCTTTCCTGATGGCTGTTTTCAAATTTGAGGGGTTCAGTCTTTCCTCTTGAAATTTAATTACTTGCATTTTGCACTTGCTACTCAGGTGCTCTATCACTTGAGCCCCGCTGCAGTGCCTTCTCTCCTTGATGAGTTTGAAGGTACGCTTTCACATTATGTGGGGATATTTCTATGTCTCTGGGATAACAGCAAGGTGGCACTGTGCCCAGCCATAGTGCTTCCCCCAGAGCCGGGATAATTCCTTGAGACAGTCTCAGAACTTTATACCCCAGCTGGCCTTGAACCATGACCTGTTGCTCTTTGCCTTCCAACTAGCTACAATTACAAGCTGGAGCCACTGCGCTGCACTTTTACTGTCACCTTCCAAAGCCACTTTAAAATGGAACAGAAGAAAAATATTTTTTGTAAAGGGCAAAGCGCTCTCACCCCTTCCTTTCCTTTCCCCTTCTATCATTGCAACAAGTGGTGTTATCTCCACGTGGTCACAGAAGAAAGAAGGGGTAGTGCGAGTGTATGTCATCGACTATCACATACAAGAATAATTCAATCTACCCTCCTATTCGTTTGCTCTCTGTCATCTCTATCATCTTGATGTGCTGGTACACACAATTTTTGCTTGCCAAAAATCGGGGAAGGTTACTCCAAGTTCAGCCACTTGCATTGTGATATGAGGAAACTGAGGCCAACAGTAGAAAAAGGGAATGACCTAAGGTCTCACACCAGTAGAGGAAAAAACTGGAAGTCCTCTTTGTAGCTTTGCCTCCTTCCAGAAGGCTGTTTTCCGGGTGAGCTTTCACAGGAAATTCAGGCAACTACCAGCAGGTGGGAGTAGATTTGTTTGCATGTGGAATGTTTCCTTCCCCAGGCCATTGTCAGGGGAAGGCAAGCCTGAAGTTTTGTTACTAGGTGCCCCTTCAGCTACAAATATTATTGAAAAAGTTAATGTAAAATTTACTTTTTATTTTAGATGTTGCAATAAGCTTTTTTTTTTTTTTGGTCGGGCATGGGGCTTGAACTCTGGGCTTGGGCGCTATCCCTGAGCTCTTCAACTCAAGGCAAACACTCTACCACTTGAACCACAGTGCCACTTCTGGTTTTATGGTAGTTACTTGAGATAAGAGTATCATGGCCTTTCCTGCCCAGGCTGGCTTTGAACTGCGATCCTCAGACCTCAGCCTCCTGAGTGGCTAGGATAACAGGTGTGAGCCACCGGTGCCTGGCTAGCAGTAAGCTTTTGAAAAAGGATTTGTACAAAGACTGACACAAGCTGATGGTTATCTTGGAAAAATCTTTTGGTTCTGGTACTGGCAAGCTAGATAACTGGGATGCATTTTCCCAGTGAAGACAAACAAACAAATGGTATGAAATGTAGAAAGAAACCATCAGCAGAGGGTGAAGGCAGCACTACATGCTGCCTTCCTTTGTCCTGAGGGAAGTTAATGGATCTGTGAAATTGTATTGTGCTTTGGGGTATCGTGGGTAGTGGGGACAGAAGTCAAAGCTTGAAGCTTAAGCCAATAGGGAATTTGGTCAGCTTTCCTGCTACTATAGCTGAGACCTTGAGCAGCTGTGGTGTCAGGATAATTGTGACCCCTCTGAGCCACAGCCTGGGCCTTGCTGTCTGCATCCTCATCACCTGGGTGGGCTATGGACTCTGAAGCTTTGGTCTTGGATTAATGTGGCCTTGGATACAGTCTTGTGTTCCTAAACATTTGAACAAATGCCAGCAAATGAAAAGATTCTTCAGCAAGGAGTTATCTTAGGCTCAGAGTCATGTGTACAAATAAGTTTTCAATATGTTGCTTCACAGTCAAAGATAATGCTACATTAAAAAAGAAGATATACTTTCACAGTAGAAAAGAATAGAGAGCAAAAACAAACCCCCAGCGACTTTAGATATCATAATTATGTGGCATATACTGCAATAATTATAGTTTACTACAACCAAAGAATAAAAGATAATCTTGAAAAGACAGGAAACAGAAAATCATCAAAACGATGTGAAAAAGAATTGAGAAGAGGTCTGTAACCCACTAGGAATAAAACTTGAGCATTTTGAAGTTGGACTTAACAGAAAGATAAGCCCAACTAAAAAAAATAAGATTATTGAATTGGAAGATGTTATAAAAATTGCTGAGCTTTCTGCTGGAGAAACAACTTACACAGAAAAATTAAAGGAGGAGGATCAAGGTCTCAATGGACATAGTAGGAAGATTTACCATACATTAAGCTGAAAATCCAGGGAGAGTGGACCAAAAAATTGTAAAAAGAAGATTCAAATTCACTCATGCAAAAAATTCACTGAGTTCTAGGTAGAGTATATACAATGAAATGGAAGCATAAATATGTCATGGTTTAAGTGGGAAAATGACAGGTAAGGAAGATATGCTAGCGGTCCAATTGAAGACTGAGACCCTGCCATAGGGCAGAAGCAGGAGAGACTGAGACTGTGGTACATGAGGAGTGCTTCATGAAGCTATCTACTTAATTACCAATTGACCAAATATATTTCTTAAGCAGTGTACATGCTAGAGCAACCTGGCACCATGAGCTCTTCCCCACCATTGTGTTTGGAAGATGACTTTCTCTTCTCCTGGGCCACAGCAGAGCTGAGTATTCTTCAGGGGTTGTAATCTCACCCTTAGCTGAGATCTAAGGCTGAGAAAAATGTGCTCCTATGTAGATTTTTTAAGAGAAAGTACCATAAAAGTGAATGTCTCTAGAAAAATTTCCTTTTCCTTACTACCCCTTTAGTGTTTGATCACTTTCTGAGGAAGAATCTATAAAAAAGGGAGAGGGATAGAAGGGGTTCGATTGAGTGGCATACAGTGTAAACATGTGGGAATCCATGTTATACAATGGCCACTTCTGTGATCCTCAATGTATCCAGTTAAAGCTTCAGGCTTAGCTACATGCCTTCTCTCAGTTACTGGGCTATCTTATGCTGGACTGGAATGAAGTTTCTACATGAGGTTTATAATTGCAATAGATAGACAATAGCTAAATGGACAATAGGATGTCTTTTGGAGCATGCCATCGTTGTTGCTAATTGCTTATATAACGAGTGAATGAATGGTCTCCTGTCAGGGACGGAATAGAGGAAATTCTGCTTCATATGAGAAGTGGGTTGGTTTCTGTGTTTGTCATGTACTCCTCATGTATTATTTGATTTGAGTGATATTCTTTTTCCTATTGAGTGACATTCTTAGGCACTCTTAAAGACTCCTCTACCTGTCATAGAAAACATTTTTTTTTGTCAGTCATGAGGCTTGAACTCTGGGCCTGGGCGCTGTCCCTCAGCAATTCAGCTCAAGGTGAGCACTCTACCACTTGAGCCACAGTGACACTATCAGTTTTCCGGTGGTTCATTGGAGATAAGAGTCTCATGGACTTTCCTGCCCGGGCTAGCTTTGAACCGTGATCCTCAGATCTCAGCCTCCTGAGTAGCTAGGATTACAGGTGTGAGCCACCAGTGCCCGGCAGAAAACATTTTTTTTAAAAAATTATTTTTAGATTTAGGGCATATTAATTGTAAGAAATGAAGTTTTCATTGTAGTATATGATTATAATGCACTTTGATATTATTGCTCCTACTCTCTTTTTCCCCCCTTTCTCCTTCCTCTTCACCTTCTCATTAGTCCATGTTTCATTTCTTCATATTGGGAGAGCACGCAAATCTAAGAACACTTATAGTGAAGACCTAAGCCTATCTACCTGCCTTTGTAGCCTGTGGTATGTGACCACCAGTTTTGACCACATGTCACAAATGAAGAAGGTTCTGTAATTCTAATAATGAATGTTCACATTTTGTCTTCATTTTTTTCCTGGGTCTTCACAATTTATGAAATTCACAGACAACCATCCTAGCCCCCAAGCCTGTGGAAAGCAGCCCTTTAATTTCTTTACCATCTTACAGAAGCTTCTCCCTCCATTACAATGGAAGCACAGGAAGAGAGAATGCTGTGAAACTTTAAGAAGGGGTTTCTCTGAGACAGATTGTGATATAGTGCACTAAAAGGGTATTTAACTACCAACTTAAATTAGAGCTCTGGTGCCAGCTCCGAGACATATGTCTAAGCCTCCAAATCTCCCATCTCTCATCTTACATGCCAATATGATCATAATTCTCACTTGTGACTAGAACAATAGAAACATGAGAATCCCTATCCATCCCAATATTCTAAATCTAGAGGGCTTTACCTCTCATTCCTTTAGCACTGACTGTCAAGTTTATCCATGTCTTTTTCTGGAAGGGCTGTGGTCACTACCACATCTAGCCACCAGAGGGCATCAGCTCTCTTGATCTAATTGTGGGAGGAACCTATTTGTCTAATTGTTTCCCTGAATCCAAAGCCAGGCACATACTTACGAAAAACACCTTTCAAAAGCTCAGTGAAATGGAAGGAGATAAACACCCTGAGAAGAAATTCTTCTTCTTGAGATGGAACAACTTTTTAGTACATGAATGTTTTCTCTGTCTCTTCTCTTGACTCCCAATCCCTGTTAAGTTTGAGTCTATTTTATTTTGAGGTATAAGAATTACATATATTAATGGTGTAAAATGTGAATCTTTCAATACATATATACAATGTGAAGTGTTCAAATCAGACAATTATTACATCAGTCACGTCCAACATTTATTATTTCTTTGTGTTGACTACAAAATACCCTTTTAGTTAATTTAGAATATGCCCTCAGTAATTGTTAACTACAATCCCCTTACTGTGTTAAAGAATACTAGAACTCATTTGTTTTTCCTAACTGTATTTTTGAACCTGATAACCCATCTCAACCCTCCCATTCCCTCCCCTGGCAGTGCACAAGGATTCCCTCTTGTCAACCTCCTCGCTAACATTTGTTGTCTTTGGTTTTTCTGATAACAGCTGTGCTTTGGAGTTGGGGTAGTTCTCATTGTGGTTTTGCTTTGCACATTTCTGCAATTGTTGGTAATGCTGAGCACTTTCATATCTATTGATTATTTAAATATCTTCTTTGGAGATATAGCTATGCCTATTATTAGTTTTTAATTGGGTTATTATTTTTTGCTGTACTAGACTTGAATTCAGGGTCTGAGCCTTTTCAGCTTGAGGCTACCACTCTAACAGTTGAGCCACAGCTCTACTTCTTTTTTTGGTGATTAATTGGAGATAAGAGTCTCATGGACTTCCTGCCTGCCTTGGCTAGTAGCTGGGATTACAGGTGTGAGCCACTGGCTCTAGCTTTTAATTGGATTATTTATCTGCTGTGTTGCTGTTTATTGAGTTTTCTCCACATTCCTCAGATGTTGAGTTTATAAACAGCTTTTCCCCATCCTATAGGTTGTCTTTTCTCTTCCTTTCCTGTTTTTCTCTCTCCCTTCCTTCCTTCTTCCGTTCCTTACAGTGGAGAATGAACCCAAGGGACTTGTGCGTGCTAGGGAAGCACTCTACCAGTGAGCTCCACCCCAGCCCTTGGTCTTTTGAGAGTCCCCCTATCTAGCTTAGGCTAGCCTTCAACTCTCAATTCTCCGTTTTAGCCATTCAAGTGCTGACATTCCAGTTCTTTGCCCCCTAACCAGACTTAGTCGTTTCAATGTTCATTGTTTCTTTTGCTGTATGCAAGGTTTTTAGGTTAATTTGATCTCATTTATCTTCTTAATTTCCTTGCTTGTAATTGGGAGGAGGGTCTTTCCCCCAATACTACCTCATTCTGATTGTCCTGAAATGTTTCTCCTGTTTTCTTTTTCTTTTTTCCTTCCTTCCTTCCTTCCTTCCTTCCTTCCTTCCTTCCTTCCTCCCTTCCTCCCTTCCTTCCTTCCTTCTCCTTTTCCTTCTTCTCCCTTTCCTCCCCCCTCTCTTTTTCATTTTTTTTGTTGGCTGTGAGGTTTGAATTCAGGGGCTAGGTGCTGTCCCTGAGCTCTTTTGCTCAGGCTAGCAGTTTGCTACTTGGAGCCACAGTGCCACTTTGGGTTTTCTGGTGGTTAACTTGAGGTAAGAGTTTCATGGACTTTCCTGCCCAGGCTGGCTTTGAACCATGATCCTCATCGCAGCCTCCTGAGTAGCTAGGATTATAGGCATGAGCCACCAGTGCCTGGATCCCTGTTTTCCTGTTTCTGAGCTTATTGTTATTTTTATTGCTCGAAAGAATAAGTGCATAGTGCACCACAATAAGGCAATGTAGGTTGCTCAGAGCTGGCATCTGTTATGAGTGGTTGGTGCTCATGTCACACTTGTTGGTAGATATTTTTAACATCACTTCTATTTTAAACAATGGAGTTATTAAGGGCACCGTGTGAAGACATATAGAAAGTCTGATCCCTGCTGTAATGTTATAGTCTCTAGGAAGATAAACTTGAAGCAGTCAACTAAGTTGTGATGGGAGATAGGCCCTGGGATTACGCCCAAGGTATGATCCAGGAATCAGGACAACATGCCTTCCTCTGCCCTGAGGTGTGAAGAGTGGCTGCTTAGAACATGTGGCCAAGAAGGAGCTGCCATGAAACATTTGGGCCTACCTGTTGGCTGGACAAAGAGAGGGAAGAGGAAAGCAAGGGCAGAGCAGCAGAGGGTGTGAAAACATGCTCTGCTTGTGCCTGTGCAAAGCTCTCTCTAACAGGTTGAGAAAGTGGAGTAAATGGGCTGGGCTGGGCTGGGAAGGTGGCTCAGTGGTAGAGCGCTTGCCTTGCATGCCTGAGGCCCTGGGTTCAATTCCTTAGTACCACATAAGCAGAAAAGAAAAAAGTTGGAAGTGGTGCTGTGGCTCAAGTGGTAGAGCGCTAGCCTTGAGCTGAAGAGCTGAGGGACAGTGCCCAGGCTCAGAGTTCAAGTCCCATGACCAACAAAAAAAAGTGCAAATGAGCTTGATTTTGAAGTCTTTTGTGATGCTCTTATGCTTGCCTTTATACAATGGTGGGAGGTAGTGCAAATGTTAAAAGGTGCTTCATATATAAATGGATAGTACAATGAATAATTATAAAGTAAACTTCTATAGTACCAACAGCAGGTCAGAACATAGAGTTGTACATAAAAGACTGTAATTCTCACTTAAAGATTGAAGTATGTTGCCTACACTATTGAAAGTATACCGTATTTGGGATCATTTTAAAGCTGATAGAATTATTTAGTTGATAGAATTATTTTTATTTTTATGTAATAGAGCATGCCTTACGTACTTCAGATGGTCTTGTTGGCAAATTGAAAAGGAGCTATGAAGATGAAAAAGAATAAGCTCACGAGCAGAACACCCAAATGTGTTATACTGCTGCATAGTTTAGATTTTTCTACATAAAGTATTTGAACATGGAGAATTATAATGTGAATTTAGATTGTGAAGCATCATTCAAAATTTAGTGTATTTTGATTGCTATCATCGCTAAAATAGTTGTGAACTATACTTGGTTAGAACAATCCAAAACATACTCAACTAAAGTGATTAGTCAACATGTTTTTCATTTCTTTTGGAAGCAGAATTGAACAGCAAGTTTAGGCCTAAAGAGCTAAGGACTACCACACAGGGTTTTCATTGCCACATGCATATATATACTCATCCATTTGACTGGCAAACTCATCTGAAATGCTCTGCATTTACCCTAAAAGTAGCCCTCAATTTTCCAGAAAGAGAATCCCAAATGAAATACTAGATTTGTGTTTGATTATATGAAATGACTGAGGTCCTATATCACTAGTTTTTGTCTCAGTAACAAATGCATTATATCCATGGCACATATCAACAATGTGAATTGCCTAATCAGAATTCACAGCACCATGTGAAGTTTGGTGTTTCCAAGGTACCTGTGGTTGCTTAGGATTTCATTATGGTGGAAACCCAAGGAATCATCTATTGCGATAAATATTTAAGCTCTCAGTTGGCAAGCTCCCTGCCTTGCTCCAGGTGTCTATTTTGTGTTTCCTGCAGGAGAGCACATTGGGCTGGACATTAACAGAAAGAACCTGCAGTTTCTGTAAGGTGCTGATCAAAGTTTACAAGGTGGGTATCTTGGCCATTCAGCTGCTTCAGAGATGTAAGTTTCCCTTGGGGTTACAAAGTGAAAGATATTATTACTGGAGTTGATTGAAATACTAAAATAATAGTACCTTTTCTGTATCTATCCTGCAGTCCTAACCAGTGAGATTATTGTGCTAGTGCTCATGGAAGAGGGTGGATGGTGTGTGTGTGTGTGTGTGTGTGTGTGTGTGTGTGTGTGAGAGAGAGAGAGAGAGAGAGAGAGAGAGAGAGAGAGAGAGAGGAGAGAGAGAGGAGAGAGAGGAGAGAGACACAGAGAAACACACAGAGAGATGCATCTATATTTGTGTGCTTTGGAGGAGAAATTTAGTGCTTCCAATTACTGTTATATATTCTGGGAACTTGTGTTTTTGTTATTGCTTGCTGCTGCTATTGTGGATGTTGGTAACAAGCACAAATTTGTGTCCTAAAAGCTTCCCTTATTTAAGCCTTGATGGCACTGATCAGAACAACGAGTAAAGAAATTCTACTTTTACCAGAGGGAGAGTACTCAATGAGTAATAAGGGGCACAGTTTTTTCCACAATTGTTATATCAAGATTTCAGATTAGTAAAATTTAGTTGCACAATACCAGGAAGTCACATTCTAAGTTTTTCTTCTTTTCTCATTTTTTTAGTGTATAGTAATTATCCAAAGGTATTTCATTTGTGGTATTTACATACATGCATATATAGCACTTGGATCAAATTCATCCTGTCCCCATTATTCTTTCTTATTCCCCCTTACTCCTTTGCTTTTTTAAAATGTTGGTTATGGGGCTTGAACTCTTTGCCTGGATGCTGTCCCTGAGCTCTTCAGCACAAGGCAAGCAATCTACCACTTGAGCCACAGCGCCACTTAGAGCTTTTTTTTCTGTTTATGTGGTGCTGAGGAATTGAACTCAGGGCCTCATGCATGTGAGGCAAGCACTCTACCACTGAGCCACCTTCCCAGCCCCTCTTTTGCTTTTTTAAAAACAATGTTTGGTGGGTTTCATTATACTGTTTTTATAATGCATTCTATGTACTTAGATCATTGTTATATGCTATCATACTCTCTTCCTGCTTATCCCTCCTTAAACAGTCCTCCTTTTATATTCATGTCATAATTTTTTTAGCTCTAGATTCTGAATTTGAGAGAAAACCTGTGCTATTTTTTTGAGCTTAGCTTCACTTAACATGCTTTTCCTGAAAGTACCATAATTTGTTAGTCCTATAGGTTGAATGCACAATCTAGTGTATGCATGAGCCATGTGTACTTCATCTGTTCATTGGGCAGTGGACACAGGCTGATTCCACAGCTTGGCTGTTGTGAATGGTGCTATGGTAAACACAGATAGGCAGGTATCTCTATTTGTGCCCACTTACATTCCTTTAGATACATGTACCTGAGTGGTATAGCAGGATTTATGGTAGTCCAGATTTTGTGAGGAATCTCCATATTCATTTTCACAGAGACTGAATCTTTATTAATGCTTATTGTTTCTGCAATGATTGCCATTCTGACAGATAATATTCTGACAAGGAGCCACAAAGAATAAAATCATTTCAGTTTTTTTCAGGAAAATGGATGGAACTGGAAATTGTGATGTTAAACAAAATAAACTAGAGAAAGACAAAAATCTCATGTTCTGTCTCATATGGGAATATAGACGAATAAAAAGATATGACAGGAGTATTCAATAAAATGGGAACCAGCAGGAGAGAGGACAGTGAATATGGAGATTGAAGTAAGGTGGATATGATCAAAGTACATCATATGTGTATATGAGAAAAGAATAATGAAAAGAGCCAGGAGAAAGGTGATGGGTTTTCACCAAGGCGAAATGTTGAGAAGTAGTCTGAATTGAAAAGATTCCAGGACAGACTGTATATAAGATATGAAATACAGGAGTAAAAAATGCTCAAGAGTTTTGGCCTGGCCAACATGAATAATGTATTACAACCTTTTGATTTGGGCAAGACTCTGATAAGAAGATGTTAAAGTACATGGGGAAGAAATGGAGGTGTAGTTCAAGTAGCAGGCCCCTCCCCAACATTTTCTTATAATTTTAGTGACTTTCATTATTCTATTTCATACCTTTCTATAGGACTTTGATCACATTCACACATGTATTATCCACTCCATTTATCTACCATTGCCCTTCCCTCGGTTGCCACCCTCAAACTTCTCTGTTTTACCCTGGTGTTGTTTACTTTTTTAAGGCCTAGATGGCATGTATTATAGTTATCTTCCTAATTCTGGCTTATTTAATTAACACAATGGTTTAATTCATTTGCCCATTTATGAATTATATTATTAATTTTTAATGTTTAGTTTGTGGAGAATGGTACTGTCACAAAAATGCATATAGACCAATGATGTGGAGTAGAAATAAACCCACACAGCCATGGGCATTAGATTTTTGATAAAGATTTCAAAATATATTCATTGGACAAAGATAGCTTCTTCAATAGAGGATGTCGGGTTAACTGGATATCCATATGTAGAAGAGTAAGGGTATTACCATTTTTTTTATCTTGTACAAAAATTATCTCAAAATGGATCAAAGATCTGAACTGAAGACCTGAATATTTGCAACTATTAAAGGAAAGTATAGGGCAAATGTACAAAGCTGTAGTCAACAACTTTTTGACTAGGACTCTAATAGCTCAGGAAATAAGAGCAAAAATTGACAACTGGGATTGTATTAAATTAAAAAGCATCTGCACAGCAAAGGATTCAATTACTAGAGTAATGAGACAGCCTTCCGAATGAAAGAAAATATTTGCACGCTATTCATCTGACAAGGCATTAATATCCAGAATACATGAAGAACTAGAAAATTAAACACCCAAAGAACAAAGAATCCAATGAATAAATGAGCAATTGAATTAAACAAAGTGTTCTGAAAAAGAAATACAAATGGAAAATAAGGACATGATGAAACGGTCAACATTCGTTGCCAGAAAAGTAATACAAATGAAAATGATGCTGAAATTCTATCTTGTCCCAGTAAGAATGGTAACCATCAAGAAAACAAATAAGCACAAATGCTGTAAAGATGCGGATGAAAAGAAACCATCGTACACTGTTGGTGGGACTGCAAATTTACTGCAGCTACTTTGGAGATCAGCATGGAGATTTCTCAAAAAACTAAAAACAGGGGCTGGGACCATAGTTCAAGTGTTAGAGTACTTGACTAGCAAGTTCAAACCCAGCTTTCACAAGCAAACAGACAGACAGACACACACACACAGACACATAAATAAATAATATGGGAAGCTAAGAATTCAGTTTTGAACATTTTAAGTTTTCTTGAATGCTAGGTATGTAAATGATGATGTTACAGAGAAATGGACATATCTGATAAGTCCCTTCTCTGTTTAGTACTTTCTTATTCAGTTGTGTTAAAAATTCTTCCCATCACCAAGTGGAGACAGTGATTCTTTCCTTCAGACAATGCTCAAAAATAGTGTTCTTCCATCCATTACCATGATTACTGTTCATCTTGGTAGTTCAGGGAACGTTGCTTCTTTGTCTTGTGTCTGCCTAGAGCCTCATTCAGAGTTTTGTATCTGATAAGCACTCATTGGAAATGATGAGTTGAATGAACTGTCCCATAAATGAAGAGAGGTGATAATTTCTACAAGGTGACAAAATACCTGGGAAACGTGCAGACATAGTAATTGTTGGGGAAAAGGGGATAAAAGAGAAACATTACTGAAGACATGAAGTAAGGTGTACATTACTGGAGATTTCCAAGGACAGGCTTAATGATCCCTTGGAGTGGTGACATCCTATTCAGTCATGATTTACACTAAGAATCTCAAGCTATAGAAATGCAGACACAGCCAGGCACTGGTGGCTCACGCCTGTCATCCTAGCTACTCAGGAGGCTGAGATGTGAGAATCACTATTCAAAGCCAGCCTGGGCAAGAAAGTCCATGAGACCCTTAGCTCCAATAAAGCACTCAGAAAACCTCAAGTGGTACAGTGCTCGCCTTGAGCTGAAGAGCTCAGGGACAGCAAGCACCCAGGCCCAGAGTTCAAGCTCCATGACTGACCAAAAAAAAAAGAATGCAGACACAAAGATTATTACTGACACTACCTTGCTAAAAGTGGAACATTAATATTGACATGAGATTGTTTTGGAGGCAATTGACCTCAGGGTGAAAGGCCCAGCCTCTTGAGGGTTTTTGTCTGTGCAGCAGCATTGTGGGCCAGCATGACTGTTTTAGCTTTGAAAGCACGCTGCCAGCTGTGCTCCGAGTTACTACATATACCTGGCATTATGCCTCAGCTCATTTCCTTCCAATAATCAAATAAGCTCCTGAGGTGACTGCATGTTCATTTTACTCCTGGATTCAGTCAATTAGGACCTTCCATACTCATCTCCCACTTACTCGCTGCAGTTTTGTTGTAATTGACTCCCGGTTGGGGAGAAGACTTTGGGGGTGCTTGTCGTGGCTTTTCTGGGCTGCTTCCAGCAGCATTTTCAATGCGGCCTCGGTGGCCACCTCTGTGTTGCTTCTCTCATTGTGTTTCTGTCACTTGTGCTACTTTTCTCTCCAGAGCTCAGGTATTCGTCTGTATTTTGGATTCTTTCAATGACCTTTTAAATTGGTTTTCCTCTTTAGTAATCACTTCCCTTTTGAATCTCTTCTTCATTTAAGACATTTCCTATTGGATGACAACCTCTCTTTCTAGCTTTCTCCTCCTTCTTCCCCTCCTGCTTATTCTGCTCCAATCCAAATGGAGAGCTGGTCTTCCCCCCAGTACCTGTCTTAGCTTTTCCTGGCAGGTGCTCAGATTGCTACCATCATCTGCGACATTCCAATATATCAATTAAACCCTTCTTCCCAAAGCCACCCATGAGGGTTTTCATTGCTGTGTTTGAACCCTGACTATATAGTACCTTTTTAAAACAACAACAACCATCAGTCTTGTATGGATGTCTTATTTTCAATTCTGTAAGCTCCATTTCTCTCATCCGTAGCTTCATTTTGCTCAGCATCTTTTCTCATTTTAAAAACAAACTCCGTGTCCCCCATAATTTCTCCCTTGAATCCATACCTCATTTAACAAATAAATGAACCCAATCAGGGTTTGTGTGGGTTGTGCTGAAAAGTAATTTTAACACCTGACATCCTAAAAGCACAAATTACATAAGTCATTTTAAGGACTAATTGACAATATAGAAATCTGAGTGAAAAAAACACAGGCTACAAGTGATTGATTCCCCTGAATGCTGCCTAAGTGTTCTTAATTAATCAACAAGGAGCTATGTTTTGCTCCCCTGGTGTCCCTTTCTCCTTTAGAAATGCCAAGCCCGAGGGAAAGGTTGCTTAAACTATTTATTTGATTCATTTTTCAGCTTTTGAGCTTGACTAGCCTATCCCTTTGGGTTGTTCTTGGGAATTATAGGATTTTAAAGAACAGAGCCATTCTCTACTTCATTCCTCACGATGTGGGCATGTTGTTTGTAGTTAATCCCTTGAATTTAAAGAGGGGGCGACCATGGAAGCCAGAGGTGAGAACTGCATGCACTTGAGCACCATGAATTGCCATACAACCAAATGACGGGAACCCACTGCAATTCTTATGAAGGCATCTATCTTGGTGGTGTTGCTTGTGGGAACTTTGCTCATCAACCTCTGAGACTGTGCTTACTAAAGCTAATACTGCAGAACCATGACAAAGGCCTTCAGAACACGGTACTTATAGCGTAGGACCCTTTCCTACAATTTCCTATGTCTAAGAAAATTTTACTCTGAACCTGTAGAGGATAATTTAGAAGTAAGCTTGGAAAACAAGGTCAAAGTGACCATGCTGTGTTTCACTAAGTATAAATATACTAGGAGAGCATCTTTCCAAAGAAATGCATTATTATGGAACTCTTATTATGAAAATTTCACTTTAGGTCCACTTAAATTTATTAAAGTAAGTCGAAATGCTTTTAGGAACTTTGTAAAATGTACTTTATATCCCAGCTCACCAGTCAGAAAATTGTTAGTCTACAGCATTAATAACAGTAATTTGGGCATCAAAATAACCCTGTAAGCTGGGCACCATCAGTCTTCCATTAGTTTTAGTCAAGACTGGAGAAGGCATAATGGATGACAGAGCTTGATTTTGAAGCCAGATAGCTAGGGTTGGGATCAGAGGTCTGACATTTACTACCTGTGTGGTCTTAAGTAAATTACTTAACTTCTCTGTGTCTCAGTATCTGCATTTGTAAAGTTGGATGATAATAGAACTGCATCAAAGAGTATACAAATTAACATGCAGAGTATCTAGTGGCTGAACACATGGTCAGTGTTAAAACACTGGCAAAACCTTCTGGATTTGGGTGGTTATTTTCCAGGCACTATGAGAAGTAGAATGAAGGGAAGGGAAAAATGCGGGTCACTGTAGTAGATCGGGCTTATCCACAGTTTTGGAGATGAGCTTTTAGACTCTGGTCAGCACAGGAGTAGAAATATAGACGTATCTGTGTTCCAGATGTGTCTCTCCTAGCCTTAAGCTCTAAAGCCCAGTACAGGAAATAAGCCCCTTTTTCTCCACAGATCAAGCCCCAAGAAGAGCTTAGGACCTCAAATAATACTCAAACTACAATTCATTTAATATGTTTGTTTCACAACTACTAATTACATTTTTAATGTAGGTATAGCAATTTACAAAGAAACTGGTCTGTCACTGTAGGCTTTCTTTGAAATACCTCAAGCAGAGTACCTGGTGTATCTGACTGGCATAAAGTCACCTTGTCATCTTACCCTGGAATTTCTAATGCTTTCACTTGCCGTTTTATCATGGAACAATATAAAATATTTGCAGTTGTGTACAAAGCTCCCAATCCATGCTGAACTAGCTGACATATCCCCTTTGCTTTCTAAACACACTCAGGGTGGTTTTGATAGCACCAGCTATGTTTCAAATATCGATGTCAATGTCAATGTCACGATGGCACTGATTCCCTATGGTAGGGCACAATTCAGGATTCCTACATAGTTCTCATTTGGTGTAACAAGGTAGAGTCTGTTTAAAAAGACCAAACTTCCTCCCTCTCTGAATAGCAGAGGATAAATACAACATAGTGATTCTGGTAAGATTGGATATCACACCCCTTGCAGTAGGGTTAATTTCTTACTACCCAAAGGGCATGCTGGAAGATGCATTTGACAAGACAACGCTGGCAACAACCATGAAATCATAAGGACGTTCAAGTACAGGTCATTAAGCATATGGATGAAAAGTGCTAGACCATTCCTTCCTCTATTCTTCCTTTAAAAACAGCTGCTTGATTAAGATATCAAGAGCATAGTATACAAGTCATTGTATTGAAGTTTACAATCCAATGTATTTTTGTATATTTCCAGGTGTACAGCTATCACCTCAATAGTTTCGGACACTTTTGTCAGTCTCAGTTTTGTATGTGTTAGTTATTCTCCATCTCCCACATGTCCCATTTCCCAATCTTCTCAGGCCACCAAATGATTTTCTGATTCTCCTGATCTGTCTATTGGGAGCATCTCATAGAAATGGAATCCTACAATATGTGATCTTTTGTGACTTATTTCACTTAGAATAGTATCTTCCACGCTTATCCATGTTGTTGCATGTGTCAATACTTTATTCTTCTTATGAATGATAATACAATGAATAATATTTCATTGTACAAATATGTGTCATGTTGTTCATTCATAGACATTTGAGTAGCTTCCATCTTTTGGTTATTGTCAAAAATGCTACTATGAATATTCATGTGTATATCCTTATCTTTTTCACATTTGGTGAGTACATTTGCTTTTAATTCTTGTGGATATATCTCAAATGTACATTTGATGGAACAAATAGTAATTTCATGTTTACTTTATCTTTAAAATATCTTATTAGGTTCCATTAGTTGGACAAGAAGTGTGTCACTGTGACATTTCTGTACAGGTATAAATGTTCCCTAATCAAACTCACCCTTTCTGTCATTCTCCCTGACCCTTCCCTCTTCTTATAAAACTATTTTTATCTTTAAGTAGTTGTATAAAGGAGTTTCCATTTAACAAAGTGATTTGTCAATACAGTGAGTCTTCAGCAATGTCACCCACCCCTTCCAACATTCTTACCCATCCCTCCCAGTCTACCCCTTCTTAATTGTGTGGAATACAGTGGATTCTTGATTGCATTCTTCCTCTCTTCTCTTCATTCATCTATCTTCCCTCTTCTCCCTTCCTTCTAAGACAGTTTCTACATGTTTCATATTTTAAATTTTCATACATAGAAACAAAATATTTTGGTTACATTCGTCCTCATTCACTGTCTCCATTTGCCTTCCCCCTTCCCCCTGATACTCATTTCTCCCAACAAAGCCTGTTTTACTTTCATTGATATTATGTTTTTAATGTGTCTTAATTATATTCAAGGATTTCACTGTGAATATATTATATTTTAATCAGAATAAGCCCACTTATTTCCCTCTTTTACCCCTTGCTCATCAATAGTTTTTATTGAGATTCCTTTTGCCATCTTTATTTCCATAATGTACACCCTTCATTGTTCCCTCCCTCCTTCTTCCCTTCCTACCTCCCTTCTTCTCATCTTCCCATGCTCCTTCCTTGTCTCCATACAAAACAGTACCAATATTAAACTCGGGTTACATTGCATATATATGTACCTATACACACATATGAGTGTGTATATAATATATATGCATATGTCTATGAATATGAATATCCTTTAGGCCTGGCTTTCACAAATTAACAAAAATATGTGATATTTGGCTTTTTTCTGCAGCCTATCCATTTTTCTGAAAATGAGATATTTTTTGTTTATGCTTTTGTAATATTATATGCATATATACACTGTATTTTCTCTACCCAGTCATCTGTTATTGGGCACTTTGTCTAATTCCACAATTTGGTGACTGTGAAACGCAGTGCAATAAACATGGGTATGCAGGCATCTTTCTTGTGTATGATTTAGCCTCTTTCAGATATATGCCCAATTGTGATGTGGTAGGGTCATAAAGTAGGTCTATTTTAATTTTCTTGTGGCATATTCTCTATGAATATATATATATATATATATATTTCTATAGTCATTGCACTAGTTTATATCAACAGTATATGAGGGATTCTTTTTCCAGGAGTCCTCATGTGCATTTGTTGTGGCTTGTTAAGGACACAACCAAGCTAATTTCCACAGAGGCTGCACCATTTTAAATTCTGCACATTAATATATAGAGGTCCAATTTCTCTTTATCTTCATTGATGCATTTTATTTTTAATTGTAGCTATTGTGATGGTCAATCTTTTTTTTCCAATTTTTTTATTGTGGTGATGGTCAATCTTGATTATCAACTTAATTGGATTAAGAAACACCTAGGAGATTAGTAAAGCACAGTTCAAGAGTTTCCAGAGATGATTAACTAAATGAGGAAAGACCTGAATGGAATGTGGATGGCATCATTAAATAGACTGGGGCTTGGATGGGATGAAAGGATATAGAGGAGGAAGCCAATTAACAAATGTGCTTGTTTTTTTGCTTCCTGGCTGCCATGAGGTGAACAGCTTTCCTTTCCTTAACCATGCCTTTCTTCCAAGATATTTCTGCTTTCCTATGAGCCTTAAAGCAATGGAGCCAGCCAATCATGGACTAAAATTGCTGAAACTATGGCCCCCAAATAAATGGTTCCTTCTTTTTACTTTACTCAGGCACTTTTTAGAGTAATGGAAAATCTGACTAATGTAACCATCCTACTGGGTGATACTCTATCTCATTTTTAAAGTACTGCCTAACTGAGAATAATTGCTATTTAAAAGCCACACATATTTAACAAATTCAATTTGGTGATTTTAGGGAGGAATAGTTTCTTGTGAAACTATCACTGCACTCAAAAATGTTTATTATTCTACTCTTTGTGGTAATTTATGACATGGAATTATATGTAGATTCCACCAAAATCATTACAACGTATGAATGAGTTCAGTAAATTTTACGATAAAAAAATCACCATGCAAAATTACTTTCATTCTGATACATTAACAAAAAGGACATTATCTAAAAAGGAAATTAAGAAATACAATGGCATCAAAAGAAATATAATTCCTAAGAATAAATTTAACCATGAACTATGCTATATCCAATCATATAGCCTATACCACCAAGGGAATGAAACTCTAGTAGAAATGCAGTGGACAAAATGAGGTTTTTCAATTCAGAATTCCTAAACTAGTCACGAGCATCCAAAAAAGAAAATTTGGTGGCTCAGGTAGAGGTGAGTGGGCGTTTTAATTTTCATTCTTTTTACATTTTATCAATATTGTCTCAATTTATAAATATTGTCCGATTAAAATATTAGATCGAAGTACTTTTCAATGTCCTCATCTTTTCCATTCTGGTTCATTTGATGGACTTCTCTCAGCCTCTGGTTGTCTTTCCCAAGTCTGATCTGGTATCTAATGATAAAAATCACATATTATCTTGCTGGATTTCATCCAACCCTAATTTTAATATGCTTTAGTAAATGATCCAGGTTGAAGGTAAAAATTGTGTTTTCTAACCCCTATTGCTTTCCTTTCTGGTTTCTGCTAGTGAGTATGATCTCAAAAGCTTGTGTCTCTTCTAAATTAGCTGTACTGGAGGCCACAAACTGCAGTATATAATTCTATGGACAACTAACGGTATGTCCACTTATGTAGAGGTAGTGCAGTCATGGGGTCAAAATATGTGATGATTTTAGCAACTATTTGGGCAATGGCTTCCTGATTGGCCTGAGGGCGCCAGTATGAGGTATTATTCTGGGAGGCAGTTTTGAAAATTTAACCTAGATAACCTTTCAATAATTTTAAGCACATAATTCCTTCTTTCTGCTTAAATGTGCTAAAATACTTTATGTTATTTGTAACAGAACTCTATACTGAAGCAAAAGGAAATATTTAGAGAAACCACATCTTAACATTTTTGCTCAAAACACTCCACTGGCATCCGGGGCCACTTGTAATAAACATCAACTTCCTAATTTCCTTCCCCTCTTCTGATGTACTTCATAGAAGCTCCACTTGCTTTCTTGCTGTTTCTCAAATATGCCTAGCACACTCCTCCTTAAGAGCCTAGAATTTGCTTTTTCTCTTATTTGGAATACTCTTTTTCCAGCTAAGTGCATGGCTCAACTTTTTATTTTATGTCTGTCATCCTGTTTTAATCTAACAGAGTTCATCTTCACTCTCACAACATTTCTCTGTTTTCCAGAAAGCATACATCACTCTCTGAGATTATCTTTTTAGATGGTAGGGGCCTTATATGACCTTATGGGTAGATTCCAGGAAAGGTTTCTCTCTCTCAAATGTGTGCGCATGTGCACACACACACACACACACACACACACACACACACACACAGAGCTAGCAACTTCATATGAAAGGAGAGCAAATATAGGAGAATGGACATTTTTTAGCAATACTGGTACATTTAGAAGTGTTAGAAGGCAAAAAACCAACACCTGCAAACTGAAATCATCTGAGAAAGGTATAATTTCTGAAGAATATTTTTGAAATTGTGAAATAGAAATTATATTCACAAGCAGTGTGAAGAATACCCAGACCTTGGCATGCTCTGAGTAGCATTATATCATTGTTATCGAATTAGAAGTCTCATTCATGACCTGCTGTGCAGTTCATTTGGATTTTTCTTGCATAATGAAGAACTGCTTGGTTCAATCTGGTCATCTGGAACATAATAAAACAAAGTGCCAGGGTTCATATCAATGCAAATAATCAACAGCCTATCACCAGGCATTCTGCAAGAATGTCTGCAGACTTCCTGCAAGAAGGGAGAGAAGATACTGTTCAATGAGAACCAGATTGCTGACAAAGCAAGGACAAGCTTGTAAGAATCAGGTAAAATAGTGTGCCTGCTCTAGAGTCAAGAGGCCAGGAGGCCAGACAAAGAGAAGTTATTGCATGAGTGAATAGGAGACACTGAGTGCTTTGGAACAAGGATAGAATTCAATGTCTAAGTTGCCAGCCCCAACTACCAACTGCCAAGATACTTAGAGCATAGACATCAAATGAATTACTTAAGACCACTGCCAATGCTCTATCTCCCATCTCTCCCTGTGCCTCAAGTGGTTTAAATTTGTCTTCTTATTGCTGACAGCCACTGTCACCATCACCTAGTACTATAAATTCATAATCACCATCCTCATCTGCATCATAAGCTAGCTAGCTCATCTCTCTTGAGTGATATTTTCTTGTATCATATCTGTTCCTTATCCCTTACCACACCACATCACCTGAGTCAGAACCTTAAATTCTACCTGGGAATTTTCTCAACTTCCTGTCACCAGTGCTCCAGCTACCTGCATCAATATCTGGCTTCTTGTCCTTCTTGCTGAGTGTACAGTGTATTGCTGGGATTGCTGAGTCCATTTAAGCCTGTGATGTCTCACTGCTTTGGTTTTTTTTTTTTTTTTGGTCCGGTCGTGGGGCCTGAACTCTGGGCCTGGGCGCTGTCCCTCAGCTTTTCAGCTCAAGGTTAGCACTCTACCACTTGAGCCACAGCGCCACTTCCGGCTTTTTTCTTTTTGCTTATGTGGTACTGAGGAATAGAACCCAGGGCCTCATGCATGCAAGGCAAGCGCTCTACCACTGAGCCACCTTCCCAGCTCCTGCTTTGGTTTTTTGTATACATATAAGCAAATATACTCTGTGGCTCAACGGGTCAGACAAGTTTATTCATATAGATAGAACTGAAGGAAATAGCAGGTACTGCAATATAAATGCCTTGTGTTATCCAATCCCCTGTGTTAAACTCTCTAGGAATACTTATTGAAAATGAAGGTTTTCATCTACTTGCCCCCTTTTTGCATAGGGATGTCTCCAAACAGTCTGTAATTCAGTGATCATCTCATAAAACATTTAAAATGTACACTATATTTTGAGAGCTATTGTTATTGAAATTAAATTTATTCAATGAAAAGTTTAGTAATGCACCTTCAATCACAAGTAAAGTTGGATGTGAATATGCACCATGACTGTGAATTTTTTTAGAAGGTTGACTGAATACAAATCAGACAAACTTAAATATTCTCACCACCACCAAAACAAGTATACATACACAGAATTTGTTCTCATGCATGGAGAGATATATTATTCTCCAAACTTAACACTATAGAGAGATTTCACTTGGGAATATCATCATACTGCATGCTATTTAACTCACACTTGTAAAATATGACACACCTTCAGAGAATGAAGCTATGTGGCTTAAGATGGACATTTGTGTAACAACTATCCAAGTCAAAAAGAATATATGGGGGAAAAAGAATTTACAGGATTTTTTTTTTTGAGATAGCACTGTATGGCCCATAGCAGACTAGAATCCACTGTGTTGTTGAGGCTGGTCTCCTAATTCATGGATCCTTGTGTCTTAACATTTCAAGTGCTGGTATTCCAAATATGTACCACCATTCTTGGCTCTGTGTGTAGTTTCTAGATACATGCTTTTTTAAAATTTGGTAAATATAGTCATATAATATATTATATTATATAACATTGCATGAAATATATTGCACAAAATATATGCTGCATGGAAAGTATTATTGTGAAAAAGTGTTGTCCGGACCATATATATTATGAAGTATATATTGCATGAAAAACATATACATATACGTGAAAAATATACATATATACTGCATATATATAAAATGAAAGTATATAAACTGAGATCTGGCTTCTTTGATTCAATATTATGTTTGTCTGACAGTCTTGAAATTTATTGTCACCTAAAGATGTAGTATATAGAACAAAAATTGATATAACTGTGAGGAAAAATAAAGAAATAACAGTTGGATATTTCAACATGCTTCTCTCAATAATTAAGTAAAACAAAAATCACTTATGCATATAAAAACCTCAAAACTGTGATTATCAAACTTGCCCTGATAGAGATGTACAGTATTTGATAGCTGACTCTTAGTCTCATATACTTAGCTGATTTGGGAATGCTGTACCTTTCAATTATTTGTTAGATATAGATAATATAAGTGTAGCTATATTCAACACAAGTAGCATTTACTAAAAAAAATAACCAGTTAAGTCTGGAAAAAAAATCTGAACAAATAGTCAAACCATCAGAGAATGTTCTTTGTCCACAGTGAGACTCAGAAATAAAAAATAAATCACTAACTAAAAACTGGTGAATTACAGGCTGGGAATGTGGCTTAGTGATAGAGTGCTTGCCTACCATGCATGAAGCCCTGGGTTTGATTCCTCAGTACCACATAAACAGAAAAAGCCGGAAGTGGCGCTATGGCACAAGTGGTAGAGTGCTAGCCTTGAGCAAAAAGAAGGTCAGGGACAGTGCCGAGGCCCTGAGTTCAAGTCCCAGGACTGGCATAAAATAAAATAAAATAAAATGGTGAATTACAAAACCATACAGCACTATTTTTAGGACTAGATGACATGATTGTAAAAGGAGGGCTGTTTTGGGAGACCAGTAGTTGGGAAGAGAGGAAAAGAGAGGGTAATGGATCAGTAGTATAGAAGTACATTACATATGTGTGTGACAACACCCCATGAAACCCGTCAAAAACTGTTATAAAGGAGTGGGGAGGAGGAAATGGATTTAGAAAAAGGATCATAGATGGATGAATTTGATCCAAACACATTCTATGCAAATTGCAAATATCACAATGAAACTCCTTTGCACTATTATGTGAATAAAAAATAAAAAATTAAACAAAGACTAAAATATAACATGAATTTTTCAAATAAAGAAAACACTAAATAACAAAATTTGTGGGTTGAAGCTATAATAGTAATCAAAAGAAAAAGAAAATTAAACGTCCAAAAATTAAAACAAATGTCTGAAAATTAATGAGCTATAAATATTTTTATAAAAATTGAACAAAGGGCAATAATAGTTTTAATTTGTTTTATAGTTTTGGAAGACAGCAATATTGATTCAAGAAAAGTTTTAAAATGAAATGAAAATTGTTTACAACAGTGTTAAAATATGGACTAGTTAGGGACAACTATAATATGAAATAGATGAGACTTTCACAGAGAAAATAATAGTTTAGTAGGAGGTATGAAACAAGGCTCATATAAATACAGATCTCATATTTACAGATTTTAAAAAGCCTGGATATGTGTGTTGTTTAATCTCATGTTGCTTTTAGACCCTTTGGAAATTTATGCTATTTTTCTGTGTCATCCATGCTGTTGTCTATTGACTTCTAGTTCTTCTAACATACCATGGACTTGGGCATCTGCTCATGGTTTGGCTCTTGGTATTTCTCTCTGCTCTATCCTACCATGTTTAAGACTACAACATACACAATGACCATCTCATGTTCAGAGAATTTCTCTACCCCAGGCCAACCATACTCTCTCCCAGACACATTCTGAGTTTTATTGCTTGCTTTAAACTATTGAACTTCTGACAGTGTCAATGATAATACATCATTCTTGGGTCACAACCTCCCAGAATCCTGTTTTCTTATTTGTCTACTCACCTCCACAGCTGGTATTTGATCTTATTGAAATGTCTATCCCTTTACCACTCTGTTTACTGCCCATCTGTCCTCTGCCTTTCCTCTATCTCTTTCTTATACCTCTCTATTCATTTGGGTTAGTGACATTCTTTCTTTCCCTTGTTTGCATACAGAATTAATAAATCGTAAGGACATTCACAATCATTTAATCCCTTAGATATGCAGAATCTTCTGCATCTCCACACTCAGCTGTGGCCTACATCTAATCAATTGATTCTAAAGTCTAGGATTTTTATAATCACCACCTTAGATCAGCCCTTCAGCAGCTCTTCCCATAAATTGCTGTTGTAGTGTGCACTACATCATTGACCCACTTTGATCTTTTCTCCACCTTGCTTTCACAAGGTGATTATACAAGACAGATCATTTCCTTAATTAGAGCTTGTTGATGGCTTCTTTTTGTCTTAAGGACAACTCCAAATTACTAACTATGGCAAAGATCCTGCCTGTCTCTTTATCTTCCTCTCCAGCCATTCCACTTCACAAAATTATTTTTCTGTGGTCACACTTAAGTGTTGGCAGTGTTTTGGATGTGTGATTTGTGGTACTTTTTTGTGTCTTGATGACTTTTGCACATGCTCCTTTGCTTGGAGGACCTCTTTCCTGCCATTAGTTCTCTATGTAACTTCTCATCTTTCAAAGTATTTGCTGCTGCACTTAGTCAAATGAACTGAGCTCACTACTCTGGTGCTGAGAGATTTGGGTCTAGCTACTAGATTTTGTTAGCTATTATACATTAAGCAACTTTTAGCTTAGAAACCATGTCTGTTCTTTGAGCCTCTTACTTATACAATCCAGGCCAGGCACATGGCAGGTGTTCTTTTAATAAAATTTTATTAGTTGAGTGAAGAAATACGGTGTCCACACTTGTATTTTACTTCAATGTGGTTTTAATGAGGCCTTGGGAATGGTAATACAATATTTTTCCAGGACTGGGAAAAAATTTCAGCACCAGATAGAGCTAAATGGAACATTGTGTGTCTCCAATTAGCTGACAGCCAACTAGATTGCTCTAAAGGCTTCCCAGAGACCTGTCTTGTAGATATTGTTTGGCAAGAGAATATTCCCAAAATGAATCCTTGAGTTTATCAATGAGTCTTAAGAGAACAAGAAACAAATTAGAACTTAACATGTAGATAACTTTTGGAAATCTGAACATTTGAGATAATGATAGAGACTGTGTTTAAGGAAACTTGTCAAGCATGTGGCCCAAGCAGGCACACTCCCACATGGTTTGGGGTACACTGAGTAATGCGCAGATATGGGAGCATCAGTGCCATTGACATTCCTCAGGAACAGCGAAAGACATAGTTTTTAACCTTGATGCACCTTTTTAGAGACTTGCAAGGCAGGATTGGAGGCTTCCTGAGACTGATATTGTGTTGGAAACTGGCAGACAGCTATCTTGGCCCTCCTGTTTATTGTACCATGGCTAGTATTTAGAATGGTGCTAGGCACATAATAGGTACTCAGTAAATAAATAAATAAATGTTAACTAACTGAATGAATGACAAAAATGCATATAAGAAAGGGTAGGCCTCCAACAACAATGATGTCCAGAAGGCAGAGGAAGATCAGACCTTGTTTGAAGAAGGCCATCAAGTAAGTTGGTACTACTAAGCGTACAGAGCTTGTAAGGCCAGTTTGTGTAACTCTTCCATGCCAGGCTTATTTTGATTGCAGCAGATTCTATACAAGTTTCCTTATAGGAGTTTTGCACTGCCAGAGTTAGGTTTTAGGAAGCTTAATTTGGTAATAATATCAAGAATGAATGAGTAGGATTAAAAAATACTGAATATAAGAGAAAAGCTAGGATGCAATATAGAAGCCCATATTCAAGGTTGTGAGTTGATACTGAGGTGGTGAGACTGTGGGCCAGTTATCACCTGCCATTATGATATGGCAGACAATTGTATTATCTAGAGAAATTGAACCTGGAAAAACTCAATAACTCAGAAATTTCATGCTTATACTCTAGATGAGGACTGTTCAACATCAGCATTATTGACAATTGTGGGTGGAAAATTCTTGTGGAATCTGTCCCAAGGAATATAGGAGGGCAATACCTTTCTGTTTTGGAATGCTTTTTATTTTTATTTTTCAGTAGTTGTACAATGGAGTTGCCATTCAGCAAAGCAGTTTATGACTATAGTGTGTCTTGATCAATGTCACCTCTTTCAATGTTCTCACCCACCCCTCCCAACCCACCTCTTCCCTCACTTTTCTTAATTTTTAGGTTATGGATTACATTTTTGCTATTTAACAAAGTAGTTTAGGTAAAGTTCAATGCATCTCGATCTGTGTCACCCTTTCAACATCTTCACTTCCCTTCGACCCACCCCTTCCCTTCTTTTTCTCAATTCTGTGGCATATACAATGCATTCTTACCTGCATTCTCCTCCTTCCCCCAAATTGTTCTCCCCTTGGCCTCACCTCACCTCTTGCAAGTACAAGAATGTAAGCTGGAAAAAACTGGAAAACTGTATGGAGGGTCCTCAACAAACTAAACATAAAATGATCCAATAACCCAGCAATTCGCTGCCTAGGCATTTTATGCAATGGATCATAAACAACATTACAGTAAAGCCACCAACACCAACATGTTCATTGCAGCATTATTTACCATAGCTAAGATGTGGAATCAACCCAGATGCCTCTCAGTGGATCAATGGATCAAGAAAATGTGGTATACATACACAATGGAATTCTACTCATCCATCAGGAAGAATGATATTCTACCAGTCATAGGGAATGGAAAGACATGGAAAAATTATATTAAGTGAAGTAAGCCAATACTATTCTTACTTCATCATGATAAACAGAGATGTCTCCAGATATTGGCCAAAATTCTCTTAAGGCAAAACCATCCATTGAAAACCATATCCATGATATGTTCATGTTTTGTACACTTTGTATCTCTGGGTATCAGGATACGTACACAAAATGGTTCTAAGCAGCATACTTTGTGAAATCACCATATGGAAAACATTTCACAAGTGAATGAATTGTAAGATTTTTTTCATATAGAGAATAATTGTACATTAGTGAAGAATAATTAGTAGAGGTCTGGGAAGGTGGCTCAGTGGTAGAGCACTTGCCTTGCATGCTTGAGGCCCTGGGTTCGATTCCTTAGCACCACATAAGCAAAAAGAAAAAAGCCAGAAATGGTGCTGTGGCTCAAGTGGTAGAGCACTAGCCTTGAGCTGAAGAGCTAAGGGACAGCAACCAAGCCCAGGGTTCAGGCTCCACGACTGGACCCCTCCCCCCAAAAAGAATAATTAGTAATGCACATCAATATGCATAAATTTCACAAACCAAGTCAGAGGACAAAGAAAGAAGCCAAAAACATAAGATATAGAGTTTAACTGTATTTGTGTTGTAAATCCCAAATCAGAACTCTAGTTTAAGGGACCATACTTGTGGAACCAACATAGAGAAAAGCAAGTGAATGATTAACAGTAACAACATTCAGGATAGTGGTTATCTTAGGAAGAGCACATGTGGTTTTCAGAAAACAGTTTAGTTATCAAATTTTGTGCAGATACATAGCTTTGCACTTTATTATCATACATATGTTAAAGACTTTACGTCTATATATTTTTTCTTTTGTGTATATGAAATAGAACTGATCCCAGATTTGCAATTGTTCAACTTACGGATTTTTTACACTCCAGTGGTGCAAAAGCGATATGCATTCAGTACAAACCGAATTTTGAATTTATTTTCCTGGGCTGGTATGATATGCATCTGATACTCTTTCATAATGCTGGGAACAATGTTATTGTTCATCTCTTCTTTTTCCTTCTGATTCTGGAGTTTGAACTGAGAGCTTCAGGATTGCTTAGTTGTTGTCAGTTGTCATTCTATTACTTTAGCCACAACTCCAGCTGTACTTTGTTGCTGGTTATTTTGGAGGTAGAATCTCACAGACTTTTCTACCAGTTCTGGCTTTCAATCCTGATCCTGCAGATGTGGAGTACCTACCCTTTATAAACATGAGCCACTGGCATCTGGCTGGTTTTTTTTTTAAAGCATTTACTATACAAAGAGAAGATTTTCATTATTATATTTCCATACATGCATATAATGTACTTTGATCATATTCACCTGTCTAATTTTGTAAATTTTGTTTTTCTCTCTGTTTTGGCTAATTTAGCCAAAGATTTGTCAGTGTTTAACTAATCGAAGAATTTTAACTTTAAATTCAAAAAAACTCATTCTGTGTTTACTTTTGTATTCTTTTATTTCCATTTCATTAATTTTACATGTAATATTTTAATGTGCTTGAACTCAATGATTATATTTTATTTTTATTAATATATATCATAGAAAGGAGTTTCATTGTGATATTTCTGTATATGCATATGATGTACTTTGATTAAATTCATCCCACCTATTATTCTTTCTTAAGTCAGAAGAGAAAAAAGACCAAAGTAACAATAACAACCCAGAAAATAACCAGATATTTACAGTAAAAGAACCCTAAATGATTGGAAGCAACTACCATATCACTAGTGAGAATAGAATGGAAAAATACTAAGATATATATATATATATATACACACACATACATACATATATAAATATGGGATAAACTAGGACTTTAAAAATTATTGGCTGGGTGCTGGTGGCTCACTCCAGTAATCCTAGCTACTCAGAGGTTGAGATCTGAGGAATGTGGTTTGAAGTCAGCCCAGGCAGGAAAGACAGTGAGACTTATCTCCAATTAACCACCAAAAAAGTAGAAGTGGAGCTTTGGCTCAAGTGGTAGAGTATTAGCCTTGAGCACATAAAAGCTCAAGGACAGCACCCAGGCCTTAAGTTCAAACCCCAGGACTGGCACACACACACACACACACACACACACACACACACACACACACACACACAGTTATTAAAGCTGAAAATATTAATAATTAAATAACATAATAGATACACAGGGAAAATGAAAAAAGAACAAACAACATAGGAAACAGAGAAAAAGTACATGGGATAAAGGCAAGAAAATCAATTAGTGAAGGGATCCAAAATAAAACATATAGAACAAAACATAACCAAAAGGTCACTTAATATTTCTTCCTTGGTGAGCAGACGGAAGGTGGAGGTATTTCGGTTTTCCCCAGAATTCTTATTTGCCTGTTTATCTGGTATGTGTGTGTGAAGTGCCAAAGAATCATCTTCTCTCTGAGGTCCACAGAGGTCAGACCAGAAAGGGTTACTTGCAGTCCTGCTTTTGCTGCTGAGATGCTTGAGGAATTGTGAGCGCTGCTGGGCTGATCTCTTGAAAGTGCTCGCTGTATGCAGGTCCAGCAGCACAGCAAGAGTAACCATTTAAACTGCTTTCATTGTCTGAACCTGTGTACCACCGGCTTGGATGCCCCCTTGTACCACAGTGTATGTGTGGGCATGGGACTTGCGCAAGCAACAGCTGTTGTTTCTACCAAATGTCTCTGGGCCTCTAAGAATATAGACTACCGTCCAAGCAATGCAAAGCATGCTGAGGGTAGGGGGAATACAGTGATGCATAGGCACTGAGTGAGCTCATGTGCCCTGGCACATATTCTCTGTCCCATCCCCCCATTCTTATTATTATTACTCACAAGACCTCCCTCTTTTTCCCAGTGGTTGAACCACTGCTCTGGAGTGGAAGTACCCTATACTTTTCTCTGTAGCATTGCTCACACACACTTCCTACCAAATAGATCCGTGTCCCTGAGTATGTATCCAAGTCTCCTGGACCCACACTGATTCCCATGGTTGTCCAAAGAAAAGGAGAGGCTCTTTAGGCCTAGAGATAAATGTGTGACCTTCTGCTCCCCTGCCTGCCTTCTATGAGCTGTCTTGAGATAACTTCCCTCCACAGCACCAATGAGTGAGTTATGACCTTCAGGGGCCTCCTCTAGCCTGCTGCACAAATCACATATTTCCTATCTTAGGCTATAGCTTTTTCAGAGTGCCACACTGTGCACCTGTGGTACTCACTGAGGCTTTCATTTTCTTATTTGCATCTAATCCCACCAATGGCTGACTCTCCTCCTTTCCTATCCTGTTGTTGCTTAGCATCCAGTGTGAGGGTCGTTGTTTCTTTCTCAAATCTAAAATCCAATATTTTTGGATTCACTTGGTCTCTGTTGACTGTTTCACTTTCTTGCCTTTCTATACCACCCACATTTCCCTGAAGTCACACACCTGATGTTTTCTTTCAGATTTAAGGAGACATAGGAAAGTACTGGATGTCTCCAAGCTGCCATGTACCCACTCTGTATTCTATAGTTTTTCAGAAAGTAATGGGGCTTAAAATGGAGCTAGAGGAATGGAGGACATCAGATTCAATAACTCAATAGCTACTGGAAGAGGGAGAGAGAGAAGAGCCAACTTTTAGATGCCTCTTGAGTGCATACAAGAACTCTCTTAAGCTTGCTTTATTCATAGTGTTACTGTTTGTTAGGATTTGGTTGCTGTGACCAAATATCTGAGGAAAGAAGTTGGGGAGGAAGGATTTATTTCACAGTCATCAGACAGGTCCATGCAGTGTGCTGAATCTGTTGCTATGGGTCTGAGGAAAGGAAGACATCAGGGTGGTTGCAGAATGTAGAGCACAAGAATGCTCATATCATAGTGGACAGGAAGCAAAGTGGTAAGAAGGGTCCAGGGACAAGATGTTATGGATCAAAGGCACACCTCCAATGACATACTTCCTCCAGCTAGGCCTTACTTCCTCCTTTCTATCACTCCCCAATACCACCATCAAATGACTTATTTATTCATCAGTGGGTTAATCCATTGAGGAAGTTGAGGCTTTCAGGAAAAGTCCTATCAGCTAGAAAGCAAGAATTTAACATATGAGACTTCGGGGTAAATACTAGAGTCAAACCCAAACACCTTTGGAAATGAGATTAGTGGCTTCACCTCTTCTGAACAAAGAGACATAATCCTCTGCTGAGGCTTCTGCTAAATCTCAAGTTCACATCTTAGACCTGATCTCACTACAAGATGTGACTCACAAAACTTGACTACATATGCTGCCCAATAGTGACATGTTGAAGCAAATTCCACCGTCTGAGAATTCTGACCTCTTCCTTGTTTAAAATGGCAATCCTGTATATTCCTCGAGGTCATAAACATTTGAAAGGAGGGAACTTAGAGTAAAAATGATTCTCTCACGTTAGTATTGTTAAAATTGCTTCTGTCTGGGCTGGGAAGGTGACTCAGTGGTACAGTGCATGCCTTGCGTGCATGAGGTCCTGGGTTCGATTCCTCAGCACCACATAAGCAGAAAAAAAGCCGAAAGTGGCAGTGTAGCTCAAGTGGTAGAATGCTAGTCTTGAGCTGAACAGCTGACGGACAGCGCCCAGGCCCAGAGTTCAGGCCCCACGACCGGACCCCCCCAAAAAATTGCTTCTGTCTTTGGCACTACCTCATGTCCCTTATGAGGAATGAATACTAATTTGTAGCCAAATCCCTTGTAAAAAAGCCATAATCATGGAAAACATTAAACCATCTTAACCATGCCTAAGTATGTGAGGCTAGGCCGAGCAACCTTTGCTTAGAAGAAACTCAAGATTTTCAAAGTGTTAGTGCTGAAAGACTCACTGTGAACCTAGTTTATGAATGTGAAAATAGAGAAGGCCACAAATATGGAGAAAATAGGACACAGCCTTGGCTAGATGTGGGGTGCAGCTGTCATGAAATACAAAGAGGTGGCAAGTCAAATTTCTATGAGAACATAGGAGAGGAAATAGTGCTCACAGAGGAAGCTTCTTGATCCAGCTTCTCCAGCTACCAAGTGGCAGAGTTGAAGTTAGAATCCAGATTGTGAACTCTCAACTCAGTGCATTGGTTGTTCCAAGATTCCCATAAGAGTTGTGGCTAAAGTGGTAGAAGGGCTGCCTACAAATTATGAAGCCCTGAATTCAAAGCTTGGCACCCTCTCAAATATTTGCACAAAAGGTCGTTGGGTATTGCTTGCTTTTTTTTTTTTTTTGGACGGTTGTGGGGCCTGAACTCCGTGCCTGGGTCCTGTCCCTCAGCTCTTCAGCTCAAGGCTAGCACTCTACCACTTGAGCCAGAGAGCCACTTCTGGCTTTTTTTTCTGCTTATGTGGTGTTGAGGAATCGAACCCAGGGCTTCCTGCAGGCAAGGCAAACACTCTACCACTGAGCCACCTTCCCAGCCCATGCTTGCTATTCTAAATCTTAGAGTTCCAAGTATTCTTAGAATTTTGATACTTGGTAAAATTTCATCTTTGTGTTGGTGACTAAGAGAAATGCTTTGTAAAACCTTTCCACAAGGCAGACAATGATAATGGTGGGTTAATAGAGAAGGCACAATGTGTTTGAGGGCACATGCCACGTGTGTGGTTGTGGTTACCCTTTTCCTCTCCAAATCTTTGACAAGAAATGCTTTGGTGGCCTCCAGGAACATACAGGAAAGGCAGCTTTGGGAAATGTGTTTGTTTAGCCAGGTTGACAGAGCACAAAGCCAAATGCTATGTGATGATGTTGGAGAATACTTCTGATCAGAAGTGAGAGCGATAGTATGGTCAGAGTAAGGGTATGAATGGAAGATGGTGTATTTGGGAATCAGTAAGTAGCCTAATTTGTTAGATATTGGCTTTTCTATAAGATATACACATAGCTTAAGCTGAAAAGGGATGTGTGGCAATAGTTAGGGACTCTTGAATGGCAGGGTAGTAATAACTAATATCATAGTAACAAATAATATAATAATGGAGAGAGAAATCATTTAAGGTTGCCGTGCTGGTAATTTTCATTTTCAGAAACGTAGTCTGTCAGCCCGCATAGGATGGACCAGATGAGAGACAGATAGGTAGGCAAAACACTTGCTGCTAAACAGAGGGCTGGGGCTCATTTTTGTTCCATTTTACTTTTTAAGCTCTGAGGAGGAATGCGAGGGAACAGGAGTTGTTGGGTGGTTCCACAGTAGTCAATTGCCAGCCCCTGTGGCCCCAGAAATCAATTGCTCTCCATTTTCCCAATCTGCCTTGCTCAGTCAAAAAGGTCTTTTGTGAGCATCACTAGCTATTCTGAAATTAGAGAGGCAAGGTTTTCTTGAGGTTGGGTGCCAGGGATATCTCAAGGGGTTGGTAGGATCTGGCTGCACACCAGGCCCAATTAAGCTGTGCTCTGGGAAGCACAGATGTGCACATTTGCACATTAGGGGAAAGGAGATGAAAGAAGGGGCCTCCTGCTGCCTAGAGACTTTGTAAAAGCTCTTCAGCTCTCACCTCAGTAGGTGGCAGAGAGTAAGTGGCTTGCCTGCCTACAGGTCCAGCACACTTAGTGTGCAAAGGGCAAGTCTAAGCTCATCGGCTGGAGCCCTACATCCAGGGCCCCAGGTTCACATGTTGGCCCTAGGCTTATTATAGGCACCTCTGTACAGCTATTTCTCCTCTCCAAGCCTTGGTTTCTTCATGTGTGGAGTTAAAGCTCTGAGAATTCCTGCACTGCCTACCTCGCACAGAGCTGCAGTGGCGGTCCCATGAGATGGCGGCTGTGAAAGCACTTGGTAAACTGTAAAAAGCTGTGCTCCAGGGATGAGTCATCGCGGTGATTATTACACAAGAGACACTTCACTGGGGCGCCAGGACTTCAGAAAGAATTCCTGGTGGCACTGCTGCAACAGCATGTGACTTAGGAGACAAACTTACACTGGGGAGAAGAAACTGGACAACTTTCAATGGGAAATACATGGAATCCAGAAGGCACAGGGCAGAAATCTGGGAGGAGGCTCTGCTCCTGCTGGCTCTACCAACTCTCCCCCAGCCCCCCGCCCCCTATCTTCCAGCCATTCTCTTCTCTGGCTGGCTGGCTTTCTATTCAGCCTTTGCTCTTCTTCCTTTATCTGTCACAGAGTATCTCACAAGCCAACCCTCCATCCTCTCTTGCTTTACCATTTTCCTCATGAACTGGTTTGGTTCTTGTTTACTAAACCCTCTCCTTTGCTTGTCTTTGTCTGACTAGCCATCTTTCTTAGTTTCTCGCCTCCCTTCTTTTTCTCTCCGCTCCCTCCCCCTCTCCTCTCTTTCTCCCCCCTCCTCCAATTCTCTCTGCTGCTCTGCTGAGAAGCTCAGGAAGGAGAGTCTCCTGCTAGAGTTGCTAGGCAACCCAGTATCACATGGCCAGCTCCCTGTTTTATGCCTGCTTCTCCTTCAGAGTTCTGCTACTCAGACTATCCTATAACTCAAACTGAGCAGACCCCGGTAAAGAATGGATGCAGTTGTCTCACTGATGATTGAGCAAAGTTGTCAGTGTTGCTTTGAGACCCCTAAATTGCTGCAACGACAGTACAAAATAAAAAGCTTAGGAAGTAAGGACTGTAAGAAAATGACAGATGTTTTTACAAACAGTTCACTACAGCTGGAATTGAACAAACTTTGTATCCACAGAACTCCCAGGAACACTATAAAGAGGCCACACAGGATTATAAAATCCCTTGAAATGTCATGCAAAGTCAACTTTTGATACTTACTTGTACATTTTTTGAGGATTTGCAGTTAAAAAATCAAATTCTCAAATAAGCAAGGCTTTCCACGAAGTTCTAACATGTGTTTGCAATTTCTGTCAAGTTGTCGGTGCTGGATGTGTTCATTGTTCCCGTCTCCACCCACTCTTCTCTGAGCTGCAGGAGTTGTTTCAGTGGGTCCCATTGCCCTCTGGCTTCTAGTTGGATTCCATCAAAAGCAGGCTATGAATAGGAGATCAAAGTGAAGGTTTGGAGGATAGTGAAAACAGAATATTTATTCCCCAGGCTGGCCTCCTGCTAGCTTGCTAAGGATTTATTGTGCTCCTCCACTGAAGGCACAAATCTTGTCTGACTGGCTTCTTTATATTGCTACCATCTCTTTCTTCTTCCATAATTTTTTTGTGCTTGTCCTGGAGCTTTAACTCAGGGCTGGGGCACTGTCCCCTGAGCATTTTTTTTCTCAAGGCTAGCATTCTACCCCTTGAGCTACAGCTCTACTTCTGGCTTTTTTGGGGTGGTTAATTGGAGATAATAGCCTCATGGACTTTCCTGCCTAGGCTGGCTTTCAACCATAATCCTGTGCTCATAGCTTCTGGAGTAGCTAGGATTACAGGCATGCACTACTGACACTTGATACTATCTCCTTAGTTCTAGTAACTGCTATCTCCTTTTGCTCCTTCAGACATAAAGATAGTAGGGGCACTAGATGTTAATACCCCCAGGTATCCTTGCTGATTTCCTTATACCTGACCAGAGCTCAGTAAGCTATCCTTTAAAATTAAATCCTTCCAAAGTATCCAGTTTGAGCGTTGTATGTTTTCTGCTGTGACTGTGACTGATAAATGGGACTGTAACAAGTTAAAAAGAGGAAACATGAGATAGGGACATAAAAGTTATCTGCAAATGACAAGTATTTCAGTAGAGGTGCTACTTAAAAATCCACCTGTAATCACTAGAGCCTTCTGTATGAAATGGCTTCATATTTTTGCACCAGAATTCATGGCTAGGGATGGAAGTAACATGATTATTTGTCATCCCTGATTCTGATGTAACAATTCCAATATATTAAACGATGATGTTTACCTTCACAACAAAGATCACTTGTAGCAATGGGTGTTTAATTGGTTTTGATTCTATGGGAGCTCTCAAGGCAGTTCTTTATCATTTTGCCTTGCCCAGGTGTTCATGAGTCGAAGCAAAATCTGGACTGCTGAACTTCTGGGGCCAGACGCTTTTCCTACTAGATACTTGATCAGTAGGCTCTTTGGCACATGGCATTCTGGTGCTGGCCACTGCTGGCGTTTTCTCTAGTGAAGCTTGAAACTGCCTCTCTTTGAGCTCCACTCTTTCTTCTGCACGCTCCCCCTTTTCCCTCTCTAGTCTTTAGAAACTGGGGCGGAGAAGAAAACTGGGTTACAAATGTTTCCAAATCTTCTCTGTCTTACACTCAAATCTCTGACTTTTGAAAAAGTTGTGCCAAGATTTTGACACCTTTACTCTCTGGTGATATTTTCACAATTTCCCCTAATGCTACTGGTGAGTCATGTCTAGCATCTAGGCTGCGGCTAAAGAGAGAGGGTCTCAGGCAAAATTAAATGCATCACACAAGAGTAAAGTATATAGGTTATTTCTTGTTATTGCTACCTTATGTTGGCTCTAGATGACTGGAACTTTCTGGGCCGTTTAGATGCCCCATTTTTTTCTGAACTGGAGAACAGAATTTTTTGATTATCCATATGCATGAGATGATTCCATTATTGATTAAAGGCACCACTTTGGAAGTCCTTTGTAAGATATTAAAACATAATGATAAGCTACTAAGACCTATATATCTCACTTTATTTTTAATTTCATGCTTTACCTTTTGTTTTCACATCTAATTGGTCATTTTACGGGTACTGTAGTTGATTCTGAAGTTACTAGTCATACCATTCAGACTGAAGTATTGTTCAAACAATGACAACCTGACTCCTGAAATCCCTTGGAATTTTGCTGGGATGGGCTGGGAATTACACAGGAAAACCAGCATGATACTGTATACTGAATCTAGGTCTCACCTCGAATAAAGTCTTCCACTTCTTGCCTTTTCATACCAAGACTCAATTTTTAGGCTCCCTGGAGATTTCACTTTGTGAACCATCTGGTGTATCAAAAATGTCTTAGTAATATTAGGATGAGAGGAAGCAGTTACTCATTCCTTACCATACATTGGTTGAGTATAGTAATCTGGATGGAAAGCTATTGTTTTGAGTTTTTCACATTATTCTGTGTACATACAACCTAGCTAGTGATGTATGTGTTTGTTTAGGTATTGAGGATGGGGGAAGGGTAAGAGACAGGATGAATGATTCCATAAGTTCCTGCCATTATTCCTTACATGGCACATACATGATTGAGTTATTTGGGTTGTCCAGTAATCAAACACTAAGTTTATTCCTCCCACTGGAGGAATGTAAGAGGTTTAGTGGGGATTGCCTGTGAGAAGTAAAGACGACTTCAATGCATATCTGAACAAGTCTTAGACATTCTAAGAGAACTCTTACCCAAGCGTTTCCTATTAGAAGAATTTTGTGTTGGTCAGAAATAACCAACAATGTTTGCTAAGCATTGGCTCTGGTCTGTGTAGAGAATATCATTGTTGTATTTAAGGTAAAATCAAGTCATACACTGGTGGCTGACACCTGTAATCCTAGCTTCTAAGGAGGCTGGGATCTGAGGATTGCAGTTCAAAGTCAGCATGGGCAGGAAAGTCCATGAGACTCTTTATCTCCAATAAACTACTCAGAAAAGGCCGGAGTAGCACTGTGGCTCACGTGGTAGAGCACTAGTTAGCCTTGAGTACAAAGGGGCTCAGGGACAGTACCTAGGCCCTGAGTTCAAGCCCCAGGATCTGAAAAATCAAAATGGATTCCTGAAATAATAATAGCTGGAAGGTATCAGCTCACTTCACTCTTTTCAGCTGAACTGAAAATTCTTCTTTAAAGACAGTGGTGCACCTGCATGGCTACTATGATGACCTGCTGAGTTTGGTGGCAGATGTTCTTCTGGTTCTTTTATTCTGTTTTTCATCTTATTTGATAAATATTTGACTTGATAGCATGAGTATCATACACAGAACCTGAGTTGTCACATAAGTAGCTGAGACACTATTTTGGTATGAACATAAGTTATCTGGAGGCAGGAGTAATACATACAGAAGGGGATTCTGCTCTAAATAATGACAATGCCCAAGGCTCTTAAGAACCATGACAAATGCAGGATTTCATATATATATATTTGGAAAAGGCATTTCATATTTTGGCACTGCATCTGGTCCAGGGTGAAGGCCTTTATCTCATCTCACCTGTAGCTACAGAGAAATACTTGGGGTTGTCCCAGAAACTTGTCATCTACAGACCTGACTGAGGGAAACTTAAGGTTTGGTATAAATAATTTCTTCCTAAGTATCCAAAAGTACAGTGATTGTAGGTATTCATATTGAGGCATTCATCTATCCTATATCGCTCTAATGCTTTGAGGCTCTAAAACTGCTTGGAAAAAATGTTCATAATAACCTGATTCCTTTGAAGGTCATCTGTCAGTCTCTGACAGACTTTGCTTCTATTTATTTGATTCCCAAGTTACCCATCTTTACAATACATAGAACAAGGCCATTCTACGGAAACTCCCCCTAGGCCTACTTCCCATCCACATCTTTAACTAGTGTCAGTTAAACTCCCCTACTTTTGGGGTATGGTAATTTGTACAGGCTTATTTCCTAATTCTTCCCAGCCTCAAACAGAAGAATCTGTTTAACTCATTCCAGTTGATATATGAGGAATAGGAAGGAGTAAAGTCTAGGCCAATATTGAAAATACCTGATAATTATATTGAACATCTGTTATTTTCCAGACACCATAACAAGGGCCTTGTATAATTTTTCTCATGTCATGCTCAGATGCCAAAAATATGTTATGTATAATTATTATCCTCATATTATGAGAAAAGAGGCCTGAGCAAAATAACTTACCCAAGTTCATATCATCTAGTAGGAGTCAGAGGTGATATTCAGACTCAAGAAGTCTGGCTCCAGAACTCATAGTTTATTCTACTGTAATATAATTGTTTCCTTTTATTAAGAGTTTGTAGGTTATTTTAGCCATAGGGTCTAAAGTATCCTCTCAGAAAATGTGGGAAATACTAAGGACAAAGAGTCAATCATTTAGCAGCAAGCATGGTAGGATTAGGTACAAGTCAAGTACTGAGATGTGTATACTTTAGCTTGTGAGAGTGGATACTTAAAGTAAGGCACAATCTGGCAGTCAAGGTTATTTTATTCTTTGCTAAAACCTAGAGATAATGTAATGCTGAGAATGTGGCAGTAGTTTTTAGAAGACCCTGGTTCTGGGAGCATTCTTGTCATAAAACTGTTGTATAATCCCTGTTTTAACCAAGACAAGAGTTAAGTCTAGCGGTGTTGGGAAAAGCGTGAGGGAGCAAGTGGATGCTGTTAGTCCAAGTTGGTTCTCAGTGGGATTTAGAAATCAGCAAGTCAGTCTGTAAGCAACCAACACGAGCAAATCAATTATGAGAGCTCTTTGTTTTGATTGGTTGGATCCTGCCTTTGTATCTAGAACTTCTGAAGCCAGCAGTTGTGCATTGCAGGGAAAAGGTGAATGCTAGCCAGCAATCTCCATCCCTGAATATGGAGTTACCTGTATTTTGGACTTTAATGCCCACGTAATATGGAATTCTCAGTGTTATTTGCAGTTTACTCTTGTTTTGGATATATCTACTATGATTATGTAAAAGAGGTAAGCAATTATAGCACTTTAGAATATTTATTTATTTTGTCTATTTTTTTTACTATCTTTAAGTAGCTATACAGAAGGACATTGATTCAGTATGCCAATTTGTGAGTACAATGCATGTTCATCAATGTCATCTCTTCCATCATTCTCCCTTCATTTATCCATAATCTTTCTCAAATTTTATATTAGATGGGAACTCAGTTACCACAGAACTGTCAACATTGGTCTTGGTTTTTGGTGAACTAATCTATGAGAAAGCTAAAACATGTGAATTGTCCCAAAATGGATTTACAAGATTAAGAAGTAAAGTGATAGAATCAAGAAGAAAACCAAAACTCCCTCTATTGTAATTTAAAGACTTAAATTGTTATTTAAGTGGAAATTCAAGAGAAGTGCATGTTTTGTGAGATTTTCTTTTTTTGCTACAGATTATGACATATAACCAGATTGAAGTTCAGAGTTCCATTGGAAGAGCCATTGAGAAAGCCCAATGTTAAGAACTCTTTAACTTGGAACAAGCATTTATTTGGGCACAAATGATGAAACAACTTCCCTGAAACTATACTCTCCCAAGGAAACAAAAGTGTATTGTTGGAAAACATATGAATCAGATTAAACACCTAGGCTTTGTGTTTGTGGGATGAAGTGATACCAAATATTGGATTCTAATCATCTCTGGCTGGATATCTTGTATCCTCTTTTTCTTATCTTTCCCCCTTCTTTTTCCTTTTTCTAGCCTCCCCTACTTCAACTTTGGACTCTTGGCTAATGAATCTTGGAGTACTTAATACAGTCTACTCTAAATTGCTTTTGGCTTTCTGGTAGAGAGTGCTTTTAGGAGACATTTCTGTTTCCAAATATCTGTAGTCAGGAAATATTTTTAGAAGAATGGATTAATGGTTGGAAAAAACCTTCAGTCCAACAGCATTTTATTCTCCTTTGTTCCATTTAAGAATTATTAGTACTTGTTAAGCACTTTGTGCTTCTTTCACTGAGTCAGGACTTTTCCCAACCAGAGCCTCATCTTTTACCTCATGTCCTCCTGGGCTACGAGCTTGTTGAGGATAATGGCTTTATGTTATTCATATATACTTTGACAGTTTTTAAGGCAGGAGTAAAACTCAACAAAGCATTAATGAACAAGTACCATCTTACTGTGGCTCTAGCATTGGATTTTTGTATTTAAAACTGTCAACTAGTCAATTTAAATTAATTAAAATGTTCATGTTATAATTACTACTGTGTTAGAGACTACACCTATCAAATACACCAGGCAAGAACAGAAGTTAAATAGGCAAGCTATTATAGTGATACCACTGGTAAGAATACCCAGGAATAGAATCTAGCTACACAAACAGTATCATGGATTTTTTTACAGGTAATATTTGATATGAGTCTAGAAAAAGGTGTGGAATTTGGTTAGTCAGTTGAAACCGGGACATGAGCAGGGGTAGCAGCAAGTATAAATACACAAATAATACAAAAATACACAAAGGGCTCAGGAAATGGTATATCTTTCAAGATGACTAGAGAGCAAGGTTTGGAATGAGGCTTGAAGAGATAAACATTATTATGTGTGCAACAGAAAATGGCATCAATTTGTAACTTAGGACTCTGGTAGCAATATACTGGATAGACATGAAAAAGTAGAGTAGATGCAGAAAAAATGTGTAGGAGACTTTTGCAGCATTTCAGGTGAAAAATGATGATTGAAGAAAGGTAGTGACAATGAATATAAAAATAAAGAAATGGTCCAAAATGGTACTTGCAAGGTTGAACTAAAACATACCATTTAGTATGGAAAGGCAAGAGAGGAAAAGAAAGCCATGAATGTTTCCAGTATATGGTGCCAATAAAGTAAAAGAAAGTAGAAGAACAGATATTCACAGGGGAAGATGAATATAGGGTGAAGACTCTGTAGGACATGTAAGTCCAAATGGAATTCTTTGGAGGTTGGTAGGAGAGGGAGGAGCTCAGAAGAACAGCGTGGAAGGTATAGATTTGCATGTCATTAACATAGAGGTGATACTTGAAACAGTAATATATGAGATCATAGAGGAAGTGAGAAAAGGACAAACTGTATGAACAGTAATGTTTCAGCAATAGGTGAAAGAAGAGAGATTCTGAAGGAGAATTAGTTTGCTCAGTCTGAGAGGTCATGAGCTGTTCAAACCCAGGTTTTCTGGAATTGAAAACTTAACTGAGCCATCGTATTTTCTGTTCCCTTGCCACTCTGGTTTTAGTTTGTAGAGATGACCTAAATTATTTTATTTTTTATTTTTATTTTTTTACATTATACAGGGGAAATTTCATTGTTCTATTTTTATACATTTTACAGTATATTCTAGTCCCCCTTCTTTGCCTCTTCCTCCCCCTTTCTCTCTTCCTAAATAGTTTCAATGGGTTTCATTGTTCTGTTTTCATAGATGTGAGCAGTCTATTTTGACCAAATGTATCTTTCACCTTTCTTGTTAGCTTATCCCCCCTCCCACTAGTTTCCACATTCTGACAGGGTCTGTTTCTCTTTCTCAGCCTCCACAATCCACTATTGTTAACTGCTTTCATTGAGTCTCTTTATTCTGATTTTATATACAGTTGCAACATATTTCTTTTTCTTTTTCTTTTTTTATTGTGAAAATACTGTTCAGAGGGGTTACAATTACATGGGCGAGATAATGAGTACATTTCTTATCAAGCATTGTAGCCTCCTCCTTTGTTTCCCCTTCCAATCCCTTCCTATCCTCCTCCCCGCCCCCCACCTAACCTCCCCGCCCCCCCCCACGTATGAAAGTTGTAAAGTTCGTTTTCAACATAACGACTTGTACGTCTCATTGTTGCAATGGGTCCACCTGTACCGCTATTTAAATGATTTGTTTTTCCCCTTCCCCTCCACAAATTATATCGACATCAAATACAGTGAAAGCAGGGGTTATACTGTGGGGGAGGGACATACAAAGCAACAAAGAAAT